>NC_139674.1:5346418-5663918 GCF_951799395.1 Argentina silus
GTGTGTGGGGGGGGGGTCTGGGCTACTTCACTTTACTAACAGAGGTGTGTGTGTGTGTGGGGGGGGGGGATCTAGGCTACTTCACTTTACTAACAGAGGTGTGTGTGTGTGTGTGGGGGGGGGATCTAGGCTACTTCACTTTACTAACAGAGGTGTGTGGGGGGGTCTGGGCTACTTTACTGTACTAACAGAGGTGTGGTGGTGGTGGTGGTGGTGGGGGGGGGTTGAGGGGGTATTGGGGAGGGTTTATTTTTTTGGATGGCTAACAGGGTCCGATTGCATTCAGGGCTTATACTGTGGATGATTCCCAAACACATAGCCCTGACACAAAACAAAGCCAATGCCTGCCAAAGCCTCTGGGGTATGGCAGGGAGGGGGGGACAATGCATGGCATATCGCTGTGTGTCAAACGGCAGGGCTGGTTATCACACTCTCACATGCCTGCAGAGGAGAGGTGGCAGCCAAGTATGCGGTGGCACTTGGGCCAACAGTGGGTGCCAGGCCAGGCAAGGACGGGGATGTGCTGCCCGCTAGGCCCCGCGGAGGAGCAGACTGACCAGGGTGTTCCATTACCAAACACAGGACATTGAATATGACAAAGGAATCGCAGCATAGATGGATTTCTGTGAACCCCAAAACGTGGCCTGTTGATACAGCTAAGAAAATACCTTCATTTCCTTTCATGACAAAAGAGACTCGACTGGGGAACGTCCTCGATGTCACGGCATCCAGGGGAAATTCTAAATTGTCCATTTTGTCCATTCTGACTGGAGCCGAAATTCAGATTCAGATGTTTGGCATTACAACCATGATATGTTTTTATGTACCAAAACCGTATGATGTAAACACTTCACATTACTGTAGGTGTGGCGAGGTGCGGTATCATTCATACCCCCCAACAATGCACACCTCCACCCAGGCAACCTACACCTCCGTAAGCTCCACCTACAGGAAGAGTTGGGCAGCATTATGCATCACGCTTCCCTTTAGCCAGAGAACTTCACCCACAGCAGATTAAAAACGGCCGATATTCTTGAACCAAACCTCTCCTTAATCTGTAAAGCCTTGTGGATCGTTGCCTGAGAGGAAGAGGGGGGGTTAAAGCCAGTAATATATGCATGGAAATGACCTGCGGCACTCCCCACAAAGAGGGGCCAGGAAAGGTCAAATAGCCTCCAAACTGCGCTTGAGTTTAATTAAAAAGACAAAGAGGAGCATAATTTCCGAGCGGCCGGGCACGATTACCGCTCGCCGAGTGGAGGAGTCTGGCCCGGCTCTTTCACAAGGCCCCGGTACCCCTTCCCACAAGGCACTGCGGCATCTTCCCATCCCTTTGATGTCAATATAGACCATTTATTAAGGCCATGAAAGGTTAATCTCAAGGGAGAGAGGATATCACATCGCTGGAATAGGGGAGGAAAGCCACACAAGTGGGAACAGTGGAAAGTTACATTTAGCCCAAGAGTGTTCAGAAATGATCTCTGCTTTTGAGTCCAGTCAGCAGGTAATGGGATTTAATTTCATCATCAAGTTATCCACAGGAGTGGCTGAGAGAAATGTAATGAAACTTTTAAAGAAATGAAACGCTGACAGTTGGCAGGCAGCCTGGCAGCTAGCTTAGCAACCAAATAGGACATGTTAGGTTTCAGTGGAGTTCAAAGGCTTGATTTGCTTGAATGAATTTAACGCAATGAGAGTCAATATTCATTACAGAAAGGTCTGCATGGTCGGTCGGGGGTTCACCACTGCCACTGTCACATGATCTGCCGTATTAAAACGCATCTATGATGATGGATGTGTTCAATTGCACAAAGTAACTGATTCAATGAATTTTTCATTACCCCGGTTGATATGTTGGGGACATGGAATTAGATAAGCCACCATGGCAAAAAAACATAGGCCTGTGGAGCCGACCTTGTGTATTAGGAAGCCCTCAGGGCCGCGAAGCTGCGTCTAGGCAGCGTCTCAGTGTTCCATGGCCGTGGTGCTATCCTCACACACCACACGGAAAGAACACGCCTCCTCTTCATGTACTCTTGTAAAAGAGTCTTGTAAAACTTGGAAGAAAGACAAAGGGAATGTGTGAACGTGTAGTGGTCTCTCTCTCTCTCTCTCTCTCTCTCTCTCTCTCTCCTTCATTGCCACTGCAGGTGAAGCTCTGCTATCTCGAACACACTGTAGGAGAACTATGCAACTCTACTCTAGGAAGTAGGTGGAGGGCAGGAATCAATAAGGACAACAATACCAGGCAGAAACAGAAGGTTGCAAAAAAAAAAAACGGTGGCTCTAATGTTGAAACGATATAACAGCAAACATCACACACCCAGTGGAGGCAAGCTGTCTCCTCTGCTATGACTAACCCTGCTGCAACACATCCTCCAATCCTGATCAATAATACCTTCTGTGTCGATTCGGCACAACCACCACAAAAAAAGACAACAAGGACTGCATCTGACAATATATGTCATATCATTTCCATATTTCATTTCATTAGTGGAACACTAACACACAATCTTCTACCGCAACTACTTGGCTGTCTCGCTGTCTGATGAAAAACAGAGTCGATGCTGAAGAGATTATTATTTTTTTTTTATTTCTAGGGCAGAGCCCTACTGCCTGTCTCTCATAGTAGAGAGTGAAAGCCATGGCCATGGGGCATGTCTAGACCTGTACTGTACAGATTCACACACACTGTCCTGCACGTTGCCAGCCGTAAATATTGTATTAAAATTACATCAATACTCAGCCGAACACTGCCCTCTGGCCCTGCTGGATGTATTTAACATGAGCTCTTAAAAACAATAGAACACTGGGATCCAGCACCTATGACAGCTCCCATCACATAAGAGGAAAATGTCTGCCAGCTCAATATGCCGTTGTTTCTAATACGTACGAATCCAATCTGCTACATGAGGGCAGCGTGACTCAGATTCAGTTCAGGAAACTAAGACATCAAATAAAGCATAGGCAAGGGATAAGCATGATAAACAAACAACACCTGATCATTTTGAAGACAGATTGTGAAAGATAACAAATTGAATCCCTGTTTAGTAACCTAGCCAAGCCTACAACAGTCACTCTGCAAATGACGGCAGATGGTACTCGTAATAGGAAAGTGGTTGAAGAGAAAAAAAAAACCCAGAGTGGAGAAGAGTGTGAAATATATTTCTCCGGTATTGTTACACGGGTAGCATATTATATAACAGTTCCCGATATTTTCTTAATTAAAGGGTATATCAATCATTGTTCTTCCTATACTCTTTTGGTACCGAATACTGCTCTGTGTTAACGATTGTCGTTCAATGTGACTTCTAAACCGATATTATACCGGTGCTGTAAGAAGTGCAGTGTCAGAAACTGTGTTATCCGTTTCCTTTGATAAATCTTAGGTTCCCTCGGTCTCCATCTCCACGCACGGCACAATCATCTCACTCCCTTTTTACATCCGAAAAACAAACACGAGAAAAAGTATTTCCGTTGCCTTTTTAAGGCCCCCACACTCCAGCATGAAAATGTACTGCTAGTTCTGAAAGGTACATGGGAGGATTACGCCTTCTATTCCCCTCCCAGATTAGATAAAATCATAACACAGACCACTCGCTGAACCTTGACCCCGCGGAAACCAATTTCATTTGGAGAGATTGGAGTGATGTATCGGGGATGTCTATGTGGTACATTCAAGGAAATTAAAGTTGGATTTCTGATGCATTCAAACTGGGGGAAGCCAAAACCTAATGAAGAGAGGTTAGGGGAAATAAATTGCTGTCACTTTTTTTCCCTCTCCCTCCCAAGCAATAACTTATCTAAATGGGAACGTTGTGGATCCAAACATGAGATGGCAACGTTGTAAAGCAATTTCAAAGAGGGGAAACAATTTTCTGACACTGCCTTGACAGTCACCTTATCAAAATAAACAACAACATCACGTCTCTATCTCCAATTTAAATTGTTCAAATACCTGTTTAAATATCGTTACTACGGCACCACGCAACGGCACAGGTAATACAATTCCCATCAGTTCTACTATCCAGAAATGGCCCATAATTCCATGCAGTGATTAGCATTTCTCCCCATCTTTATCCTCCCTCCCGCGAGCCGAGCCTACTCAGAGCCATTTGAATTAAACACCGCCATCGGAGTACTAAACGTTGATGGCGACGCGGGGGCGCGGGAGGGAAAAAGACATTGAAAGTTATCGCCTCAACCCATTTCTATTCTAATACCTTTGGCGCCGTGGCAAAGGTATGCTTTGAAAGAGCCAGGTGGTGACATCTTAATTTTTCACAGCCCAAAAAAAAAAATGTGGCTGCACGGCTCTCCCCGCTCCTATGCATTATTCTTGCTTTAAGCACCACGTCTCCTCTGGGGGAAGGGGGGTATTGTTTTACTGCACACCCAGCTGCGGCCTACTTGCCTCACCCAGGGTTCTTTTCAAGGAGTTGTCTTGGGTGACCCCTCTTTCTGACAGTTATTAATAATAACACGCGCCGGGGAATAGTTCACCTTGTAGTGCCGCTGCGGCCGAGCGCTGTGTGTGTGTGTGTGTGTGTGTGTGTGTGTGTGTGTGTGTGTGTGTGTGTGTGTGTGTGTGTGTGTGTGTGTGTGTGTGTGTGTGTGTGTGTGTGTGTGGTGTACCCTCGAAGAGGAGTCTCCGAGGGAGAATGGGGAGCACACAACGAACAACGAACCAGAGGGAGAGAACCAACACAAAGTACATCAAACAAAGTTTCCTTTTAATGTAATTACTGCCAGGTAATAATCTATGGCTCCCTTTTAAATGGAGAGCCTGATTGTGGCCTTCAAAGTGCTGAAACTTGAGAGAGAGAGAGAGAGAGAGGATGGAGAGGTAGAGAGGGACAACTGGGGAGGGTGGAGGGGCGGAGGAGGGGATCTAAGGAGATGGGGGGGATAAGAAGGTAAAGTGGCCAGGCCTGACAGACTGAGTGTTGCATTCTCCACCTTGAGTCCCATTAAAAGCTTCAACAGGAGAGCCCCTTTTGTGCATGGTGAGTGGTCTATTGTAACAAGCACCAGAGAGACAGGATGCAATCCAGGGCTGAATGAGATGTGGTGCGCCTGCCGAATTCACACTTCAAGTACTTCAGGGGCCTCGAAAACTGAAGGCCGATTCTTTGACGCTAAAAAATTATTTCTCTCTTTTTCCTTCCAAAACCCCCCTAACCCCTCCAAAAGAAATTGACATGCTTTGTATGTCGTCGTCTAACTCAACCTTGGATTGAGTTAGACAAATCTGAAAGTAATTGATTCAAAACAGATGGATGCTACACACAAGAAACCCAGGGAAAGCGTTTGATTGGACAAGTCCAACAAGGACCAATGAAGACGACATAAACCTCCTTGAGGTTTCACATTGTTCCCCCGATTGGCTCCGAGTTCCAAACCCCCCCCCCCGGTGTGCTTTCTTTATTGTGCGTGATCGACTTGAAGCTTAAAGATCCAAAACGACCCGCTTTAACAGTGCCCCGCTTCAGCCCGGGAGACGAGCCTGTGCTCACACAGGACCGTCGCGGCTGCCAAAACACTGTCACGCAAAAAAAGAGAAAAAAAACAAAAAGTGTTGGGAGACACAAGGACAGAGTAAGTAATGATGGTGGCATTCAGCCGCACAGTAGGCATTGTAACCTTTCAGAGAGCCGCATTCTTCAAAAAACTGAAAGCCCCCCCCACCCCCCCACCCCACCCCCACCCCCCACTCAAAAGACTAGAAAACAATTACGGCACAGGTGCAGTCACAGGAGTGAGAAAACAACATTATCTTGGGTGTCGCACACTTTCTAAAGTTGACCTTGCAGATGTGCCTCCCTAGTCCCTGCATGCCCTGATTCGTCCGCTGAGGATAGACTACATTCATTTACAGACACAGCACGCTTGGATGCAACGAGGAGTGCAGATAGGCCAATAACTCTCGTTGTAATGTTCTTATTAATCAAAACACTTAAAAAAAATTAATAATAATGCACCTACAGTATTTGCATTCTGCTGCTTCAGGTGTTTCTCTTACTGAGCAACTTCGCCTGTTAGCGGTCACTTGTTACACACACACACACACACACAGCCGACTTTCAAACGTCAAAGCGTCACTTTCAAAATCATGCATACTTCGCAAACTCCTCTCTGATCTACCCGACCTACCCCTACATCAAACAGCTCATGGGGGTGCGTGTGATTGTGAGTATGACTTTTACCGTTATGCATCCCTCGCCTACAGAGAGACAGAGTAGTTTACCATTCACCATATGCACACCCATCCCATAGTACAGTACAGTACAGTACAGTAGAGTACAGTAAAGTACAGCACATTGATGGCTCAGGGTGACCTGTTATTAGCGGTTTGACTGAGGACTTCCCGATGCCCTTCAGTATGTGTGTGTGTGTGTGTGTGTGTGTGTGTGTGTGTGTGTGTGTGTGTGTGTGTGTGTGCGTGAATGGACCCTGCAGTACAGTTGAACATCTCCGCTGGTCATTAAAGGAGGAGGAGGTGGAGGAGGAGGTGGAGGAGGAGGTGGAGGAGGAGGTGGCCTGAATCTTTCAGCCTGCAGAGAGTCAGGGCGGGAGGAGAGGCTATGACAAACTACCCTGGGCTTTCTGCAAATCTCTCTGGAACGCTGATGCTATCCATTAAGCGAGGAGAGTTTGGGATCTGAAACTATTTACAATGCTCAATTAGGGCTACTTATGATGACTGTGTGTAGTTCAAAGAGATCTTTAGTGCTCTAGCCCTAAGCATTGTTATTTAAATGCATCTCATGTATTTATCTAGTGTTTTAGCTTTTCCCTCATCACCTGTTTCTGTTTGGACACAGATAGAATGTTGGTAGTTTACTAATCTTACCACTCACTAATTCATACTACTGGTTTCTCTAGTCAGCTTGAATATCAAATACATGATAAATTATGGAGAATTATTTTTTATTTGAAAATACATCAAATACATCTCCTGAAGCATAAATCACTTTTCTATCAGCCAACTCCTCCCATTATGATTGATTAAGTTGACTGAATGTTGCAGTCCCGCCCCGCTATAATCACATCTACAGTGTGTGTGTGTGTGTGTGTGTGTGTGTGTGTGTGTGTGTGTGTATTCATCACAGGCCAGATGTGTGAGATGAAAAAAGAGATACATTTTTTCACTTTCATTTACATACGTGTTTATACAAGGTGGCTGTGGCCCACAAAGTTGGTTCTGAATGAGGAAAAATATAAGTTATTACACCAACCCCGTGCTCTACATGTTGGTTATCTTTCACTGATAGCCAGCTTTCCGAAACGGTATTAAATCCTGGCATGTTGACGGGCTCTGTGAGTTTGCTTGCATTTACAATCTTAGTAAAACCACTGTAGAGGAAAATTGAAGTTGGATTAAAAAAATGAATGAATAGATAGATAAATAAATAAGTGTTCTCCCAGTGCTGTCTTTAAAATGGATGCCTGAAATTTACAGTTTTCCATTAGCTGATGCCCAACAGCTTTTTCACGCTTGCATCTCGGCCTTCCGCTGCTATTTTTTGTTGTCTATGGCCACACTCCATAGGCAGCCGCAGTGTTCATTTTCTCTGGGATTTCTAACTTAAATGTGTCACTCTCTCTCTCTGTCTCTCTCTCTCTCTCTCTCTCTCTCTCTCTCTTCCTTTCTTCTAGTCTGGGGCTTTAAACCCTTATCGCGCTTGGCTGTGAAATACACACATCAGCATAAAAAGTAGCATTGCTGCTATTGCCATTATCATCAATGGACGCTTCGGAATCAAAAGTATCATTTGTTGATAGAAATGGAACCCACAACATTTACCCACGTTCTGAGTGTTCTGACACAAATCAAGCGAAAGGAGATAACACCTTATATATCAATAATTACATCCTCAATCCCCGGAATATAAAGTGACTGGCCTATAGCAACGGCCTGTTAGAGGAAAAAATAAACCAATTCTTCTCCACCTCAAAACATCATATTTGATCACACAAAACAGGCGAGACAGGGCTGGGTGGTGGTGAAGGCCTATATTTTTCCCTTATTTAATTTGTTTTTTTGTGCGTGTTGCGATAGGGGATTATTATTTCTCTGCTGGTGGGATCACATCGCTCATGGTTGTAGACCCCTGAAGAATTCTATTAACCCGGGTTATGTCAGCCTTAATAACATGCCACCCTGCTAAGCAGGATGGGATTGATTCAGAGAGAGGGGGGTGGGTGGGGGGGGCGGGGGGGGGGGTTGGGTTGGTGTATAATGAAGCCTGGAATAATTTACCTTTTAAAACAGAATTGCTCAAATGGAATACCAAAAAAAAGGACTAATCTAAAGTCATCCTCTGTCTCTCTCTCTTTCTCTCTCTCTCTCTCTCTCTCTCTCTCTCTCTCTCTCTCTCCTACACGTCCCCATCCATAGCTCTAGAGTTTACAACGACAACCATATCTATACAAATCATATTTTAGGGTGTATGTGTGAAAAGTTGTTGCTTTGTGGTGTTGCAGCCATTGATTGCTTCTCTGATGGAGTCCTGGTTGCTTTGTTGCTCTACGGATCAGCTGTGGAGTGTTGCCGTTTGCTATATTTGCCATTCATTAGCCGCCAGTGAGGAGATGTCAGGGCGCATTCACGGGTGGGCCACTCGCGTGATAGCAAGCATCAAATCAATTCAGTCACCTTGAACTTTGAAGATGAAAGAATAACATGCTGGAATTGGTCTCCCTCTTACCCTGCATGGCTATTCTGGAAGGCTCACACAGTCAGGCCTGCATAGTACGGTTCGTGCAATAGGCTACACACGCAGTCTATCCGTGTTCCATACCGTCTGCCTAAATGATAATGGGGATATACGATAATCCTGTTCTGATACATGCTACCGCCGATATTACACGTTCTGAAGCTGAAAACAGAATCCAGATGGATTTCAGACATGCTATACATGTCGTTACGTATTTTGATGTTTCTGGTTTTAAGGCCGGTGCCATGTGAATTGAAGGCTTGTCGGGGGGCCAGTCAATGAGCCTTGTTGTGGGATGGTAATCTTTGCTTCTCGTAGCCCTCTGGCTGTACTTCACAGCAGCGACTCCCCAAAGCCTGTTTGTGTACCGCGCCTAATGGAGACTCTCTCATCCCCGATGCGGAAATTAAATGAGCTGTGCCGCTTTCAAAAGCGCCTGCGCCTGGTGCGCTTACAAGCCCCCCATCCCAGAAGTGGCCCGATGAGCTTGTAGACATGCATGTTCCCTCGCACCGTTCTGAGCATGTGCTCCAGTTGCAAACACACAAACAGAATTGTCGAGAGACAAGGCAAAACCTCTGCGTGGGGGACGGGGGACAGGGGGACAGGGGACGGAGGGCGACAAAACACTGTTCACACACACAATGAACAGTCCTCACAGGGAAGAAGATTCAACACCATGAACGCTCCCTATTGAAGGTAACAAGGATGTGTTGCTGCTGTGCTACTTGAGGGGTAATGAAAGTCTGCTGAGCTGATGTGCAGTGAGTGCATCGTGATCTGAGGACTGGGGTTCCTTCCAGAGACCAGCGCTACAGTATCATCCACTGGACGCTTGGTAGTCACAAGAGAGACTGACAAGAGCTACACAGCTATTGTTTTCCTATAATTCACTCCCTCTTTAATGGCTTTAGAGTAGGCAGCTGGTTGGAACACAGCAGGTCTCTAAGGCGTGCAGCTGGGAGCCGGGAACTGGGAACTGGGAGCTGGGAGCTGGGAGCTGGGAGGAAGAATACAGGGTGGTCTTCGACAGAACAACACCATGCCTGCCCTCCTCATCTGAACACCTCCATTGGCTAGTGTTTCATTGAGGCTGGCCTTTGAACTGATCCTAGGGTTGTAAACAAAGACGCCATCTTGGGGCCTAGCTACCGTAATAAACCTACAGCAAAGCACTGGGCATCATTGAGGAAAAAGTAGCATGTAAATCCTACCAGGAAGTGTTGCATCGCATTCAATAAAGTCATGACGAGACACAGGAAGTACACAGGAAGGAGAAGGCTAAAGATGTAAACATGGTTAACCCGGTGGTCCCTCTCTCCCCCCCCTTCCTTCCTTCGCTGTGGCATTGAGGCTAACGTGTATGGTCAAGTTAGGGGAGTGGCGTTGTGTCGGTGGGCGCCAGTGTCGGGGGGTCCTTACCGTAGGTAGTCTCGCCGGCAGAGGATGAGGTTGGCTTTGGTGTAGAGCGTGGAGCCCACCTCGCCCAGCCTGCAGTCGCAGCAGGCACACTTGAGGCAGTCCTCGTGCCAGTACTTATCGAGGGCCTTCAGCAGGTAACGGTCCTTGATCTTCCTGTTGCAGCCGGCACAGCCCTTTGGCTTGGTGTCCGGCTGGACGGAGAGCATTTGTATACCTGAGTGAAAGAGAACACGGAGGGGAGAAAAAAAGCTTGTTAGACATCACGATGAACGGAACCATTAAGAACATGGGCATAATAACATGAATATGTTAGCACAGCACTGATACATAGTAGTTAGCCATAGCATCCTGAGCTCAAGTTTTACCAAACAAACTCAAATACATGTTTCGGGACGCAAACACACACATACGTGAAGCCATAGAGCCAAATGTCTTCCTATTCTGTTTCGCCTCGTCTCTCTCCCTCTGCCATCTCTTATGAGGAGTGGCCAAAAGTAGAGGAGCTTTCTACAGGGGCGGGTATTGTTTGGCCCTAAGCAGGGGCGTTAAGCGGCTTTGTTGGGCTGTGGGGGGACAATGTGGCCTCGCACCAGGCCGTAATTAGTATTCTCCCTCCATCCTGAAGAGAGGAGGCTACCCCCGCTCCCCTTTGTCCCCCTTTTTACACACGCACAAGCACACACACACACACACACACACACACACACACACACACACACACACACACACACACACAAAGTTTCTCTTTCCAGAGTACTCAATGCTAAGGTAAACCTGCTCTTAAAAAGTATTTATTGTTTTGAGGTGAAGGGTGTTTGACTGTTTGCAAACAATTTGTTCACATATAACGTTTTATGGCAGTACTTCATGTACTTTTTCATGAGAAGAATACAGCTGTGACTTATCAACTGAATCTTATTTGAACTGTGCTACTGTACAACCTGCTAACAATTAAGTCAAATAAAAGCAAAACAAATCACACTATTTACTATGTTTAGAGATGTATACATGTCATTCTTTACTCAGTATCTTTACAAAAAAATACTAATAGAAGGTATATGATTTAAAACAGATTTGTTTCATAGTTATAAGTATGTTATAACACAGACAACTCTGTTCAATGCATCTGCTGAGGTGTCCTTTAAAAGTTAAACTCTTCTTTCTGCACAAGAAAAGAAAAATGGATGTGCTGTCAAGAAAAATATGCTAATATATCCCCAAACAACTGTATATGCTACCCCCCAACTTTTTTTTTTTTTTTTTCATAGTAAATATACTTTAATATCACATGCTTATTGATGACATTAGACAAACCAGCATCATCAAACATTGGGAAATAAAACACGATATGCTCTAATAGTAGGTCTACTAATAACACGTATGAGGATGACCTTTCATGTTTGCTGTATTTATGACCATGTATGAACATTGTTGAATACAATGCAAACACCACTATGACAATTGGCGCATATTAGCATACACGTTTCAACAAGACCTACCGCAAACTGGGTCTGGGCCATTTTGTTGGACCACTCTCTCTATGCAAATAGAAAAGTGCTTTATCTGAGAGCTCTAAGCAGACCTCATTCAAACTAATGCTTTTTAAAATAAATTGCAAGGGACGCACATCAAACAGGTTGCACCGCCGCACTGTTTGCGGTAATGAGCAAACCCCATTTTATTCCATTGCGTTTAAGCTGTTGAGCTTTTAATTGGCTGGATTGGATTGTGAGAGGGGCGCACGGTTGATTGCCTCCGCTATGCGTACTTGTTCAGTACCACTCATCCGCACCGTCCCAGCTCAGCCTGGTTAACACAACAAAGTCACCGCTTCTCATTACCAACCCAAAGAAGTAAGAGTTTCGACTCCCCTCAGTCTGCAATCAAGTTAGACCCGTCGGAATCGATTCCCAGTTTCTCAAAGCACAGAGGCTCTATTATTTCCTTTAGCCCGGAATCGTTCGTGTTAAATTAAGCCACATTCTCCGGGGACTTTGGAGGATCTGCATGGAAGGAATTTGGCCACTTCGATTTTCCGATTGCCGAGGGGAAGCGTCGAACAAAAGATTCATTTTCCATAAAGGAAGGGAAATTACAGCTGCTTTGGGGCCTAATGATATCTATTTTCTTTACTCGCTCGTTCGGATCCTCCCTCCCTCTCCTCCTCTCCTCCTCTCCTCCTCTGGTTCAGTCATGGGCTACTGTAAGCTATATCAGGCACGTCCTGGATCATATGTTATACCCAAAAACGGATGTAAAATGCTGGCACGATGAGGCGACGAGAGCAAATGCCGTGCACAAAGTACCAATTTGATTCCTCCTTTCAACCACATCACAGCTGCGCAAGTCGGAGATGCTGACATTTCACCCTGTTATCAGTTTAATTACTGTTGCCATGGCAGCATAGTGCTTGGTAAAGGCCAATAAGGGATTTGCCATAGAGAACTCAATTTTCGATGCAGCTGGCGACACGGCGACAGAAAACAGAGATAATCGTAATTTCGGAGCGTAGGCTACACACATGCAGTCACAGTCTGAATGAATTGGTAGGCTACCTAATATTCTAGTCTGTGTACGTCAATAAGACACGCATTAAAAGAGGCTACCGTTGGACCATATTTCACTTAAATGTCTAGGCCTATTGACTGATAGATAAGCAAAAATAGACAACAGTCCATTAGGTTACACCACGTATACACATACAGGCTACATCATAGTCGGCAGACAGCACCCTCTCAACGAGGCTGAAACACTGTAACTTCTCCGCGCATCATCAAAGCCGTTATGAATAAGGGCATGAGACCACGTATAAACATTCTACAAACGAAAGCGCAAAGAAACCTCTTACCGAAACTTTTCTCCCTTTTCTGCATTTGTTGACCCGCTTCAGAACCCGAACCACCATGCAACAAGAGGAGCCGCAAAACCAAATTCTCCGGATCTTTAGTCAAGTGAGCAGCTGTATGCACGCTCACTGAGGGTGGCTCGCTTTTGTTAGAAGTAACAATCCACCTCGGCGCACAAGAAAAGAATGAAAAGGAGAAAAATACCAATCAACAAAACACAGGAAGAAGGCGACAGCGACGGCTCGCTATCGCTCAGCGCCACACGGTGCTAAAACCACGTTTGTCACAACAGTGCTCGACTATGAAATTAGATCGACCAGCAGTCGCAGCTTGGCGAGTGGCAGCGAACAAATGACAGCAGATGACAAAGGCATATGCTTACCCCTTCGCGGCGCCGTAATCTTATAATCCTATCGTGCTCCTCGCTCGCGTTGCCTATTTGCGGCGGTTTCTGTCGTATATAGCCCACTAGTAATATGAGTTTCATATGAGAATGAAAAGAGAGCGCGGTGTCTTCGGACAGCTCTCAGATAAATAGATACAAATCTAAATTCCCATAGTAAATGCACGCTATAGTGTAATACGGTCCATACATCCAGAGTGTCCATTTGAACGCAAAATCATATTTTCCTATTTTCTAACGAATGGAAGCCAACATTATGTCCATTCCCATAGAGAAAATACAAACATGGATCACAAATTCCCAATCACATAGCTGAAATCAATAGTAAGGAATAGTTATGAAATGTCACAGTATGCCATCGTTTATTCCATCAAGGGACATCCGCAATGACAATAATGCTGTCATGCGACTGATAAAAACCATTACCAACAATACAATTAAAGAACTGTGATTATGATAAATGAGAAAAGTATAGCTCATTGTTGAGGAGTAAACTCACCGTCTTTACGGTGCGCCATCAAGGGATATACAATGGTAAATATCGCACCCTATACTTTATGAGGATAACACAACATCCACCACCTCACTCACCTTTCTAAGACAAGTTACGCAGAAGGCTATAACTTCGGAACGGGCACCACCGTGCAGACTCCAACTATATATCCCCTCTGAGCAAAAGTTCACGAAACTGACATAGCGCGACGGATTGAAGTGATCTTCAGTTTGAAAATAATGAGGTCCACATGGATCATGTACGAGCAGTTGTTGGCAACAAAGCTACAGGTGTTCCTCCATCCGCCGCTGAGCCGCCGTGTATTAGGTATTCTGAGAGGTTCAGGGCAACTTACCCATCAGTGACTGAGAGACGAGGAATAGTGAAGCCTAGCTTTATTATCTTCAAACCCAATCCCTCACCAGTGAGACATTACACGACGACGATAAGGTCATTCAGTTATTACCGACAGCTCGAGTAACGGAGCGCATGCATGCGGGCGCGCTCCCCTCAAACACTTTTTTTTTAATGCTCTTTCTTCACTCACTCAGATGCGCGCGCGCGGACGCACCGTGCCCAGTGCGTTAAAGCAGCGAAGTGCAGTTTTCTGTTTTATTCGTAGCGGGGATGTATATCACCACTGTACCTTTGTGATGATTGAATATATAGTACAGTATCTGATTGTTTCACAATCAGGGATGGAACTACATTTAGCCAACTCTCCTATACGCACAAATGTAGCCTACCATTCTCAGATTTGTTGAAACGATTGTAGATCATTCGCTCACATTGTCTCTTGTTCATGCAAGTTCAAACCGTATTATACATGTTGTTCTGATGTTTAGCCACTTTACATTTTCATAATGCGTTATTGAGGTCACCCTCGTTTGGTTATACGCACTTTGCCATAGATAGGGGTGAAGCTAGGTCAAACAAGACAATTCCCATGCTATGGGAATCAATCGTAATGCGTAATAACGGCTCAGATACGATTGTGTAAACTATCAATAATCAAACAGACCTTGAAAGTGATGCGTAAAAGGATAATAATCCAACAATCCCACGTGGACCACTGTAAGGCACTTTCTCCATTGTGTGGTAGGAATATGGTCGTTACGCATTTGACATTTCTCTCAAACAACAGCCCACATGGCGAGACGGATGGTACATAGACGGCAAGCAAGTGTAAGGAAACATGAGAGCTAAATACAATTAGCTAGCAAAAGTAACTAGCTCTAATGAGGACAATTAAATGAAACATGTCTAAGGCAATTGATTTTTCTCCTCTCTTTCTCCATTTCTTACTGCTATAAAGCAAGGTCCTGCGCTCCTCGGTGCAGTTCGACGCCTTGACTGATTAGTACATCTACACAAATCTTTATTTAAATCATTCCTGTAATTAAACGATGGAATTATTCCTCGCCCGGTTGTTGCACCAGCCTGCTCCAATTAACGCCCTGTTTGGTCTATCTGAGGCCCACACTGCCAGAGCGAATGACTCATAAGACTGGGTCAGTGAGCCCCCCAGCTCCCAACCAAACACGCACGCACACACACACACACACACACACACACACACACACACACACACACACACACACACACACACACACAACAGGACAGAGTGAGAGTGACTCCTTTCTTCAGACCAAGAGTCGGTTTTCCTTTCAGTACTGTACATGACTCGCAAGTGGAAGTTCTTTTAATAGACATGACAGTTAAAGATGTAGGAAATGGCTAAATCAAACGCCACACCGCATATGAAAGGAAGAGAGAGAGAGAGAGAGAGAGAGAGAGAGAGAGAGAGAGAGGGTGGGAGAGGAGAGAGAGCCAGCGAGAAGTCAATAGTTGGCATGCAGCTCCACGCCAATCACGCTCAGCCTAAAATGCAGCGATAATGAGATGGGTCATAAAATGCTCCTCGGCCCATTATGAGTGATGAGATGCATTAAAGCTGACAGGGTATTACCTGTCAGTAATTAGGTTTTGTCATGGATTGAATTATTTCGAAGCGGGCTATCTTCGTAATCAGGCAATTTGCGAGGGAGACGCTTTAGTCCGTGTAACGGCGGAAAAAAATGGAATATGAAGAGAACTAACCACCTCTCTCTTTTTTTTGCCCTTACACTTCCCTTTCATGCTTCACATAATCACGCTAATAATTCACTGAGAATATCAGGGTATATGTGGGTGAAAATGCCATCCAATACGCGTAGGAGAGTGATCTGAACATGCCTGTCATATGATGAGATGGTGTGGTGGTCTGTGCGTAAAGTAACCTAATCTGTTGGAAAAAAAGATGTCGGGCAATCTCTTTGCTGACACTTTAGCAAACAGACATCAACAACGCGAAAGCAGCTTGTTATTTCGTTACTCTCAACACACCTACCTCTCTCTCTCTCTCTCCCCCCCCCCCCTCTCTCTCTCTCTCTCACACACACACACACACACACACACACACACACACACACACACACACACACACACCCCTCTCCCTCCAGTGGAGAAATCGAAAGGCAGCAGAGAGGCACCACCAAAACCACACCGACAATCCAACGACGGGATGGGTACAGCATGGACTGCAGTTTCCTCTTATTGTTTGAACGAACGAGAACCTTAATTACATCGTTCCGGAGAGAAAATCTTTTCGGCGGAGGAGTAAAGTAGAGAGCTTGGTGCGTTTAACATCGTTTCTGCAGGCATCAAGCTAATCCTTATTACTAACATTCTACACCCTTACAGGGCTCGGGCAGTATCTCCCAATTCACCACACAAGAAAATAAGTAACATACCTGTTTTGTACGGGGATGCTCCGCACAAATATGATTAAAGTCGTTGGGTCGTCGCTTTATTTCTTTTCCTTGAATCTCCTGATGATTACATTGAAAACAAAAATAGTCACTAATTGTAATTTTCTGAGGAGTATGCCTGTCGTGGTGACCTCGCCGTAGTCCTTATACTTTGCCTATTTGTGTTAAAGACTATTGTGTTAAAGGTTAATGGCACGGATGAGGAGGAGTACGAGGACACTATTCAAAAAAATGACCGTAGCCTACCGGTGAAAAGTTGCCGCGTGACGAGTTGGTGACACAAGTGTAGCCGCCTCTCTATTCAAGTTGCAGCCGTTATAGGATGAAAAAGCGCCACCTGCCTTAAATCAACTCCCTTTCGTTCGCTCTCACTGGCTCACTCTCGATCTCTCAGGGCTTCTCTCTCCTCGCCGCAACGTCTGTTTCTTCCCTCTCTTTCGTTCCCTGGCAGAAAAGCAAGAGAGACCTGAGCCGGCCCGCACGCCTCCACTCCTATATAAGCACCTCCACAAGGTCCCTAGTTAGCAGCACACTCCAGCTCATCCAAGAAGCTGACAAGCACCGTTAGGGAAGGCAGCGCATGTTGCTCTAATGGACCTCATTAAGCTCTACTTACAGATGTTCTCTTAACATAATTGATCTGCAGCGAGTTGAGAGGACGGCAACCTATTCCCCAGCCCCCAATTATGGCCCGGTAATTAGATCCCCAACCTCCAGTTCTCCACATTCACCCTTCTAACATTCCGAAATATCAAAGTATCTCTTTCTCTCAAAGCGAACCCTCCTGCCCCCCCACCACCTAACCTCCATGTCTCCACCTCCTCCTCCTCCCCCCTCTCCCATCCCAGAGACTCCATTCCTCTGACAGTATTGACAGTCAGATCTGCTAACCTTTGTAGTGAAGCCAGACTTAGTAGTGCACTCACTCCAATTGACAGAGCTCAGTCTTCTTCCCCCCCCCCTCTCTCTCTTTCTCTCTCTCTCTGTCTCTGTCTCTCTCTCTCTCTCTCTCTCTCTCTCTCTCTCCCCCTCTATTTTCCTCTTTTCTCTCCCTGCTGAAATACCCTGGGAAAGAGTGAGGGATAAAGTGAAGCACAGATGGAGAGAGAGAGAGAGAGAGAGAGAGAGAGAGACAGACACAGAGACATAGAGAGAGAGAGAGAGAGGGGGGGGAGAGAGAGAGAGAGAGAGAGGATGACTGAGAGAGAAAAGTAAGTTTGTACTTTTGATAAAAGGTTGTAATGATAATATCTGTCAGGGGAGGATCTTTTTTCCTAACGTCTTTTTATCTTTAATAATTCCTCTGATGGCAACGTTGAGGAACAGGAAAGGGGGGAGGAAGCGGGCGCTGGGAACCGGTGAGGAGTGATGGCGCATCTTTTATAATGCCAATCAGCGCCACTCCTATCACCCGTCTAATTAGCCGGCATGCTAAAACAGAACTGCACTTGGGGAAATGGTAATGTCACGGTTTTGCACTTTAAAGAGGAGGCAAGTATCGGGGATGGGTGCATGAACAGGCGATGTTGGTTGAATGCGCTCTTCTGTCTCAACCTTGTCAAAGACATGCCACACACAATGATTCTGACTGTCTTTTTGCATGACCCAGATTGAAATGTTTTCATATTTTCACTTAGTTGGAGCTACGTGGGGGTAATACCGAGCATTCATAGGAGTTTTGTCAGATTTTAAAGTTATAGGCTATATGTTTTACTTTAGGCCTGTCTGTGCATGCTTGCTAGGCCTAATGATTAAAAAAGTAATGTGTTTGTGTGATTGTTTATATGTCTGTATGTGTGGCTGGTGGAGGTAGAAATCAGAGGACGGGCTCATTGTAATGCATGAAATGGAATGAGGAATTGTATCAAACACGTTTCTGATTCCATTCCATGTATTACAATGAGCCCATCCTCCGATTACTACATCCACCAGCCTCCCCCTGGTATGTACACACGTAAGTGAGAGTGAGAGAGGCTTGTGTGTGTGGAGTTCTCCTGGCACCCCTATGTGGGTATTCTGCTGTAGGTGTGGCTTGGTGCTATTGTGTTATACATTTTAGATGTCTTTTCCCTGTGACTCAAGCTCTTCATTGAGCTGTCCTGACATTTAAGAGTGGCTCTTGAGTCGTCGTCGTCGTCCCCCCCCCCCACCCTCTCACTTTCCTACCTGAGTCCTCACACACAGGTCCAAGCAGGGGGCTCAAGGACCGGACACTCCACACTGGCCCTCCAGCCTCTCTGCCTCACCCGCAGTCAGCCTCCCTTAGGGGAATAGGGCAGGGAACACATGTGACTCTGCAGTCTGCACTAACGACCACGAGAGCTCCTCCTTAAAGAGACACTCAGTAATTGCTGCAGGTATACGACCTTCAAGTGGGGTCAAGGGATAGTTTTTTTTAATGACAACTTTTTCTCTCCCCCGCAGGCCAATTTTGTCTTTCGGCACAGAGAGAAGAGAGAGAGAGAGAGAGAGAGAGAGAGAGAGAGAGAGAGAGAGAGAGAGAGAGAGAGAGAGAGAGAGAGAGAGAGAGAGAGAGAGAGAGAGAGAGAGAGAGGCAGGCAGTGGAACTAAGTTCCAGAGCTCTCTTCTTCTTCTTCTTCACACAAAAGTCTTGAGAATCACCTCCAGTAATAGGCCAGAAGGGAACCCTCCAAATGTAAAGAATAGCTAGGCCAAAGAGTATCGACCCTTCTTATTACTCCACAGAGAGTTAATGGAGATTACTTAATTCAACCGCCTATTCATTTAGTCAGAATATAAAGCGAGCAGGAGCAGTCAAAGAGCTGTGACTATGGTAATATCCAGGTCTGCTCCTCACCAATAGTCTTTTTCTAACATATGATCAGGGAAAAGAAGGATGCGGTAGAGTTAGATGTTGGTTATATTGAAGGTAGGAGCGACACTGTTATTAAGACATAAGGGGTCATGATGCATTGGTGTAGATTATCATTGAACAATGGGATATGCATTTTTCTCACATATCTTTCTCCGTCCCGCATTTTTGAATTGACTGTGTTATTATTCGGCTCAACCAGCTCTTACATGCAATAAATCATTTACTTACATTAAGTATTGTTTAAGGATCACTGCAACATTTATCACTGTATGCATTGATAGTATGTTATGTATAAGCCTTATATACTCTCTCACAGATAAGGTATACTTCATACTCTAGGTGGCAAAGTGGATCCTAATTCATTCCAAGTTTTTGATTAAATAAAGATGATTAAGCATTACTATTATTATGTCAGATGGCTTCTAATTAGGGGTAGTGGTTATAAGCATACCCATTAGATCTGAGATGCCTCTTATGACTACCCACTTGCTGATTGGTAATTAAGAATCTAATCCGTTTTGCTAAGCGGGTTATATCTAACGACGCAAAAGCAATGAATAGGAACCCAGTGACCCATACGTTAACATTGAAAATAGCCCGATCCTGAAGTGATCCTGAACTTCCAAAGCAGAGGAAAATACAACTTTTAAGATTTGACTTTGCCTTTGTTTTTTTGAGCTCATTTGAGTTAAGTCTTTTCCTCAGATTTTCAGCAGAAACTATACCTTCTGTCCTCTTCATCGTTAACTATGATATTATCATGGATTCACTCTGATTTATGATAATCAGCTCGTGTCTCATGTTCATTTGGTAATCCCCTTACTCACTCATGTAGATTAACAATATTAAGATTTCTTGACACGTATCAGAAAATAATATGGATAATATATAATATTCAACATCTAAAGGCACTGGTGAGACACTTTTTGATCCAAAAGTGTTGCTAATTATGACTTTGAAGAGAAACTGACATAGATCATTGTTGTACATCATACACAAATATTGTTCTTCTGTTGTGTCTGTGGAAACTTTGGAAAATTGATCTCATGTTGTGTCACAACAAAGCTGCCTCAAAAAGCAGCGTTACGGTATGAAAAAAACAACAAACAAATGTGTTACTCATATATTCTGACAGTTATCCATGTGCACTTGAAATGAATTTCTTTTGCATTTAAAATGTAAATGTCAGGGCTTATTGATCTGTACAACACGATAACAAGTCTTGCCTTTTCCCAAGCGAGTAATAAATGCAATCTAACGCTATTTGCGCTCTGTTGAATGAGACAGGTAGACATCAAAACACCTCTGTCAAATTACTGAGGTTGGACCCTTGTGAATATTTTATGGACAAACTAACCTAACAAGGTCAAGATATCCCAATTTGATTGGAGTATACCAATAAAAGAAGTCTTACTGAATCTGAGATATTGAAGATGAGCACAACAAACTACTGTTGGAGAATAAGCTATCATGGATGGACTGGAATGCTGTTATGTCTAGATCTTTTGTTTAATTTGGAGCTTTGGAGGACAACATTCTTCTTCTTTGATGACCAATGTACAAAACACACGCACACACACACACACACACACACACACACACACACACACACACACACACACACACACACACACACACACACACACCAGCCTCCACACATCACCACACGTGTTCAGAGGAACCACAAGATGAACCTTTGAATAATATTTCTCCAAGTCTTTAATGATAACCTTGAGCAATGCAATACTGGTAACTGCTACATAATATCTATCGATTCCATCCGGCGCGATTTCCTTGAGTAGCTTGGGCTGAAATTACTTGCGTGTTCAGAACTGAGCATTTCAAACAGACTGCTGTATACCTCAGCGGCAATCAATCAGCCTTAATCCAAAACCAATTTACTCCGCCTGAAGAGGAAAATATCTTTTAATCTCTTGCCGACAATCCCTGATTGCAGTGCCTAGCATCAGTTGACAGCCAAATGGTGCCGCTTAGAATAGGTCCTTTCTATTGGATTTGTGCTTGCTATTTTACCATATAGAAGCATGGAATAGGCAATTTGATAGCTATGTATACCAATTTTCTTTGGCTTATAATGTTATTTCTTTCAACAATATCTTGTATAATCATGACCTGTCTATATTCCTATGCATTGGGGGAAAAGCCATTTAAAGAGGCCGTTATACATGAGAAGAAAAGAGGTTTGAATTACATATATGTAAATATAAAAGAAACATGCAAAAGTGAACCAAAAAAAAAAACCTTTCCACTTCATTTTTCCAATCTCCTATGCACTAAAGCCTTGCATATGAAACAGGAAGTCTCTTAAATATACTAAGCCATCTGTTGTACACAGGGACTCTGCTTTGCTTTGGAGCTTGGCGTACACAGCTGAGGTGATCACCTCTCTATGGAGCAAGGACTCCATACTCCTTTCTCACATCTGATCAATTATTACATTTCTTAAAACTGTGATTACAGTACATCACATGTCACTGTGCTCCAGTTAGGAAACAACACATTCCTTGTTATGACATCAGTCGGATGTCCTTGTTTTCTTTCCGTGTTAGTTGACACAGGGACCTGACTAAATTCTGAGGATTGGAATTATAGTATTAGGTTGTGACCATACCAACAGCAATGTTGTCTCTAAAAAGTATCAATGGATTATAGTTGCTTGACTACCGAGGTAACTATATATCTCAACCCATTTGCAGAGTATAATGCTGTAGATATCAGTTACAGCTTTTCCTCTTCTGTCTTCTCTGCTCTGATAGATAGATAGATGGATAGATAGATAGATAGATAGATAGGTACTTTATTGATCCCTGAGGGGAAATTAAGGCGTTACAGCAGTTCACATTACAAACAACAACAACAAAATAAAGTGACAATGGAATAATAAAATAGACATCTGAAACATTGCCAACAGTAAGAACAGTCCAGTATGATTTAACATCCCCAGCCCCCATACTATCACAACAGCATGTGACTGTTTCTTGAGGACCGGATGTTTATCAAGGGCTCCTACTCTGTTTGCGAACCAATATTCACCAAACCAACACATACCAAACTAATATACCCTCAGAGCAGGGTATAGCAGGGTCGAAGGACGGTTTGATACCATTCCTCATTCCATTCCATCCATTACAATGAGCCCGTCCTCCAATTTCTACCTCCACCAGCCTCCACTGCCCCCAGAACAAGGTTTCTAAAAGCTAGGTACAATATCTCATGACTAAAATGTCAATCATTTGGTACTGTAGGTTATTAGTCAGAGTCGACGGGAGCCCCACAGTAACCAACCTAATTGAGGGCCATATGTAAGGCGAGCAGTCCTTGCTTTACTGTTGCGCATGGAGGGAGTCTGATAAATGAGGCCCCCCAGAGTGACTCACAGCTGAGCCATGGTCACACACAACTACACAGAGTACTGCGAGAGAGCAGTGTGTGAGTCAACACCCAAACTTCAATCAAGTTTATCATGCAGTCATAGTATCAATCAGCGAAAAGGGAAGCTTCAACCCTGAGTGTATTTTTACCTCTCTGAATAAGCTAATAAAGTAAGAATCACTGGGATGTCACTGACGTTACCTTCTGTCTCCACCACAAGTCTTTACCGCGCACGTCAGTCATCATAATGACAAGAGCCACATTCCCGCCCTTGTTCTCCGTCTCTTCCCTGATTGCAGTGCTTCTCCGCCACATGATTCTCTAGTCTCCCCTGTCCTCCCATCGCTCTTAACAGCTCCTGTACGATTTGGCCCACTTGCCTCCACGCTTTATCCTTGTATCCTGATTGACCCTTAATTGTGTCAAGGAGCGAAAACATTTTCTGTCATGATGTTCCAATTAAAAAAGAAAAGTCTATGTACCGTACTATTTGCAGCGCAAGTGACTCACATTAATTCAGGTGACTCATTGTTCCCCTCAATATCCAGAGAAACAGGAAGCCTTAAATAGGCAACCCAAAAGTATCCAAGCGGTGTAGGCTTTTCCCTTAAAGGTCCAGCATGTAGTTTTGCGTGTTGCTGCCCCTGCTGGCCATGTTGATGTTGGCTTCATCAGGGCCATTTAGCACTATATTAAAACTCAAATCTACCTTTAACAAGAGGTCACAGAGCAGCCAGATGTAGCTAAAGGTGTTGACATTTGCACGACAGTTGACCCCTGCTTCAAAGTTCACGGCCCATACATCTACCCAATCAATGACCAATAAGGTGAGTGGATGCCAATAGAAAGGGCAAGGTGTCCTCTGCCCTAAATGGCCTGCTTGCCCACTCCTAAGGTTGTGGTTGGTTGAGTTATTTATTTTTCCTGAAGGCCTCACGCTGAGGGAAGTGTCGATCCAGGGGAAGGCTTGTGGGTTGTTTGTGTTTTTCTCCAGATCGATTCCTCTGAGCACAACTTTCCATCATGCAGAGGGGGCCAGGGCCAAAGACGACAGCTAATTAAGATGGCTAATCACTGCATTTCACAGAGGCTCCAGGCACTGTCACTCTTCCTCTCCCATGCAGGCACCTGCTGGTTCATATCGGTGACATCATTAAAAGACACTCCGAAAGAAAGACACCCGTTTTAACAGCTTTCTGTGCTCTCTAATTTTCCTGTGGACATTCTCTGCATGTGTGTATGTCTTTTGGGGAGGGGGATGGAAGGGCGGGGGGGCTGGCTGTAGCATTTCTGACTCGACCATAGAGCAAATAGAGGGACAGAGAGAGAACAAAAGTGGGGGGGGGGTGATGATGGGGGAGAGGAAGAGGCCCTTGAGTTCCTCAGGCCTGGCCTCTAATGAGCGGTTTAGCCACGCTAATGGGACTTGCTTGTTATCTAATGCCACCTGACAGCTTCACCCTAACAGGCGACATGCGTGCTACGTTGTCGTGGTGAAGTGATGCGCTCTGTGTGGATCATCTGCTCATTCATTCACCAGCCATGTAAAACCTCTACCCGTTTAGTAGGCATTTGCTTTCTCATGTGAACACACACACACGCACGCACGCACACACGCACGCAGGCACCAACCAACACACACACACACACACACACACACACACACACACACACACACAAACAAAAAGGATGTGGCATGGGTAAACATCACACCATTGCAATACATTTGTCATTTTGCGGCCTCTCATGTCGAGACCTACGTGGGCTTGATGTGAATCTGTTGTGGCGTAAAACCGCAAATTAGGCATGTAGTTCGTACCGCTTTTGGGTTCAAAGCCACTCAACATCGAGCCCCCCCCCCCACCCCACACCCCCCGTTTCAGATACAGTGCAGAGTAGAAGACGTGGTTGATGTACAAGAAAACTGAGAAGCTTTGCATCTCACCTCATTTTGTGTGTGTGTGTGTGTGTGTGTGTGTGTGTGTGTGTGTGTGTGTGTGTGTGTGTGTGTGTGCGGATGCACGTCCCCCTCCTTCACGTTTTAATTGGATGCTCTCTCAGGGTGTCGGGGGACCCCACGGAATAGTCTGCTAATCCCCCTGTGATGTTCGCACCCGAACCCCCATCCTCCAAGGGACGAGCCTAACTTGGCGAGCGCCTCTCAGATCGTGCTCCATTGTAGTTAGACGGTTATGACGCCATCTCCCCGGCAACTGCTCGCAAATACAATGCAAGAGAGAGGCAACGGCGGCAACGGCGGCGGCAACGCGTCTCCGTAATACAGTATGAAGCAGAGAGGAAGTGAGCACTGCCACAGCGCTCACCTCTGTCCTTTTCAAAATCACTCTCTGTGAGGTATTGGATGCTGTTCTTTATGTCAAATGGACTTATCTTGATGTTGACTGCTGGAAGAAGGGAGCAAAAGATTTCCCCCCCTCCGAGCCCCCGTCCCCCACATCCCCACATCCCCCCCACCCCACCCTACATCCCCCATTCCCCTTCAAAGTCAGTTGAGTTGGTGCTGTTTGGGGACTGCCAGGCCGGCGTACTGTTTTTATGCATGGCTAGCACAAAATCACCTCTTGGCCCATTATATCCCAATATCAAGCTGTGTAACTGCAGGGTCTCTCTTTTTTCATAAGGGTAAAAGTGATATTGATAACAGGGAACTCTATTTGGAAAGCTGGCTCCCATCAAATGGAGGGGCTGGGCTGTGCCCTCTGTGTCGCGCTGATCATTTATTTGCTCTTTTGACCGTTTTGAAAAGTGATTTGTGCGGTTGGCGGACTGCAGCGGGATAAACACAGTCGAGCTAAGCCCTGACGAGTGCTTATGAAAGGAAAGTGTTTGGGAATGATTTCCCATCTGGATTCAGCCCGGATAAGCAGTTTTAAATTGCAGCTGGCCTTATACTGTTGACTGCATTACCTGGTCTGTGTGTGAGGGCCGCAATATTACATCGCTTCTTCATTGTCTGATGCAAAAAAAAGCCAAAGTGCCACTAACCAAACCCTAGGCAGCAATGGTGGTGGGGGGAAAAAAAGTGCACAAAAAAAAGAAGAGTATGAAAACTTTACTTAAATCGTACAAAGTACAACATACAAACTTAGCGAGGGATTAACTGGAGTCACTTCACATCAGGCAGATCCACCAGGGGAGCTAATAGAGACAGGAGCAACATGAAGATCTGGAGCTGTCTCTCTCTTCTCACTCTTACCCATTGGGGGGATTGATATTCGCTGAAAAAAAGAAAGAAGGGGATTCACAAAGGATAAGGCTGAGAGATCCAGGCTTCCCGAAACATTAGTACTGTCATCTTCTGCAGCCATTTTGATATTTTTCCCCATTTCTGTTTCCTTTCAGCTTGGCTAAGGGCTGTTTTCAACTGCTCTCCGCTGATCAGTGGGGTAGAGAAGGGGTTTGCGCAGAGAAACAAGGGAATCTGGCGGGTTTCAACTCATCAAAAACAACATTGGTAAATGACTGCTGAAGAGAGTGTTACATACATTAATGTCCTTTTTGCATGTCGTGTGTCACATGGAACTAAGCATTTATTTATTCAGGGTGGATGATACATGTAGACACTGTAGGTGACAGTTGACAGCCTGCAAACAGGAATATTGCCTTTACTGAAGCTTTAAATACAACTTATGTAAGGCTGAGTATGTAAAGAATGTAATCTTGCCAGTGTACACATTGTCAAAAAAATAGGCTCCACAAATAAACACCTGGTCAGGATGAGGCAGATCCTATGGTTGAAAAGGAGCCATCCAGAACAGAGAGAGCTGGCCTGATCCACAAGAGCAAAGTGATTTTGACTCCCGTATGATTGGAAACTGCAGGGTCTGGCACATCTGGAGATAAGAACTGTGTGCGAGGATGTATTAAAGACGGCCAGGTCGTCAGTAATTACACCGCTCCCGTGCCACGGAGAAAGACATATGATCATTGTCTCTGAGTTTTGGGGAGCTGTTCAATCTCCATTTTGATGCGAGGGCTTCTTTGGCCCCTAAAAGAGAGGTTGCTGCTGCTGACTCAGACCTGGCCCATTGCTTTCCTTTCATTTTTTTGATTGTTTTTCCTTTCCTTGCGATGTTACATTGAAAATGGATTGGTTTGGATCCTCAAGCTCTGCATACTGAGAGAATCTGTGGCCAGATGGCTTGTGATGGCACCTGAGTCTTTTCTCTGTTTGTTTATGGGTCTCAACATACCCACAAAGAAATGGGATCTGTTTTTCTGATACCCCTACAACTGCATTCTCACCAAACAGTGTATAATCCTTCCTCTTCTGAGAGGAAAATATGGAGACTTCATAGAAAAGGGTCACCTCCGAATAATTGCTTCAAGCAAATGAGCTCTTGAAGGTCCATTAGACAAGCCTTTTTCTCATCTAATTGTGTTCAGTAATATCAACGATTGCTCGGAGGCCTTGCTCGAGGAACAGATGGGGCCACACCGTCCCGGCTGTAAATGAGAAATCAAACACCTATCCTGCCTTTGTCATTACCTAGAGAAGGATCTAGATCAGAGGTCAGTTCACGGAACACAACACTGAATGCCCTTGATATTGTCGAGGAGACCATTTTAGTTTGTACATCCTGGTACAATTGCAGAAGAACACCATTCGTACTGTCAAATTGTAAATGTATAAAATTCTAGTCCCTGAGGAGAAATGTTCAATCTGTACTCTACACAGTCTGTTATTGTCAAGGGTTCACGTTTTCGAGAAGGAAATGTCACATGACAATTGATTCTACCCACCTGTCATGTTTCTGAACATGTTCTAGATTAGAACATTGGTTACCTGCACTAGTGAAGATGAACTTATTTCAATGTGTCTCGAGAGATCCCATAATTTAAAAGAGGAACCCCTTTGTAATCAATTCAGCAGGGGAGGCTGGTGGAGGTAGAAATCGACGGGCTCATTGTAATGCATGGAATGGAGTGAGGAATGGTAACAGACACACCAGCCTCCACTGGAATTCAGATATTAGAATCAATCAGAGTGGTGTTAGCCGGCCTGGCGCTGCAGTAAAACATCATTCACATGAGGGAGCGGCACTTTATTACAGCAGGGAGATTCCTGAGGGTTTTCAGCCCCAATCAAAATGTCATTCATTACCCATGCTCCCCGGCGGTGCCCCTCAGGTGTGGTGAGTTATGTCTGAGGGAGGTGCTCCCTGGGGGGTCACTCCCCCCCTTCCCCTCCCCATACCCCCAACCACCCGCCCCCCCCCCCCCCCCCCCAGTAACCAATAGCTGTCCGGTGGCTGATCTAAATATCCTGGGGCCCAAATTGCATCCACGGGGAAGGGCAGCCTCTCTGTCATCTCCCACCTCTTGAACTGATAGCAGATTAATCTCTGCCCCAAATATTTCATCAAATATTGTCTTGACAAGGGGCCAAATGCCATTTGTTCATTGACTAACCAGGGAGCTAGCTTGGTTGGATGGATGTGTCAGTGTACAGTAAGGGAGAGATGTGTAGGGAGGAGGAGGAGGAGGAGGAGGAGGAGGAAGAGGAGGAGGGGAAAGAAATGAATCCTACACTTGATGAGAAAACCAAATAGTGTTTCAAAAAGAATTTGATTGTACATGCACAAGAGAGATAAAGGCTGATGTGCTGTGTGTGTGTGTGTGTGTGTGTGTGTGTGTGTGTGTGTGTGTGTGTGTGTGTGTGTGTGTGTGTGTGTGTGTGTGTGTGTGTGTGTGTGTGTGTGTGTGTGTGTTGTGGGGGGTGGTGGGGGGTTAATGATTTTCAGAATTTCCCAGGGTGTTGTTAGAATGGCAACATAAGGCAGCCCTGGCAAAGTTCTCAGCTTCGATTATGTATCCTCTTTTATTCAATCATCGCATCGCTCTATGGCTGACATTTGGTCAATAGTGCAATCTTCTAGTGATCAGAATACACCAGACAGCCCACTACACAGAATTCCATTAGTTTTGCTTTCAATGGATGTGCTAAAACAAGATATTTAGTGAGAAACACCAATGGAATATACCAGTTTCCCCTTTTTCTTTCTGTTATTTCAAAAAGGAAACACTCGAAACGACATTCCTATTTTGTTTGTATATTTTTAGATCATTTTCAAACGCCAGGATACGGAAATTGTTAACAGTCAATAACTGGCATCTTAAATTAAGCAGATTAAGATAAGCAAGCTTCTTTTTTTCATTTGTCTGTCTATTGATGTGTTTTGCATTGATAGCGTTGAGTGATGTCATCAAACACATAATAATCAAGAGGTCACAAAAGAGTTAACTACAACACATTCTCCACACCTCATCTCATACCTGTCACTAGGCAACAGTACTTAAGAAGATAATTAGTGCCGGTGATGGTGCTGTTAGTTCATTTATTCACTTTAAATCAATTTCATTTCTTAGTTCGCTGCCGACTGTATGAAAACTCAACGAGTGACTGCAAAACGATATCAAAACAAAGGCAGGCTAACTCTGAGAGGTTTACAAGCACAGCCAAAATAACGGATCAGCCTCCCTACAGCACTACACCAGGGGAGGCTGGTGGAGGTAGAAATTAGAGGTCGGAGCTCAAAACACGTGATACCATTTCTCATTCTCAGTTCCATGCATGACAATGAGGCAGTCCTCATTTTCTACCTCCTCTGTACTTCCTCATACGAGGCAGAAGTGTGTACCCCTTCAGAGAGCAGACCCAGAGAACTGTATTTAATACAGAGGGACGACTATGAGAGAGGATGAGCTTTATTAAGATTCCATACCTCCCATTTATATTCCCCCTGACAGCCTTGAGAGTCAAATGAGGCTCACCACCAAACGTATTTCACTTAGAGATGGAAACACAGAGGTGAAAGCATTCTTTCAAACAACACAAACGCGGTGGAAGGACGGAGGTCATGGCTGCGCTCCTGTGCATCGGTCTGTCTATACACTCCCACAAAGTGCTGTTTCAATGCTTCCTTGGTGTTATTGTGGCGCCGTTGTTACCATCTGCCATTGTGTATCGGTGAGCGGTCATAGTTCAGAGCTGCTGACGTCTCAGCGTCTACAGAGGCTCATGGCCTGTTGGTGATTATTTTTTGACATGCTTAATAATTAAGTGCCCTGAGTCCCTCTCCTACGGCTTTGCATTACTCAGACCGTACTGTACCGAAGCTCTGTGGACAAACGACATGTCTCAATGGATTGCCACAATGTGAATATTTAAAGAAAACAGCATGAATAAATCAACGCCCCACAACTGGATGCGGGTATTGGGAGCCAGGGCCGTGACAGACAACTGGTTGAGAGGCCAAGATGTTCTAGTTCTGATACACTGTACAGTGTTTGATTCCACTTCCATCTCGCAGAGATCTTGGCAAAAAAAACACTGTTCACCCCTATGATGATGTTGGGCAAAACAGTGATATTAATTTCTACTTTTTATTTGCTGTTTTTATTGGGAAGATTCAATCTTGGCTTGGGAAAAAAAAAACATAAATATAAAACATGCTGAGTCTGGTCTTTTTTTTGTAATGAAAACATCACAAATATGCTAGTGGCAGATATTGAGTTGCCCAGTTGTTAAAATGTAGTTTTACAAACACCAATGGCTGCGTTTGAGTTTAGGCTTCCCATAATGGCTTCCAAATCTGCTCTATTTTTCACTCTTGCTGTCAGCAGTTCTCCGATGAGCGTCAACTATTTTGTTACTCTTACAATTGGGGTTTAAGCAGCACACCCACACTCCAATGGCTACAAGGTGCAAACTCATCTACTGTACCCAAATCTCATCCCAAACGCTAAGGCCGTGTGAGGTGTTCAGCACTCTGTGGTTTACCTCAGACAGACAAGCTGGCAGGAGAGATTCAAAGAGATTTACCTCAACCTCTTCAGTCATCCCTTACGTCAACAGAGTTGTGCTCAGCAACATAGCGTTGTTCCCCCCACTAATAAGTTCATTACCACTGTCTGAGTGACATCATTGTTCTTCTCTACAGAACCACTCATTTCCGACAGTATCAGTTCTCCCATGCCATTGTAATCGACATTCTAGACAATCTACATTCTAGAACAGCAACGAACAACAGAAAGTGGGCCAGAGTTACGCAACATCCCTCTCAGCCAATCAGCTGGGAAGGAACAGAGAGTACAGAGAGAGGAATTAAGTGACAAGCACTAATGAGCAAAGAGTGTGCCGTGACATGTGTGCCACAAGCTCAGATTCGCCATGGAATCACAATGAGAGAAGCCATCCAGACGGGGAATCTGCAACAAATTATGAATCATCAAATCTATTCATCTGTTTCCCTGGCATAGATTCTAGATCCTACCCGCGCGGACAAAATGTGACGGATATCATGAGCCTTGTCTTGTGGTTTTTGTGGGTGCTGCTAAGCTTGGGCATGATGGGTTCTTGTGTGTTCTCAGTAGGACTGTCTGCTGATTGTCGGTTGTTGTTGTTGTTGTTGTTGTTGTTGTTGTTTGTTAATGTCTCTTTATGTGGACCAAAGGAGGGTTAGCGGTCGTCTCTGTGGGGATCTGAATACAAAATAATACAAATGAGACTCCGACCTCTGACCTCCAACATGCCCTCACTGACCCGACAGAGATCCCTTTCATGAAACAGGAAACTGTGCAACAGTATATTGTTGTACTGTTAACGTTGACACAGACTTAGAGATGCCTTTTGAAGAAACAGGATACTGTGCAACAGTATATTGTAGTATTGTTAACTTTGACACAGAGTCAGAGATCCCTTTTGAAGAAACAGGACACTGTGCTATACTGTAGTATCTATTGTATCTTGACCAAATAATAATAATAACAATAATACATTTTATTTGTAAAGCGCTTTTAATTTAAAAATCTCAAAGCGCATATAACTGAGTGCATAAAATAAAATAAATAATATTTTATATTAAATAATAATAATACATGATTAACAACAATAAAGACTACAGAAAGGCTCGTCTGAAGAGGTGAGTTTTTAGTTGTGAGATGACGACACTACAACATGAGAAACCAGTAATATGCCTTACCCACCATCTACACTGAGGACAATGTAGACGCTCCAGTATCAATGACAATCAGAGTTTATCACACCCAGGGTAAGGAGAGGACAGGCAGGACAGGGGGACCTTATTCCCAGCCGACTGACAGAGGCATGGCATTATCATCCATATTAAACAATAACCCAATGGCACTTATTTTTCTGGGAACAATATCACCGGTCAATCAATAATGTATCCAAGGTTCAATCTGAAATTGATATTCTGCTCGCAGTTAATATCGCCCGGACGCTGCCAGTGTGGTTAGGACCGGCGCCGTGTGTGTCTGTGAAGGAATTACCTGGTTAATAATCAAATGCTACAGTGTGAGTGGCTGCTACACAGCAGATATTTATCTTGTGGGGGAAGATGGCTTAATATTGCAGGAAACATTATTATAAGAGGAGGGTAAGCAAATACTGGCGGAGATAAGAAGGCCGCTATCAAGCAGCTAAACGATTTTAGACCACTGCATGTCAATAATGGGAGGCCTTATGCATTTGTAAAAGTTCTGCTTTATTGCCGATTTACATAGAAATTGCCTTATTTTAGACTAAATAAGGACTTCTTTCATACACTTACTGTATCTCTTTATCCGAGGTCTAGAATGGGATATGCTGGTATTGATTGAGAATGTTTCTATGCTGTTATAAAAACCCCACTGATGGAGCAATTTCCTACCCTTAAGTATGGCCTTTAAATTGTAAAGTATGGCACTGTTGGTCATTTACTGAGCTGGAGGACAAACACCTGGAGGGTTTGGTTTCTACTGTTGATAGATAAACATATATGATGGACTAGTACAGAGCCATGGCCACTATTGAGAGACTTCTCCCATCAACCTATGTACTGGGCTATTTCCACTTCACCAGTCAAAAATACAAGGTGTATAACAACCTCATTTTACCTTCAAATACTACCTTTCTTTGTCTCCTCCCTCCCATGACCACTGTCTGGTAGATGGAAAATGCTGGATACGTTTCTAACACACGATACTCCTCTACCAAGCCTGGTCTTGATAGACAGAAGCACACACGTAGCCAGGGGAAGACTTAATGCTATTGTGAAATATTATAGTGAAATCATTATTACACCAAAAAAAATAGCCTCCTAAAAGCCAGCCCTTTAATAGCTAGTCCTCATATGCCAATGTGCTAAATTGTCTGCATACTCTATTGCAGGAAATATGTGATCCTTGTAAACAATGAGTCCAACGACATGCATGAAATAGAGCTGCCTCCACAGGCCCAAGAAAACGGTTATTGATGGAAACGTGATGGTGGATTCTACTCTCCCACTGCGGCACAGTGTTAGCACACAAAGACCATAAGAATAATTATTATTTCAGGAGAACAAATATTACCCCTTGGGCTCCAATTATTTTCATGCATTGGCTCCTTCAGCGTCTGACTTGGGTCTTTTTTCATTATCAAAAAATGATGTTTTGTTCTTAGCTTCCTTGCGAGGGCTTTCCAAAATGGAGCAGCCATTCTATGCTTGGTGCTGAAAAGAGGTCAGGGAGGCTTGGAGATAATATGACGGTCTGTTGTGATATTAGGTCGGAGGTCATTTTTACAGTCCAAATTGTAGCTATCTTCAATATATATGGCTGTGTGCATGATTTTGGAGCACACCCTTACTGTGCATGTCGGGCGATCTTAGTTGTCCTATCAGTAATCTGAGTTCTGTCATTTCTAGGTTCACCAACCCAATCATTGACTGACCTGGTTTATGTAAAATGACTGAACGCAACACAGGGGACTCAAATGCACTTTCGAGCTGCGCCAAAGCCACCGCGCACATCGTCAAAGAAAATGTAAACTTTTTCCGAGCTAATTGGCAGCAACATAAAAGCAGGATTGAGAAATGACAGAAGACAGAAGATGTACCGCAACCCCCCCCCCTTCACACACACACACACACACACACACACACACACACACACACACACACACATGCACACACACAGCCCTACCACCACACTTCTTATTTGAAATTTGAACTGTTTTCTTTTATAAAAACCAAAAACAAAGCATTTGCTCGTTAATGATGAAAGGGGTTCCATAACTCCCCTGTTGATGGACGATCACTGAGATGTATGACACCTCTCAACGTGTCATAGAGGAGTTATTTGTACTCTTGCTGCGATCCATTCTGTGAGGAGAGACCAGATGTCCCGTCTTAATTAGGCCGGCAGTGATGTTTTTAATGACTTCTACCCCATTACAGGCAGCGGCGGCGGAAGAGTTTTCAGATCTTCCTCCTCCTGTCACTGGGCCTGCTGCTCTTTGTCTCAGACTTGCATGTGAGTTTTGACACACTTAAAATCCTCCAAAGACAGACATAGAGAGGAAGAAAGAGAGATAGATAGAGAGAGAGAGAGAGAGAGAGAGAGGGGAGGGAGAAGGGAGGGGAGGGAGAGAGAGAGAGAGAGTGAGAGGGGAGGGAGAGGGGAGGGAGAGAGTGAGAGGGGAGGGAGAGAGAAAGAGAGAGAGGGGAGGGGAGGGAAGGGGAGGGAGGGGGGCTCAAAGCAGTACCGTAGATGGAGTGAGAGACTGAATGTTGTCGAGGAATGAGAGCAACTTAATGTACCTCTAATGTTCTCTGTGTTGTCTGTTTGTCGTATGCACTTCATTTATGTGAACGTGGGCACATGTTGTGAAATATATTTAATTCATGGTATATAAAGTTGAAGAACTAGGCCAGGGTAACAGTAGTTGGTGCAGGATCTGCTGTGTGTGCTTCTTAAATAATAGTGCAAAGAAAAAAATACGTCCTCAGAGAGATCAGCACTGTTCTCTCTCTAAGGTTTTGAGTCAGACTACACCTTCTTTTTTTCTCTCTCTCTCTCTCTCTATTCACAATTTGCTTCAGTTCTCTTTTTTTGTCTTTGGTTATTCTGAAGTTCTTGTTCTTCAGACTTGCCTTTTCCCCCCCCCCACTGCAACATATTGTCAGGGAATGTTCTTGTCTCTCATTCATCTGAAGTGGATCATGGCTCGACAATTCACACAATTAAGTAAAGGTGTCGGAAGGGGCTGCTTATTTTAGAGTTCCAGATCAAATATGAATACAGTCTTTTTGAAATGATATCCCTTCCTCTGATGTGTCAATGAGGTACATCTGGTAAACGGTGCTGGTGGTTGTTAAGGTGAACAGTCACACCAGAATCCTTTCAGCCTTAGAGGATTCCCTGAATCACCTCAAGGTAAAGATTGAAGTAAGTTTCTGAACAAACGTTATTGCTTGCTGTAATGAGGGTATAAAATGTTATTAATATTTTAGAACAAGCCCTATTTTTCATTTCTGAAACCCACTGTGGGGCTCCTTTTCAAAGGATTTCAGTCAAAACCCAATGGGAGATTCAATTGACTTTAATCTTGCATTCGTTTGAAAATTTGAGCCCATTAGTTAACTTTGCCTTTTCTGTGCAGTTTTCATTGCATTTCAATGAAGCCGCTTTCACGTGGTGTTAAAACACTAATAGTTGCCTCAAATAGTAAATGAAAGAGAGAGAGAGAGAGAGACAGACACACACACACAGAGACAGAGAGAGAGGGGGAGAGAGGGGGAGAGAGAGTAAAAGAGAGGGAGATAGATAGAGAGGGTAAAGGAAAAAAGGGAAAAAAAAAGAGAGAGACAAAGATGGATAGCAGGAAGACCAAAATATTTATATAACACATCTGGCTGTTTTCATTTCAAAATATTCTACAAACTGACCTTGGGGTATAAGAAATCCAATACACGGCTGTAAGGTACAGTAATCAAATATTTATGCACTTGAGTGAATAATTTGCGGATTGAGACACGAGCATTAAGTATTCCGCGCCACCTCCTCCAACGCTCTGACAACATATCAATTGCATCCAGATGCCGAGGCTAATTGGGGGAAGGCATTGTGGTCGCAGGCACGGAGAGGTCAGAGGAATGGCCGTAATCAAATAAAGGAAGGGCCTGAATTATTCTCTTTGATGTTGCGCGCACCTCGAAGGTGGGACTCTCTCTAATTGCCTTGGCTCAGTATGTACTGTATGCTCTCCCCTATGGTCTATGTACTGCAGACTACATTCACTCTCTCCCTTTCACTTGCTACCTCATCTCAACTTTTAGAGATTTACACTCTGTGGAGTTAGTACACTGTATGATGGATGCGAATGCAGACTCCACAATTTGATAGCTCTTCAAATAACCCCCAACCCCCCGTCCCCCCCCCTTAACTTTAAGTTCTTAGCTTCTTGAAATTGCCTTATTTTGCAGATCAACACGCAAGCAAACACATTCATAGACTCCAAGCAGTGTTGTAACTAAACACGATTTCAATAGGTGTTTGTGTCACCCCATACCAGCAATCCCAACCTCATCTACCTTTGACGAGCGCTTTAAGAACAGACTGATCCAACCATTCACCAGAGCCCAGACACCAGTGGAGGCTGGTGGAGGTAGAAATCGGAGGACGGGCTCATTGTAATGCACGGAACGGAATGAGGAATGGTATCAAACACACGTGTTTGATACCATTCCTCATTCCGTTCCGTGCATTACAATGAGCTCGTCCTCCGATTTCTACCTCCGCCAGCCTCCACTGGCAGACACCCACAGGGGTCAGTGGTTAGAACTGAATCCTCTCAGCCACTGCTGCTGCTGCTGCTGCCTTTGAGTAAATAAATTATGTCATTATGCTTTTCATCACTGGATAAACGGCTCCCTTTTTCACCCAGAATCCCCCATTAATGAAAAGTAGGTCAAGAGCACAGCTCCAAAAGCCATGCCAATAACCCCCCCCCCCCCAAACACAAACACACACACACACACACACACACACACACACACACACACACACACACACACACACACACACACACACACACACACACCACCTCCATGCCGAAATAAACCTGCAGAGAAGCAACTCTCTCTCTTGATTGGTCACGGTCCTCAGTCAGCACCGGCTCACGTTAAATGTGTGTACCCACATCAAAGGAAGTGATGAAAACGGTTATTTCACTGAAAAAGGTTATTTCAGAGGCAGTTGGGGTATTGTTAGATGACTTAACATACCCTTAAACTTAACACGTCTGAGGTGATGGGTGCCTGCTCGTGGCTGAGTAAGTATACATGAAAGCCTGGTGTCATGTGTCACCAAATCCAAGTAAAAAACTGAAGTTGCCAATGGATTACTATGTAGCTGTGTCCCTGGATTTACACCCTTTCCAGTGTAAAACATTAGGATCATTACCGACAATACAAAACTACTCAGAACATTTTAGCTACTGCAGAAATAAAAAAAAAAAACATGTTGTTATTGTTGATGTTGTTGTTGTGAAATTGAGCATCCCCCCTCCCCAGTATCATCAAATGCATGCCACTGACACAATGCCTCCCTAATCCCAAGCCCAGCTTGGGGGATATGGCACCCACACAGTCAAATGAGCAAACAAAGAGGCTTAAGCACTCTATGTTGGATTAAGGAGGGCAGAGACGACAGTGAGTGATAACCAGTCAGACAGCACTGCTGCCCCAGGTGCCCTGTTGGGCCCAGCCGAGTGTCTCAGACAGTCTGAGCCCGCTCTAGCTGGGCCCATCTGTTGTGACCTATGGCTGGCACAAGGTCCCCCTCTCACTGTGTGGGGGACCTCACACCCACTCACCCACACACACTCACACACACACACACCCACACCCACAACATGCAGGGCCACCTCCTCTGCAGCAGGAAGTGTGACCTCCAGCAGGGGGGCTATACCCCCCCCCCCCCCCCCCCGCTCTCTCTCATCACCCCCCGCCCCCCCCTCCACTCCCCCCTCTTCGTCCCCTAAACCCTCATCACCATCCCTCTACCCCCCACCCTGGCCCCAATCAGACACAGTTCCTGCCAAACACATGCAATCATTACAGAGTCACCAGTCTAGCCTGATGGTTGGTAACCAGCCGTGGTGCAATCAAGGCTCTATGTGTTTATGTCCCTTCACATTGCCGGAGTGCTTCTTTTCATTTGACAAAGCAGTGACTATGTTCCGTTACAACATTTGTGTACTTGTTGTTGTTGTGGTTGTTGTTGTTGTTGTTGTTGTTGTTGCTGTTGTTGTGAGGCGGTAGTAGTCATGGAGGTGGACATGCACATTAGGCTCCGGGCTCAGGAGGGAGGGTGACTCTGCTCCGCCATCATCCTGTAATGAAAGGTAGCAACCAGCCAGGACAACAAAGTGTGGAATATCCAATAGATTAGCTGGCAGGTGGGATTTAATACTCTACTGGACCGTTCAAAGCAGCTGTTTGAAGGGGGTGTGCATATTTGTAACTGCATATGTCCACGTGTATGAGGATGTGACTCTGTGTGTGTGTGTGTGTGTGTGTGTGTGTGTGTGTGTGTGCGCGTGTGTTTAAAGGCTCAGTCACCAAACCCAGGGGAGAGGAAAATGAGGGAAAAGGCATAGGGCAAAGTTACCGCGTGGGGTCCGTATCGAACCCCGGCCATCTACCCACGATCCCTGCTGCATCCAATTTCAGCGCGAACGCTTCCTGTTAAACCCCCATCAAACAGACACACGGCGGCACAAAGGAAAACCTCATCTCCACGGGAAACTAATCCGCCGGTGTGCGCTGTAAGCCTGTCAGGTTTTTTTATTGAAAGAAGTCATCACTCATTTCGCCAAAGATTAAAAGTATGGCTAAATTGAGAAAATCCGCTTAGGAATTCTGAATTTAAATAGTGAGTTGGAGAGGCAGGGAGGAGATGCCTAGGCTTGTGGGGAGCACAGCCAGGTATGGGAGGTGAGATAAATTGAAAATATACATATTTGTTTCTGTACTTAGATTTCCTATTCACATCAGACTGGGTTTTATTTTTCTTAAAGGGGAGGGTAGAGGAAAGTTGGATACACTTGCGAGCTCAGGCCCCAAAAACCCCCATGCAGTAGCAGGAAATGAGTTACCTCAAAGACGCTCCCCTGATTGGAGATTTCAGCTGAAGAGACACGCATGTAAAATGAGTCCCCATGCCTTTAATTGCATCGCCAGTGGCAACAAGGTGTTCCACCAGGAGAATGCCAATTGATTACCGTCAGGACCGTGGAGGCTGGGTCAATATGCTGCTCCCAGATCTGTGCTGCACCACGACTTCAATGTCTACAGTAGTGCTCTTTATTGTTATTTCATGCACTGGCCAGAGAGCACATGTCTTAGGTGATAATTATGTCAGCTCCCAGACCAAACCATCTATTATTTATTTGTCAGTAGCCTGCCTAACTCACTACCCCCTCTTCCCCCTGACTACTGCCTGAGACGTCAGCCCCTGGAGTGGTCATTAATCTGATATCTGGCCGGCCTGGGCGCGGCTTCTATGATCCTGACCCAATCTCAGATCCTAATCCAAGGAGGAAGAGGGCTGCAGGCCAGGATTTGGAGACCCGGCTATCTCTCTCTCTATAATTGATAGGTTTTAGGCGATTATACGCTTCACGTGATTAAGATCTATAACGACGTATTGATTCGACTGTACTGGGATTCGACGGGGGCTTCTTTGCACGCCCGAGACACCTACACCTCCTTCCCATCATCACCCACCACCAATCCAGAGCCCGGCTGTTTAACATTTTGGTTTGGAGCTATTTGAGACTTTGAATGGAAAAACGAGAGACCGCTGATGTTGGTTGAAAAACACACATCTAGAAGACATACTGCAGATACTCAGAGAGAACGCACATCAAATTTACCAATAGGTCTCCATATACTAGCTATAAAATAAAATACGGCGTTTAATAACAGCACAGGGAGAGCATACATCTTTCTATGTACAGTCTCAGCGGGAATCGAACCTACAATCTGAACACTACCACCACCGTGCTCTACCCACTGAGCCACACACTGGGCCGTTTGAGGGATGCCTTCATATTTAGAATGTACGAACGCCGATGGGAGATTGTTAATTATGATAACTGTGCTCTGGGATTGTGATAAGCGTGCTGTCTGATCCTATCCTGTCTGGTTTGTGGCCCGTGGGGTGTGAGAGATGAAGGACAGCTGACAGGGAGGATAGCGTGGAGGCTACTGTAGACCTGCTTAACCACAGATCACTGTACAAACACCATTCAGATCTACTGAACGAGCACCGCAGTGGGGAACAGCAAGTTATCTCCCAAAATATATGTTTTATTTAACCTTTATTTATCCAGGTTAGTCTCACTTAGATCAAATCTGTTTTTCAAGAGAAAAAAAAAAGAATAAAAAAAAAAAAATATATATATATATATATATACACACACACGCAGTATATGTACAGTATTGTACTAGTGGTACTGTAGGCTACCATAGGTGGGAGTGATCAGCTAGCTGCATAGAGGGCTGGCATGTGTGAGGGAGGTATTGATGAATAACATCAATATTACACTGACATTACTCACATTACTCCATGCTTCAGACATTCTAAATATGAGACAGAAGCTGATGACCATGTTGTTGAGGAATAGGACTGAGACCTACATCAAGGACAATGCCACCGACAACCAAGGCTATGGTGGAGAGCAGTGGAGGCTGGTGGAGGTAGAAATCGGAGGAGGGGCTCATTGTAATGTATGGCGTGGATTGAGGAACGGTGTCAAACATACGATACATATGTGATACAGTACCATTACCTCATTCAAGGTCATGCATTACAATGAGCCCGTCCTCCGATTACTACCTCCGCCAGCCTCCAATGGTGGAGGGTGGAGAGCTAGAGAAACCGTGACAACAAAGAGCTAGAGAAACCATGACAACACCATTGCGGTTCACACCCCTATATGACTAAACGCGAGAATCAATAGCATCCAATGATTAATTAAGATCATACAAATCCATTATCTCCACCGCCACCACAGCAACATGCCGTGAACGTAGGTAGACTCGGGCGCAACATCAACCGTCGGTCCGTTCAACGTTTCCTCGCCGCCATGCAACCGGGGGCCCTGCCGGTGACTTAACTTAACAGCCAGAATCCATCCCTTTCAGTAATAAACCAAGCAGGAAAAAAGAGAGGGAATTAAAGAAACAGCAGACAGAAGCACTTCTAGCTCATTCCAGCATTATGGCGCATTTCCATTTTTCGCCTCGGTCTTAATCTCCATTGAGTGACTGTCATCACCCTCTGGCAGTAATTAGGTATGGACTCTGGACAACAACAGACGAGTAGGCCTAGCTCGTCTTGAGAAGCAAATTACCTTTAGCTTATGGTAAGCAATATTCCGTGCCAGGCAACTTTTACTGCTGATTAGCAATTAGCCCAAACTACCGGCAGCCGAAGCGCTAATGTTTAATTTGCTTCTCTAATGATATACAGTGTTCTAGTGCGGAGGAAGGGAGGAGGGTTTGAAACATATGGATTTCTGCTTAATTCCTTTTCATTTACGACCTGACAGGCCCGCAGGTAGGAAAGAGAGGAAATTTCTTAGCGATTAGTAATGGCTGCCTTCTCAAAGGGGAGGCAGCCAGCGAATGCTAAGAAGGCACCCAGACTCATTACTGGGCCCTTTCCAGCACATTCACCGGCTCAATTATTCACAGTGAAGTTTGAATAATAACAGCATTTTCTCAGAGACAACAGAGTGATTACTGTCTGTGTGTCCTCTCTGCCCAATAGGAGCGATGGTTGGTTGCGAATGTTAACTATATTCACCTGGAGAGACGCAACGTTATCCAAGAGGCGCCTTCAATAAATGGATCGCTCTAACGTCAGAAGTGCTGTGGCATTACTTCAGCGATGAAGTGAAAGCCCACCGGTCTGCTCTGAACACATGAAGAACGTACTGTAACACCCACTCAGGAGCAGTTAAGAACATCTTCATGAAAACCATGCATTCCCCTCTGTGTGTGGCAATGCACGGTCAACATGGTGAAAATATGGATATCCACTTATGTTTGTGTAATATGACATGCCCTTTCGAACAAGAACATCTTGAGGATTTATGAATCGGCGCTCCAAAGTTCAAAGATTTGTTGTTGGTTTTTCAGCAATAAAAACATCCAAGGAGTAATTGAACCGAGCCGTTCCGCAGTCCTGCCATGGCGAGAGAAAGATACCTCCCTTGGCTGCGTATATGCCTGCTGCCTCTCTTTACCTCCTAATACCTTGTTTACTGGCGAGACACTGGCCTTGTTTGCAAACACAAGCAAGCGGTGTCGGAGGAGCCCTCTGCCGGGGTCCCTGAAGACCACAATAATCTAGGGCGGAATCCCGTTTAAACTAAAATGCGCTTGTGGGCTGGACTCGACAAATCAGGTGGACCCGCCAAATCTCTGTGGGGCCACGTCTGGAACAGGGGCTTGTTAAAAAGTGCAATAGGCACTGTGGGAATAGACCTTTCCCCCGAGGGTTAGGGAGTCCTCCACACTAATGAAGCTGGAGGATGAGGCTCGTTATGTGCTTCTCCTGGCTGTTATTCTCAGCCTCTCTGCAGTTCAAGCCACGTCTCTCTCTCTCTCTCTCTCTCTCTCTCTCTCTCTCTCTCTTTATTTTTTTTCCTATGGCTGTACAGTGCTGTGCTGTGCTGTGTTTCCAACTTCAACTTCCTTTATACTCTCTCTCCTCTCTCTCTCTGATGTTTCTGTGGGGAGAGATCTAGGAGAGGATTTGGGCTGCAGTAGTTGAGGAGATAACTACAGGACAAACAAACTAAGTCAGGCGGCGCTGCTGGCTCAGAGCCAAGGTTCAGACACCGTCGTTGTTGTCATGGTGATGACGATAAAGATGATACAGCCGCTCCTGAGGGTCATTACGGCAGAGATGAGGATAATTCATCAACTGTTCTAGCTTCACTTATTTGAAGGACAATGAGTGATAAAAAAATAAAGGAGCGCTTCGCCGGGAAGTACAGTTCAGTACACAGGTGGAGAATGAAATTGAAGCAGAAAACCACTGAGTAAATGTTGCTGTACATTTCGAAAGATGTATAGAAAGTTCTTCCTCCCCTGACCATGTTGCACAACTGTACAGTACGGTTTCTTCATTCACCAGATTCTACAGAGATATGGGTGAGTTGTGTGTTTGCTGTTTTGAAAGTTCAAAAGCAGGTAGGCTTTCCTTTTCCCTTTCAGTCCATAAACTCAACTTTTTCAAACCTACATTCTCGGTTTACCCAGGCTCTTGGGAGAGGTAGCAGAAAGACAGAGAAGGGGCCTCTGGAACAGAGGGAGGGAGGGAGCGAAGGAACAGGGTACTCTCACTCATCCCCTCACACAAAAACACAAAAGACTGACAGGCAGCTGGTTCAAAGCCTTCTCTCTCCTCCTCTCTGTCTTTCCTCTGGTGTGGAATTTCAATGCTGCATTTCAGTTTCTTTTTTTTTTTTCATGGGGGCTATTCTCTCAATCCTTATCTGTCAGTCCCTCTGCGGCCTAGTCCTTCTTTTGATGAATTCAGGTAAACTACAAAACCATCACAGATTTTGCGGTCTTGGAATTACACCACGAATGCAAGTGCCTTCACTTTAGAAGTGCTCTATTCTAATGTGCTCAGAAATATGGAAAACCATCTTTGTGCTCTCCATGGTCTGCACTCTAGGGATTTATACACCTGCTTTATACAGAGCAAAGGTATTGTTTGATTGGTCTCCAACCATCCTTGTACGCTAAACAAACCCTTGTCACCATGCGATATACAATAACAACAACAACAACAACAGCACGATTGTGCTAATTTCTGTATGGAATGAGTTTGCCAATTTGAATAATACCACTAATAAAACAAGGTACAACAACTGTGAACTGAATGTCTCCTCTTCCTATCTTCTTTAAGTAAAGAGAGAGCTACCTTGCCAGTCAAGGACAACCGATGCACATTGTGTCTTTGTGTGGAGAGGAGTTAGGCCACTGGTGACAGGGGAGGCAGAGCAGAAATTACATTGCCTTATAAATGGCACCCAGGTGTATACAAACACAAGCAATGTAAGCCATTCTGGAAAGGGGTCACTCCCGAGCCTGTTAATCATGGCGTGACACTAAGGTATGTCTCTTTTGGGGGAAATGAATCAAATCTATGCATCAGTCAACAGTGACTGGTAATGGAGGTCATTTGAACGTCTTGTTTTTGAAGGAGACCGCCGTTCATGCCATTGCAAAGAAACGGTGGCCATAGCACATGAATATAACAAGCTTGTGAAACTAGTCGAATAAAACGTGGATTGTCTGACCTATGAGTCACAAGGACACAGCGCTCTCAGCCACCTGTCTCCTGTCGGCTCTCCACACAGGTGGGATGGACCGTATCATACAGGTCGGACCTTTGGGGCAGCTCTGTTATCTTGACACCCTGGTCTCCCATAGGTGGGCCTACGGGGGACCCCCCTGACCCAGGTGTCCTCTACTCGCCACATCAGACTGATAAGGGGAAAGGTCAGAGGGATCAAGTCTTCTCCAGGCCAGAGGCACAGCCAACATGGCGGACAGCCAGAGACGACACGTGAACATGTGTTGCTGTAACACTCAGTCTTATTCGACTCTTTGTTTTGTTTTCTCTCTCTCTCTCTCTCTCGATCTGGCCTACCACAATAGAGAGTGCCTCCTATTTCACCCCCACCACTACTGCATACAGTACAAACACAACAACCATATTTCCTTCCTTCCTTCTCCTCCGTCTCTCTCTCTCTCTCTCTCTCTCTCTCTCACTCTCTCCCCCTCTCTCTCCCACTCTGTTATTCCTGATTAGCCGTAAACGAGCAAATATTTTCCCAGTGTTCGCCAGGTTAGATCCCCATTTAATTAAACTGGCTCATTATGTCGCTCTCTGATTAGTAGAGGGGAATCAATTATTCAATTCACAAACACGAGCCGCATGCGCTGGAGGTGCACAACGAGCTACTCATTTAATTCCAAGGACACTAATTAGCTACAAAGCAAGCAGTAACTTTCCCTCTCTTTTTTTTTTCTCCCTTCCCTTCTTTTCCAATTACTGTACTGTACATGCAGGACACTGCAAGTTAGTGGGGAGGAGGAGGGAAGTGTGTGTGTGTGTGTGTGTGTGTGTGTGGGGGGGGGGGGGGGGGGCGGGCGGGGGGGTGGGTAGATGGATCAGAGAGGTGGTGAAGGAGGAGGGGTGTTTTGGGAACAGGGATGCGAGGTGGGGAGGGTCAATCTTTGCCTTATTTAGAGGGATTCTCCTCTAGTTAGTGAGGTCAAGATGGAGGCTGCAGGAGGGAGGCTTATTTGCTGATATGTAGATCACGGCGCCTAAGCATCCAAGGGAAACGACCCGTGGGATTTCCGGATGTTTCGAGCAGGGGCCGCTACTTTTGTTCTCCGCAATCAAACAGCAGGCAATTATCCGAATTATTGACAGCAGATTTCTCATTTCAACTGCAAATTAAGGCTATCAATACAGCTTTCTGATGCAAAAGTGACTAATTAACCAACGGAGTGGAGCTCTGAAGCCTTGATATAAAAAAAGAAGAAGAAAAAAAGAACTCCAGTCGGCTGCACGTTGAGGAAACACAGGGGAACTAATTAGTTTAATTATCAAAACAGCTAATTAAAATTACACAGTTGCCTAATTAGTTCTGTGCTTCTTGCTGTCTCCTTCTCCCCCTCTCTCTTTTTTCTTCCTTGCCCTCTCACTCTTTAATTGACAGGTTGAAGTTAAGTATAAAATAGGAGGGAAGAGAGAAAGGAGGGAATGGGGGTGGACGGGGATGTGTGTGTGCGTGCGTGTGTGTGGTGTGTGTGGTGTGTGTGTGTGCGCGTGTGCGAGAGTCTGGGAGAGAGAGAGACGCAAACAGCTCATGCTGAATACCTTAGCTGGTGCTCTCTTGTCATGTGACAGAATGCTAACAGGAAAATAAATGGCTCTTGTCCCTTTGGTGAGCCAGTCCAAATTTTCCTCCCATTAATCTGTCCTTGGCATCAGCGATTTGGGGGGGGGGGGGGGTTCACCCTCTCCTCTTCCTCCTCCGCACCCCGAGGAGAGCAGAGCCAGGCCTGACAAACAAGAGGTCAAAGCCAACAGCATGCGCAGCCCTGCCTCCTCATCCCTAGAAAGTCTCTCTTTGAGCCATTTACTTTCAAATCAAATGAAGGAAGAAAAAAAACGCATTGCCGGAAAAAGATGAATGCATCAACCAGGAGGCGTAGAAATCAGGAACATCTCAGGGCTGTCAGTCACAGCGACGCGGAGGAACAGCCAAAGGACAACAACAGCTAACATTTTACCCAAACATACAAGATATGGTACATCATACTTAAGTCCACTGTTGTTACAGCAAAATAGCCCTGTCTGCTCAAGGCTACAGAACCACGACACAGCCAGACCCATTTGTCATTTGATGGAATATTTCACCGGAACGAAAACTAAAACCCCTCATTCAAAAATTCATCATAGTCATCACCAGCACTTCAGGCAAATACATATGTCACAGTGTGTTGGAATTACAGCGGCGAGACGCACAGAATGAAATGAAGGATATTCCTGTACGATGAACAATGCTGTTATTCACGACTGTTAACTCTTGATCCCGGGCCATAACATTGAAACTGATGAGAAACAGTGGACTTAACAAGGCTATCCCATAATATGTGGAACCAACTGCTACAATACTGTACCTAAGGAACCACATTCACATCCTTTGTAAGAAAATACCTCCTCAACCCAAAGCCGAGCACCTAAAACCGGCTGGCTTTTCAGTCAAGCAGGGACATGAGCAATGCTAACTTGCAAATGATCTCATACAAATTTGTTTGCTAAATGCTAACTGCTTTCAGCACCTAGCGATATCCATCCTACTAGCCTACTAGCCTCAGCAGAGAGATGTGTGCCTCGTGGCAGGTTCAAATGGTAGGTTACTATATGCTGACAAGACACAGGAGGTGAGGTGTCTGCCTTGACCCTGAGGAGCCTGGGGCCTAGATGTTGGGAGTCTGTCTCCAGCTCATCTGGCAACTGAACCCTGCCCTCCCCTTATCCTTCTCTGGGTAATCATATAACCCTGCCCTCCCTCCTTCCCTCTCTGGGTAATCATACAACCAACCCCTCAGGGTCTACAGGATGATGAGCTTGTAGGCACTGAACAAGAGGTCTTACTCCATAAAAACAAAGGCTATGCTATATAATCAACCAGGGGCAGGGGAGAGATGGTATGGACATCCATCAGACAGGTTGGCGGGTAGAGATAGATGGATACAGACAGACAGATAGATAGATAGATAGATACAGACAGACAGATAGATAGATAGGTAGGTAGGTAGGGAGACAGGCAGGCATGCTGGCAGACAGACAGACAGACAGACAAACAGGTAAGCAGGCAGGCAGGCAGACAGAGAGACAGACAGACAGACAGACAGACAGACAGGTAAGCAGGCAGGCAGGCAGACAAACAGACAGACAAACAGACAGACAGACAAACAGACATCCCCCACAGAGTAGCTGATGTGCCTATAAACAGCCTCCCAGCATGGAAATGGTCCTGGACACAGGCGAGCTGAACCCGCCCCCCTTTCGACCAGGGGTATTTTTAGCACTAATCAGGGAGCTTATTATTTCTCAGGTTCACAGGAACTTTGAACTCCAGACTCCACAACGCCTAAAAGATTCATGAAGGAGAGGCTATTGGGGGATCTTCTTGAGACTGCTAGGGTCAGAGGTCGGCGTTATCACCTACAGCAACCGCAGAAAACAAATTACACGTGTTAAGGGGAGTGTAGACCACTTGTATATTTACAGTATATGTTAGGTGTATATGTGTATGGGAACCTACTTCATTTCTCTTGATCCTAGAGAGTAGGTGAAATATATATATTAACTTAATTTCTTTGATACAGCCAAAGGGGAAATCATACAAGAAATGATTCAATTTAAAAACAATTAATGTCCAAGTCTTGCCCATAGGCTATACTCAGATACAGAGTAGAAAGATTATTAAAAACTGGTTTAGCTAGCCTAGTAGATAGTATTAGCTAGTGTAGTATCTTTTCTCTTTAGATGGCAGTAAAACTGGTGCAAACCTTAAAAGGAGCTATGGATACAACTCTTGTTACATATAACAAAGAAATAGTAATGTAACAATAAGCTAATGTAATTAACTGCAGACTGTCAATTCATGGATGACATTATCAGCCTTGAGCCTCCTCTCCAAGAGCCCTCCGTTGCACAATAGCAACATCCACAGTGTAACTATGACCTGTTATGATTCTCTTGTTGCTTCTGACTTGTTGGCAATTCCATTTAGCGATTGAAATGTTTGTTTAGCATCTATGGAGGTTCCAGTAAATCGAGTTAATTATTGTCAAATTCAAAATCAACAAAAAAAAAAGGGTTTTTTTTTTCACAATCTTCCTTGTATGGTATTGTGGATGCATTTGTAAATCTTTGGGCCTTATTAGATTGTGAGTGAATGCGATGGCCCTCCAAAGCAAGGCCTTTTGTATATAAAATGCAATCTTCGCCGGGGCTCGGCTGGTGAGGGATGCATGTAGATTGCAGGGTGAATTGCCTGCAAAGCGCTTGTCCGATTTGAATTGTCAATGTGGCTCCTCCATTTGACTCATACAGAGACCGCTTTGGCTCAGATAGAGCAAAGACAGATTCCATCAGGTCCTTATCTGTTACAGCTTGCATTGCTTCCAATTGGATTCAATAGCTACCAATAATGGTGTTATTTTTTAAACATTAGGATACCTGCGTTTTCTGCACTGGTCAGCAGTGGGGTATATGAGTATGGGAAAAGCATATAAAACGCGACTGGCTTCTGCCTCTCTTTTTTTTTTTTTCCCGCTCCCCTGCTGTCCGATGCCATGAATAGTGTATCATTCCTATCATTTTTCTGACTTTCTGGGAAAAAAGTAATTTTATCTTGTAAAGGATGTCTTTTTTTTCTCTCCCCGGTGTCCCCGGAGTGGTGTGTATTGTGCTGGGATGAAGAAATCTCCTCACTGCATTGATACATCATCTCAGCCAACCACAATCACTGTCTCGGCGGTGTCAGCAGAGACCAATTTGGGCCTCAAAGACTCTGACCATGACATTTAACAAAAATTAATCCTGCTCTAAGCCTTCCGAAAAGAATTAACTCCTACCAGCGCAAGACTATCATCAAACCTCACAGGTAGAGGAGTCTATAATTCTAGCAATTCTCTTGTTTTGATCAATTCCTAACGGTTTCCTGAAATGAAACCATTTGACAGGTTTTGTGGAAGAGTTCATGTCAGTCCATTGTTGCACATCATTGTGACACATGGAGTGGAACTACAGTACCTACTGTACAGCTCACCTCTCCCCCTGATGCAAATACAGGCCCAACATGTGATTTTGATGACAGAGAGAGAGAGAGAGTGAAGAGTAGGGAGGCACAAACTAACCACTTAGGGAGCCGTCAATCACACTGTACAACAGACAGACAGACATAGCTGTTCTGTTTGCTCCCGTGTTGATAAAGCCTCAGAGATGGCAGCAAATCCTACAACCTGTAAGGAGAGAGTATTGATGGCGCTCCATTCTAAAGACAGCCTCAAACCCGTGATGGGAAGCTTTCATCAATCTATTGTGGAACAAGCATCTTCCATCAATGGGGGGGGCAATTCAACCACAGCCAAAGCCCTTGGATAATGGCCATGTATCCAACATGATAGAGGCTGACTGAAAGGATGAAGGGTATTTGCCCATTAAGGGTAGTGGCACTCAAAGATACACTTTCTTGTGTTATTAGTAAGGTTGAGCACTCAGAAGGAAGCACTTACCCACATGACAGTGAGACAAGACATAGCACTCACAAGCAAGCACACAGTCGAACATTATATAGGTCGTGTCATAGTAACAAAGGCTTCTGGGTCTGCAGCAGGCAGGCAACTAATAAGACCCCGTTGTCCCTCTGACTTACACCAACCACACAGCTTCATTTTAGGCCCCAGAATGGTCAAGTATTTTCCTTAAACCTTTGACGTTTTTTTTTGGGGGGGGGTTTTAAATTTTTTCATTGGTATCAGGTTGAACAATTTGTGCATCTGTTCCTTGAAACTGAATGAGAGGAGTAAAAACTCAGGCTTTATGAAAAGTCCTTTGATTGCTTCAGATGCACACACATACATACATACAGGCACCCACGCACACGCACACGCACGCATGCACACGCACACGCACACACACACACACGCACACACATGCTTCGTCTTGGAGGGCAACAGAATGAGTCGCAGCAGCAGACTCCATCTTATTTACATTTCCCTTTTCATATTCCCACAGCGTTCCAGAGAGTGCGAAGGGAAGGAAGGGAGAAACAGACAGAAAAAGAAAGAGTGTGTTTCAATGCCAAGGTGCTGGGGCCTCTTTTAAGCGGTAAATGTTCTGAAGGGGGAGAAGAGAAGGCGATAATGAGAGCAGAACTCCCTTCCAAGACAAGCGCATTGTTTTAATTGTTCAGACGCGCGAACGGGAGAGAGAGAGGGAGAGAAGCCGAGCCTGCGTTCTGGGAGCCAATGTTAAAAAAAGAACAAACCTGGCTTTTTCTCTGCAAATGTGTTGGAGCAATTATGTACAAACCCCATAATTATGCATATCTTTTGGAAACATGTAAAAGCTGTATGGAAATGAGACTGGGCTGCTTTAACACCACACCGAGCGCCACCCCCCGGCTGTGCATTGTTTGATATTTTAGGCAGTTTTGGGAAAGTAATGGGGAGTTTAATACAAGGTTTTGGTGTGTGTCTGTTTGTTTGTTTGTGAAAGTGTGTGTGTGTGTTAGCGTGTGTGTGTGTGTGTGTGTGTGTGTGTGTGTGTGTGTGTGTGTGTGTGTGTAAGGCCGGGGGTTGTCTGCAGGTATAGTGTTAGTGGAGAACAAGCATGAAAACACACCCTTATTCTCTTCTCTCTCTCTCTCTCTCTCTCTCTCTCTCTCTGTGTACACATGAATCCATCGCTCTACCTCTACCCCCCCCACCCTCCCATCCCACATATCCCGCCCCCCCCTCTCGCTCTCTCTCTCTCCCGCTCTGCATGTGCTAGGTCCCACCCTTAATTAAGTCTGCTGGGGTTTAAAAGTGTTGAATCTTGTTTAAAGCCCATCTCAGCACATTTAAAGGACTGAGAGAGTCTGCATGGTAATCAGGACAGCCACAGCAGCCGTATGGGTGGGAGCCTTGGCCAGTGAGAGCCTGATTTCAGACTGATTCCTTCACACTTGTTTTTTTTCCACATAATCTTGGGGGGAGGAGTGTGAGTGTGATTATTCCCAACAGTCATACAGTATGTTTCTTTTGTATGGTCTCAAGGCCTCCACTGCTCACAATTACCACCAGTTAATCTTATCTGAACAAAATTCAATTACTTTTTATCAAGGTTATTTCATACAGTACAGATGTAGCCTGAACAGGCCCCATTCCGGGACAGAAAAAGCGGCTATTGTGTGCCTCCGCAGTGTTTCTCTACAAATAATTGAGCTCCGCTTTTTCCAGGAGAATGGTCCGTCCTGAGCAGCAACAATGCCACATGTAACAGCTCTATGGGAAACCAATAACGGGGACATTACTACGGTTCACCACAAGCCGAGCACCTGTTACTGCACTTCAATTCTGAGCCCCCACACTGACATTTCAAAAATTTCATTTTCAACATTGATAACAGGTTACTGGCAGGGGCTGGAAGCCAGGAGCCTGATGAAGGCTATTTAAATGCTTGCAAAGTGGCGAGATTAAAATCGAATAAGTGCAGGTTTTTTTTTTTCCTCCCTCCCTTTTCTGCTTGACTTATCTGGATTCGTTCCCCCAGACCCTTGCAGGCAGTGGATTCTGGGTAATTCCCCCCCCCCCCCCTACACACCAATTACCCCTGGATGGATTTTTTTTGAGTGAAGCAGGATAATTGTGTAATTATCTGGGTGAAATGGGAAGTCTAATGTGTTAAAGTGGGATTTTTTCTAAGCCGCTATGAGGTTGTGGAAAGTGGGGGCGGCGTGTCAGGATTGTGCCGCTGGTGAGTCTGCAGCTCCACGTTAACAAAATAGATAAATAAATAGATAAGGCCGCACACATTTCAGTGAAACGAGTGGGAGACGGCACAGGCCTGGGAGAGAGGCTGCTGTCTGTGGAGTCAGCGAGAGGCTGGCCACGTTCACTCCCACAAGGCTTTGGGGGGGCTTAATGAGTGCAAGCTGAAGGGAGGTGGGCGGAGCTCTCAGGTGTCATAGGAGGATATGTGCAAATGAGCAACGAGTATTGAGAGGCTCACCACCACCACCACCACCCTCAATCGACCACCAACCAACACACACACACACACACACACACACACACACACACACACACACACACACACACTGTAAACATTATATACAGTATGTCTACAGAACAACAAGGTTTCTCCCACTGCTGAACTTTTCCCCATTCACCTGAAATATTTGGAATTTTAATTGATACCAAAAAAGAGAAAAAAAATCTATGTAATGGCACCAAGGTCTCGTCTCTCTCTTCAAAATAATGCATTGACCCTAATCCAAATCCACTCACAAACCAGGCAATTTCTCACTGCCAGTCTAAGGACCCCAGCCTCAGTCGTGAGCAGGCGGTAAACAGTCACTTGTGAAATGGGGGGAAGAGAAAATATAAAATGAAAATTCAAGGAAAGGGAACATGAGATATGTTGTCTGCTTTCAGCGGTTGTTAGAAAATAAATTGCTTTTGAAAGTAGAAATGTTTACCTCAATTGCGAATCGTTTTATGCCCTTGACAGGAAATTATTTCACTGCCTCTCTTGCGGTTGCTCTTTCCTATGGTTGGGTTTTCTTAACCTTACAAAATAACTTGCCCTCCACATTCAGTTAGAGTATAAACACTTATTCAGTGTTTTGAGCTTGCTCTCAATGGGTTTCTCAACTAATTTCTTTCTTCTATGGGGGAGTTGGTGCACAGAATGTTGCCGGTGTTTTGTCGAATTCCAACATTCTCCCCTCTGTGTTGACAATTTACAGTGAGAAAATCAAAGTTGGAAATAGCACATAGTTGCTTTAACACTTCTATTGTGTGCCTTCGGAAAGTACTCAGACTCCTTCACTTTTTCCACATCTTGTTGTGTTATAGACTCAATTTAAAATTGATTAAATTAAAAGAATTTGCCATCAATCCACACACAATACCCCAGAATGACAGAAATTTCAGGACATTTATTAAAATTGAAATACAGAAATACCTCATGTACATAAGTATTCAGACCCTTTGCTGTGACACTCTTAAAATTAGCTAAAATGCAAAAATGTCATCAACAAATCACTCAATAAGTTGAATTGAGTCCATCTTAATGCAAGGATAACAGTTAATGTAATTTTGGAATTAATATCTTTGTTTTTATAGGGTCTCTGATTTGCATAGGAATCAATTAAAAAGTATGGAGAAGGCTTGGAATGGCTCATGGTCCGAAGCATACCACATCATCTATAAAACACGTTGGAGGCAGTGTGATGGCATGGGCATGCATGGCTTCCAATGGCACTGGGTCACTAGTGTTTATTGATGATGTGACAGAGAACAGAAGCAGCCGGATGAATTCTGAAGTGTTTAGGGATATCCTGTCTGCTCAGATTCAGCCAAATTCAGCAAAGCTGATTGGACGGCGCTTCATAGTACAGATGGACAATGACCCAAAACATACTGCGAAAGCAACCCAGGAGTTTTTTAAGGCAAAGAAGTGGAATATTCTGCAATGGCTGAGTCAATCACCTGATCTCAACCTGATCGAGCATTTCACTTGCTGAAGACAAAACTAAAGGCAGAAAGACTCACGAACAAACAACAACTGAAAACAGCTGCAGTAAAGGCCTGGCAAAGCATCACAAAGGAGGAAACCTAGCATTTGGTGATGTCCATGGGTTCCAGACTTCAGGCAGTCATTGCCTGCAAAGGATTCTCGACAAAGTATTAGTAGTAGTATTTATGATTATGTTAATTTGTCCAATTACATTTGAGCCCCTGAAAATAGAGGACTGTGTATAAAAATGGTTGCAATTCCTACACGTTTCATACAACATTTTTGTTCAAGCCTTTGAATTAAAGCTGAAACTCTGCACTTCAATTGCATCTCGATTGTTTCATTTCAATCCATTGTGGTGCCGTACAGAACCAAAATTATGAAAATTGTGTCACTGTCTGTGTATGTGAGTATACGTATAAGTGTGTAGCAGCATACAGCACAGTTTTGCCCTTGGTCACTCCCGACATTGACACTGGGCCTTTTTTCTGCTTCACTTATCGGAGCTATCCCAGCAGCCCTTGGGCCACAGGGGTGTGGGTGCCTGGCCAGCTCTGGGTGACATGGCTCCCCACCCTCCCCTCCCGTCCACTGTCTGGATGCCTCTCCCTCCAACCCAATCCGGCTTAACTGATGGCCAGTGTCCACAGCCTGGAGGTCCTGAGAGGGGTGATAGGGAGCCCCACAGATGGGGATGGAGAGGTGTGTATGTGTGTGTGTGTGTGTGTGGGGTGGGTGGGGGTGGGGGGGGTGGATGGGGGGGTGGGGGGCAGAATAGGGTAGGTTGGGATAATGTGTAGACTAGATTGCCTCTGGGTTCTACCGGAGGACCTAATTCAATCAGATGTCCTAACAGGATTTCTGTGATAAGACTACCATAACATTCTTATTGTGCTGCAAGGATGCACGTTTGGATACATGTACATCAATACAACGTCGGGTGGTCCAATCAGGCCCACGGGTGATTAAGTCTACATCAGCTTTGAAATGGGAAGATAGCAATTAAGTTATATCAGAAAGTATTGCTTGCATCATGTCTTCTAATTTTTTTTATTTCATTTTTTAATCCCTACCACCCACTCCCCTGATGGAGGACTTTGGTAGTTTGTTATTATTGCATGTAATGGACTTACACGTATATTGGTTCAGTAATTATTAATTCTATGTTTAATTCCAACCTGCAGATGCCCACAGATGAACCCATCTTGAAAATAAAGCATTTGTCTGAGTTCGACTAGGCTATTGTTCCCTGCTGGTGGAACGAGCTTGCCACTGCTGTCATGACTGCAGAATCACTACCTATCTTCTGCCATAGCCTGAAGACCCATCTCTTCAGGCTTAACTGTCCCTCCTAAAGACCTCTTCATCCCTACTACCCCCCTGTGTAAGTTTCTCTCCTGTAAATAAATCTTCCTTTCTTCTAGCATTGTGACTGCCAATAGCCCCTGGTCCTAGCATAAATTATTTTTTCTTATGATGACTGATGGATAGATGATTCACTTACTTAGACAAATGTATTTGTTGTAAGTCACTTAGGATCAAGGTGTCTGCTAAATGCCATGAATGTAATGTAAATGGATTGTAACACTGTAATATTGAGCTCTGTGGAAAAGAGGCATTGAGTGTAGGCTGAGTATAGCCATCTGTAATATCATAAAAGTACCATATTGTAATAATATGTGGTGCCGGTGCATCCAGCAGTGGACATTAATTTAATTTTACGAACAAATGAATGATTTTTTTCTGGCCACCGTGAGGTTGCATTTGGTCCAATTTGGCCCGCTACCAAGACAAGTTTGACACCCCTGCACTAAACTGTAGAGCAGTTGAAACGTGTTTTCTGGGAGAAATGGATCCATGCTGTTTTGTCTTACCTCGGATACTACTGTTCCTTTTTCCATTCATTTAATAACACAAAACACTCATATCCATATGCTATGGCCTCACTAAATGGCTTTGTGCTGTGACAACATGTTAATGCAATGTTATTACTACAGGTGCACCATTGAGAATATCCTGTCCAGTTGTATAACCGCCTGGTGCGAGCGTAAGGCTCTGCAGAGGGTGGTGAAAGCGGCCCAGTTCATCACGAGCCGTGCGCTCCCAGCCGTTCAGGACATCTACTCTGGGAGGTGCAAGAGGAGGGCCGGGAAGATCATCAGGGGCCGCAGCCACCCCAGCCACGCCAGCCACGCCCTGTTCTAATGGTTACCATCTGGCATACAGTACCGGAGTATCCAGACCCGGACCAACAGGTACCTGCAGGCCATAAGACTGCTCAACTGCGACTGCCAATATTGCTGCTATACACTTTCCCACCTTATGTCATTGTTTTATCATTATAATATACAGTATATAAATATAAGCCATTTAGCTGATGTTTTTATCCAAAGCGACTTACATTGCAGTGAGTGCATACATCTCAGTATATATGGTCCCAGCGGGAATCAAACCCACAACCTAAGTGTTGTTAGCGCCACGCTCTACCGACTGAGCCACAGAGGAGCACATTATTATATTGTATTGCATTGTTGATTGTTTGATTGTTGTTTGCTGCATTGTTGAGGAGCTAGCTTGCCCTAAACATTTCATCGCATTGTCTACGGCTATATCATATGCACACGACAAATACATTTTGATTTGATTTGATTTAGTTAAAATGTTACTACACGAGTTTGGAGGAAACTTAATGTGAAGTGTGACCGTCAGTACTAATAGGAGGAATGCACATCAGTCACACTGACTGTTTAATACACTAAGTTCAATTGTTTTGCTACTCTCACCTTCTGATTGAAATATTCCTCACAGTTATTACAAAAAGGCTCAAATTTCACAAGTCAGTCACGCTCAGGGAATTCAGCTCATGACATTTCACTTAGTGACACAAACCCCGAATTTGTTAGCTCATTTTGCCGAGAAGATAATAACAATAATAAAATCCAACTGAAAACTCTAAATAAGCTTTTAGAGCCCCTCCGCTCTGCTCAATTTGACCGTGGTTGTCTCTTCTGTCACCACCTCTGGTGTGGATTATGCTGTTGTGTTTTATGAAGAACCTCTCCATCCGACACACAGGCAAACTAACACATAATGGCTGGCTATCCAACCAGAGGGCCAGAGCAGGGCAGGCCTCTTTCATCCCTGATTGGTGCTTCCACTTCGAAAGGAATGAAAACAAACATAAATAAATATGATTGTAAAAAAAAAACAGTGTCAGGGCCAATTAAGTTTAATGTTTCTAATGCAGCACAGAGTGCATCTATAGTACACACTGAACAGAAGGTACATGCACACACACACACAAACACACACCACACGCAGGCACACGCGCGCACACACACGCACACATGCACACACACACCAAACACTAGAATTATATCAATTACATCAATGTCAGTGTCTGAAGAAGAACTTTGAATGAGTAAAAGGTTTCCAACAAGTAAAAGGTTTCCTCATGAAGACAATCATTAATGTAACAAAACTAGGGAAACCATAAATTAGAACCCAAATTCCAAAAACGTTACATCTTGAAGTTTCAACGTGGTAATTGCACATGAGCGAAAAACAACGATGCCAATAATGGTGATTGAATAGTGATGACGCCTGTCATAAAAGCTATGGTTGTCTGATCAAGTTAGTTCACTTAGACTAACGACAACAACAACAACAGAGAGTTGACGATAGCTAATTAGCAAATCCATAATGTTTCCCTCCTTTTTAAGCGTCTCCCTTGAGGCTGTTTTGAATCATTATGCAAATTATGTTGTCAAATGTCAATTAGCGTGAACAGAAATCTTGTGATTTATTATTTTGAAGAGTTCTTTGCATCAGGAAACTTTCCTCCCGTATTCATCAAAGGAAATGGGAGACAGAAGTGGTTCTGAAGAGCCCATGAGTTGCCAACACACGTTGGCTGTGATGAAGCCCTTACCTCACACACAGAGGACGCAAAAGCAGGTGAGAACAGCAAAAGCAAAAGCAGGTGGTTGGACAACAATAAAAACATCTGTGATTGGGTTGAATAGTTTTCAGGCGCAATTGTAATATGATTGTGCCACAGTCTTTTTGCTTTTTTGATGGCACTTTACAGGAATCAAGGATTATCGCATGGTTGTTTAGCACCTGAAAAAATGCTTCACAAGTGCTACTATACCTGTTTTGTTACTGTTGTTCATGCAAAACACTTCAAAAGACATCAGCAACTGCAATCTGAAGGATGGACGTTCTTTTCAGGGGTTGTGGGAGGGTGGGGGGGTGGAGAGTGTTCTGTTCTGTAGGCATGACAAGTACCTTGCGACCACAGTGAGTCTCCACTTCAGCACCAAGGGTGAAGTGGCTTTTTTTTTTATGGCAACACCATTACCCAATAAATCAACCAATAGAAGACAACGGTTGTCAATTAGGTTTTGTAATTGAATAATTACTGGACAGAGCGGCAAGGCATAGTGATTACAGGAGCGGTTCTCCAAATGTCAAAAAGCAATTGAAATGAATTACACAGCTCTAAAATAACTCCTACGATTAGGCGGCAATAAAGCTTCGCTCCGTTTACCCTGTTTAGTGTTCTCCTCCACTCCCCCCCCCCCCCCTCCACCTCCTCCTCCTCACCCCCCCGCCCTGTTACCTCCCTCCGTCGACACACACCTATTCCCTTTAGTCTGACCCCTCTCTCTCTCTTCCCCCCCCTCTCTCTCTCTCTCCACCCCCCCCCCCCCCCCTCTCTCCCTCTCCCTCTCCCTCTTATGCTCTTAGGTCTGGGTAAAGTGGGTTTTAACGGTGTCACTGTAATGACTGCGTTTGTTAATTACCTTGCTACTATGAGTCTCCCCCCCTTGCACACACACACTCATGTGACTGGCCACACACAGGTGCCTAAGACTAATTAACATGAGTTATAAGTCACGGTCATAGTTTGGGCGGTTTAAGAGGGCCAGAGGTTTCTCCATCAAGGGCTGTTCTTTGAACACAATAATACTAACTCTAAGCCCCGGCGAACCATTCGCTACTCACATAATCAGCCTTTTACTTTGAGGTTATGATGTATAGGCATATTTGTGATATGGCTTTCATACTAATTTGACAGCCTGAATTATTAAACGTATTGAGCGTGTTAATTGAGGGAGTGTTTCAAGTTTATTTGAAAAGTGCTGGGCCAGCATTGGAATCTTTTCCCTTCTCATAACCCAATTAGAGACCACATCAGAGTTGTTAGGTGAATGGTTTATTCATTATCCAGAGGTACATTTAATGGGCCAAACTCATTTAGAGTCTCATTATCAAACTTGGCAGCGGATCGTATTATCCTGCCGTTTTGATCTTTTTGAAGTGCGTAAGTGTAAAGAAAGGAAAGCAGCAGTGAGGATCAGTGAAACCCGACGACGTGCCAGATCTGGGCCTTTGATTAAACATTGAAGGATCGCCTCTTCTCACAAAGCACAGTGTCATCTCCCTCCGCTGTCGTTTCCGCAAACTCCCCTGGGTCTCCTCTTCTCTCTCGTCCTTGTCCACCCGCCACCTCGGACGCCGCCCTCTACCGGGGGTCGCCTGAACCCCATTGGTCGCCAAAACCTTTGATCGTCATCTGAGGCCCGCTCCGCTCGTTGCGACGCGGCGGCTCCTCAATGCTCGATCGCTCTGCAACAATGTGTTGGAGCTGCTTAAGCAGGAGGGGGGGGAGGGAGGGGGGGGAGGAGGGAGGGTGGGAGGGGGAGGGGGGGGTAACTATAATGAGTGAAATAGGGTGGGAACTGGATTTTGATTGGCAGGGTAAGACCAAATATGGAATATCAAGGTCGCTCTTAATAAGATGGTGTTGATTCATGTTTGTCATGGAGCCATTGGGCCTGCAGAGATGATGTCCCTGGGTAGTGTGTGCCCCCATTTTGAAGAAAAGTATAAAAAGAGGATATGAATAAAACAATGTGCGTTAGGCACAAAGCTGATCTTCGTGGGTAATTTAGATATTTTCTTTGTGCCTTACAATATTTGTTTGATATGCATAATCATGTCACTCTGATTGGGTAACCCTTGAGGAAAAAGCCTGAGTTTGTGAGAAAATATCATTGAAAAGTAGGTTGCGATTGTCAAAGCAGTTCACAGAGAAGAGATGGATAGGGAGGAATCTGCAGAGTCAGAGCTTTGTACGCTGTAAGGTCCAGGTGTGTGGACATCAGGCAACCAATAGCATAAAAACACAACACACACAATAGTTAGATAATAAGAGTTGTCTCAAATGATGGAGCATAACAAGAACAATACAACAATAATCCACTGCTCCACTTTTCCTACTTTCAAACAATCTTTCATAGGATTTTCCATAATCATAATCCTCTGGAAAATCAAGAGTGCGTCCTGACTCACCGCCCCCACCTACAGTACTATATGTGGGGAATCAATCAGCACTGTACTTTACTGTAAAAAAAAAAAGAAGAAAAAGTCTGTTTCACATCCTCGCTGTCCTGAAGGGCAGTATCTCCATTAATTTCCTATCAAAGCGTCGGGAAGATCACTCGCTTCCCAAATTAAACATCATTCAGTGGGAACTTATTCAAAACATTCCAATTAGTTCAAAAGTGGTTCCTCATGATTGTGTTTCCCCCTATTCAAATACTTTAAAGAAAAGCCTTAAAGGAGAGAGAGAGAGCCCCCTCCCTCTCTCCCTCCCTCCTTTCCTCCCTCCCATTCCCATCCTTCTTTATCCAGTGTGTGCTTCATCTAGTGAGCTCTATAAAGTGGTATAAATCTTTAATTTTAGAGATCAGCATTAATGGTCGAAACAGCCTAGGATCTGGGCTCCCTCTCCCTTCTTTCATCCTCTCGGCTGGGGGAATTCCGGAGGGGGCCGTGCTCAATCGTTTGCTCCCATAAGTACACAAAATTAGCTGCTTATCTGTTGATCTCCGTACATGATCCTTGAGAAATCCTTTCTGTACGTCCAAGGCTGCAGCCTTCATAGGAGTTGGTGGAGCCAGCCCCCTCCGTCCCCCCCTGTTCCTCCTCAGAGGGGGTGGGGGGGGGGGGAGGGTCTAATTAAATCGCTCTCAAAGACAATAAGGCCAGAGCTTCCTCCTCTTACAGCTCTCCCCTGTCACCAGCTGAGCTCAGAGCAGACGGTAAGCCTCAGCCTTTTACCTATCTGCTTTGTAGGGCTAAGGAAATTGAATTGTCATTAATCTGGGGTTTTTTTTTTGCACACCCCCCCCCCCCCCCCCCCACCACCACCACCACCACCACCTCATCCCCCACCCCCCCCCACCCCCCCCCCACCCCCCATCTCTGGACTTGTGAGTGAGAGAACATTGCGAGGCTAGTTTTGTTTTGATGTATCCCCTCGTTTGTTAACTCGTAGCTTTCTCCTAATCAATCAAGCGCCGTGCGCCATTTTGTTGCTCTATTTTGATTTCTTTCCCCGAAATCTGAGCATCAGTTATTCTCCAGGCTGTTTCGTAATGTTGCTGTTGCCCTGTATTTCTCCCTGTTAATGAGTGCAGGCTTTGGAATTAGGCCGGGCGCTGCTTGTTAATGGGGCCTGTGAAAGCTGGAGAGTGACTGCTGTTCTCGTTAGCCATGCTGGCTGCTATTGATTGCACGGGGCCACTGGGGGCTCTCTACCTGCGGTTGACTTTGTACTTCTACAGGAGTTGTAAGGGTCTACTGAACAACAGGGACCATGCACATCTCAAACAAGGTCTATGAAAAAGCCTATCAATTAGGCTTTGAAGGTCAAGCAAACTCACTCTCCCCTCCTTCTACCGACTCTCTCTCTCTCTCTCTCTGCTTTCCCTGCTCTCTCTCTCCCTCGTCTTGAGCCGGCGGTATCTCCTGTGCTCTCTCGCCTGGCTCTCTCCAAAATACATCTGAAGACTCCATTCAATTAAATATCTCTCGGCTCCAGCTGCTCCCTAAGTGAAAGGTCAACTAAGTCCAGGAGGCTAAAAGAGAAAGGCTTGGCTCCTTCATACCCCCCCCCACCCGCCCTCCCTCTCTCCAAACCCCAACCCACAACAAAGTCTCCCACAAGCAGGCTCTCTCCCTCTCTTAATGATACCCACTGGTCAATCCCTAACTAGCAGTGACAGTTGCCCCCAGAAGCTCCACTGCCGACGAGGAGCCAATCGATCAGGTGAAAAAAGAAATACATATAATGATAACCCGCAGACATAATGTCAAGCCCTTGCACCGTCCCAATTGGTTGACATTCAGGTGGATTGTGGGGGGAGAGAGAGTGCTGCCCCAGACATCAAAAGAGAGGTGCAGCAGAGAACTCTTCTCCTGCGCCCACTGAGGTGGATTTACCCCCTCTCACATGAACTCTAATTATCCACACAGTGGCCTGAGGGAGTCCCAGAGGGATGACCAACAACCCCAGCGACACACACTCAATAACCATCAACACAAACACCACCTAATTGAGTCAAATTGGGCCTCATTAGTGCAGCTTTAGTGCAGCCGGCCATGGTGAAACCTTAAGCTGAATGTGTGTGTGTGTGTGTGTGTGTGTGTGTGTGTGTGTGTGTGTGTGCGTGTGTGCGTGTGCGTGTGCGTGTGTGTGCGTGCAGCCTGGCCTATCATGACAATGTCAGGTACCTACAGTATAGTGTAGTTAGTCATGTGTGTTTTGTGCTGTGTGCCTCTGTTCTGGATATTCTCCTGGTTAAAATGAAATGATACGTTTCAAGCTGAAAATCGAACTTTGAAAAAAAAAGAAAAAACGACAACAAAACCATCAATAGTTATTACAGCATATGTTTGTGAACTACTTTCTCCTCCAGCCTTGAAGGAAAGGGCTGCCTTCTCACACTGAAACGCATGAGACAAATGACCCCAGGGAGCCCAAATACATGTGAATTTGTCTTACTCCTCCAACGCTTTGGTAATCTATTTCTCCCTTTAATTGTGAGCAGACAAGAGGAACTATTGGTTAGGTCTATCCCTGTGCCACTCCACCCAACACATAAGCGCCATTGATCAGTCTGGCTTCAAATCTGGTGTCATTTTCCAGTCCCTGACACTGAGAGACCAAGCATTACCATCAGGCGCTGTGACATGATGATACACCAACTAGGGCCAGCTCCAGGGGAGGCTGGCGGAGGTAGAAATCGGAGGACGGGGCTCATTGTAACGCACGGAACGGAAGTGCGTGGAATGATATTTCATTCCATGCATTACAATGAGCCCGTCCTCCGATTTCTGCCTCCACCACCCTCCCCAGACCAGCTCTAAGCATACCCCCTGCCCCCCCCCCTCCTCTCTCCTACCCCCCCCCCCCCTCTTCCTTCTAAGATTGAATTCAGGGTGTCTCTTCTTGTATATGAAACGGACAGACAGACCGACTGACTCCAGTTGCGAGATGAGAGAGTGCCAGGGTGGGCGGTCCCCCTGATCCCAGAGTCCTGGTCCTATCAACAGGGCCGTTGGAACAGCAGCCAGGCAGCCAAGCAGCAGTAACACAGGACGCCTGACGCTTCTGCAGCGGTTGCAACACGGCAGACTGCAGAGGGGATGGCTACACGCCACGGAGACAGCCAGAGTGGCACAGGATCCCCTGACCATAACCTGTCTCTCTCTCTCTCTGTCTCCCTGTCTCGCTCTCTCTCTCTCCCTCTCTCTCTGTCCCTCTCTGTCTCTCTACCTCACTCTCCTAAATGAAAAAGCAGACTGAAGGTGATCAAATTCCCCATACTATCAATACTATCTTTGCCCTGGCCCCTGTCTGTTCTAGTCGCCGGTGGCTTTGTAACCTTGCTGTATACACAATGTCCTCACAAAGTAGCTCTGAATGCCCTGAAGAAACTTTATAAGTTTATTTTATAGACATATTAGCACTGATTACTATACCTGGTTTTTAGCATAAATGTACTTGGTAACAATAGGTACTTTTTGGTAATTTTCTTGAAATTATTTGACAAAATTGGTTCATTCTTGGTAAAATTGTTTACAGTATTTGTTACAATAAATCCAAAAGGTAGTCAAATAAATAACACGCAGGTAATAATCGTGTAATTATGCTGTTACTACATGGTTTATAAGTAATTAGAAGGCTGTGATCAACTTTACTATCATTTTAATGTGTCATTCTAGCTGACATGTTACCGTAGCAACTACAAATCTGTCCCTATAGGAAAAAAACCTTCTTATTTTTAATCTAAATTACATCAATGTTACAATAATTACTTAAGATTGAGACAAATATCATGCTGAGATTTAATTTGCATACTTTAATAGATTGAAGTCAATAGTAATTTAAGTCATCAAAGACAGCATGCTTCATTTGAGATCAGATACATATGAAGATTCGTTCCATTAATACAAATCCAGAAATAAACCGTAACCAGAATTACTTCTAGAAGGCAATAATAAAAAAAAAAAACGCTGTGTAACTTATGACAAAAAAGATGGGATCAATCCTTTGGTTTCATATTGATTTCAGGGTCATACTTTCCTCCGTGTCAAAGACTAAACAAATGCTGTCATGCACTATGATCTCTCATTATATTCATGTCTCTGATGGTCTCACAACACACCCTCCAGTCAATATCTTGTGTTCTCCATGTATTGCCGCGGCCGATGATTAGGTATTGACCACACTCCTTATGGGAATGCTTTATGTGACAGAGGGCCAAGTCACATATTCAAATATCCTGCTAGCATCTCATTTCAGTAAACACTAAATCCATAACTGGATTTGGATATCTTGAGCTCAGGGAAAACTGAGGCCAGAAGAATATGAGCGTCTCGGATAACAGAATAATGTTGTCGTAGTAACACAATAATGTTGTCTTAGTAACACAATAATGTTGTCGTAGTCGGCACATTGCACTGTGTACCGCTGATCAACGGTTTTGTGTCAGCAGTGACCAATTTTCAGGAAATATAAGGGGTATTTATTGATCAATGTCTTTGTAAATTTTATTTTTATTTTGCCCGTAAACAAAATACACTACTAATGTCATATTAATGATCTGGGAATTTGTGAAAGTCTTGAGACCCTGAGACTATCATTGTGGTTCTGCTTTTATACATGTACTGAGTCCCTCGATGCAACATTTTCTGTTGAACTTGAGCCAAGCTGGAAACCGCTCCTTTAAAAGAGAACTAAAAGCAAAGCAGGATGATTAAATTCCCCCTCTCTGTGTGAGAGTTTCACCCTGGTTCAAATGCCTCCATAGTGCCTGAAATGGTTCATTTTGCCAGGCGGCCCCTGCATCCATTTCATCAGGTGGCGGCCACACTCAAAGTCATTCATTTCCTCTGCGCTCCTCACTCCTCGCCGCCTTGATTCTCAAAGTCTCCACATGCTCGCTTTGATTGAACTCAATGGGATTACAACAGAGTTAATCGCTCCTGGGTTTGTCCACTTATTACTATGTGAACTCTCCCCTGGCTCCCCATTGTTTTCCGCCCTTCCATAAAGATTACCTGCTCTCAGAGCAGAATTGCTCTATTGTCTCCTCTGGAGCGTGGGTGCCAAATGAAAGGCGAGTGGCAGAAGGCACAATAGGAACGGGCTTGGCCGTGGCGCACTGCTAACTAACCCCTGCCATGGAGACATTGTAATGTACTGGAAGCTTCTTAAAAAAGCACTGTCGTGTAACAAAGGTGTTAGGGATGTGTAGGGATCCTGTACACCTCTTTGCATACTGCCTTCTATATCGCCTCTTACAGTATGTGAAGTTTGCCTAATGTCGATATTGGCATGAAGGAACCAAGACCATGTGAGTAGGTCTATTGCATTACTATACCATCAACTAGTTGAGCACATGTCTAGAATGTTCTTTGAGCAGATAGTGAAGAAAAAATTAGGAAAAAAAAAACGTTTGTCCCCCCCCCCATACAAAACTCTAATTCTTATGTTATTCTTTCATTCTCAAAGATTGTATCACAAGGGAGCAAGAGATAGAGACACATGCTAGTCCCTGCAAGACCTTTCATTCACACCCACGGGTGATTACTCAGTAGCTAACATATCCAGAACATCTAAAGCTGAACCTGTGAGAAGGTCAGACTGGCATAGTTGGAAATGAAACCCGCATGTCCTTCATAGAGCGCAGACAAACAAGGCCTCACACTTAATTCACCTCAGCGGACGGCTTGGCCCCCCGAACTCACGCTGGACTCACATCCCCCCCCCCATCAACCCCACGCCACGCACACTTGCCAGCGCGAAAAGGTCACCGCTAGACGCACCACTCGCACAAACCTTTAGCAGTCTTTTAGGTATGCCACCGTGAGCGGCATCCGTTGAGGGACTGTCAAAACTATGGTGGTCTCTGCCAAGAGAGAGGTGCGCAACCTTTAGTGTCCCGGGCTTGAGGAGCGTTGTTGGCCTCATCTTAACATTGTTTTAAAGGCCACACACACTGTTTACGCTTTAGGTTACCCTTTCATATGCTGTCTCAGGGGTTGGCGGTGGTGCTCTGCTCTCTGACCAGCATACCTATGACCAGAGGAGGTCTGAGAGTAGAGAAGGGGAATGGCCGCCCGCCTCAACTCGCTCAAAAAAACAACTTTAGGGTGCAGAGTCGCAAGGACGTAGAGGGCTTGTTTAGACCAAGACTAGGCTTAATCTGTGTCCTGGAAACAGGCCCTTAGAGAACAGAAAACCTGCACTATAGAATTACTTTTAGTATCTGAAACTTCTGAACTACAGAATAGTCTTGTTGAAAGTTTAGTTATAAATAACAAAGGGAATTAGAGCCAAAAATCGCCTCCAGCAAAATTAATACTTTTCGTGTATTCCTGCATATCGTGAGTCACATTATGTTGGAATATATGAATGCAAGTAAGCGAAATTCCTCTGCGACAACAATGTATTTCCAAATCACAAAAGAAATATAATAACAAAAATACTTGGTGCACGACTCTTCAATGTCAAATGAATATTGTGTCTGGTTGTCTGAGACAATGATGTTATTCAAAAGCTGGAACAAAATGAATAATTATCACATTTATAAACGATCAGTACGAAGCAAACATGTTTCCAGGTTTAATGTCCATAGTAACATGAGGGAGCCCTGACGAGGAACACCATCCAGGAGGGCACTTTGTGAGTGGCAGGGCAAAGAGGCAGGGTTTTTGCCCACCCTCTCGGCCTGTCATTTGCAATGGAGAAGAACCCCACAGAGAGAAGTTCGGCCGACCACAGGCCATTCGTCAACTTCACCCAACTTCCATTAGAATGGATATTGATGAATCAACAGGGAGTCGCTTCCTCCCAGCAGAGTGGTTTCAAGAACCAAGCTGTCTCTCCCCTCCTCATCTCTCCCCTCCTCATCTCTCCTCTCTTCATTCTCTCCTCTCCTCATCTCTCCTCTCTTCTCTTCCCTCCACTTGTCTCCCCTCTTCATCTCTCCCCCTTAATCTATCCTTTCGTCTCTTCCCTTCACTTTTCTCCCCTCCTCTCCTCTCCCTTCCTCTCTCCTGTTTTCGCCGTCCTCTCCTCTTTTCTTCCTTCTCTTCCTTGTCCTCTCCTCTTTTCTTCCCTCTCTTCCTTGTCCTCTCCTCTTTTCTCCCCTCCTCTTTCCTCTCTCCCCATTCTCTCCTCTTTACTCCCCCTCTCCTCCTCATCTCTCCCCTCCCCTCTCCTCCTCATCTCTCCTCTCCTCCTCTGTCCTCTCCTTCCCCATCCTCTCCTTCCCTGTCCTCTCCTTCCCCATTATCCCCTCTCCCCTCCTCTCCTCCTCTCCATACAGACTGCCTAATGGACTGAGAGTTTTGGAGGAAAACAAAAAAAAAAAGAGAAAACCACATCTCTCGTCACCTGGGCAGCTGTCAGATAAAAACAGCTAAATAGCCATCAATCCTGTCCAGCTTGTCAGCTGTCAGTCATTTATTTGAACTACAGTACCGCCGTTATCGGCAATCCACCGGCGAGCAAGTTGAGAAGAATCTTTATTAACTCCCGTGTTTGTCTCTTTAAATGCCTCTGAGGAATCACTGTGAATAATCTCTGCATTCACGTCGGCATGCTGGAGTGCCGTACAGTAGAGCTTTAATGACCGCGGTGTCGCAGTGTTCTCCCCGCGAACGGTTAGATCACCCGACGTGCCGCTCATTCTTTGTAGTAGTGCGCATACAAAGCGTAGGCCCATCTGCCTCCGCTGCAGTTAGCAGTCAGCCTCTGTGCCACAAACCTCCATCCATGACATTTGCAGTCAGCGCTGAGACACAGCACATCCAACGGGGAGCATTATAATTAGGAGTGTTTTGCATGATTTAATTGATCGAAAGAGGAAAAAATGACTAACATCCACAAGGTATTAATTACTGCTTTTTCCAACTTAGTTCTACCGTTGCCATTCCCACAGTCTGCTCAAGTGGGACACGAGTTTAGACTGATGGTCCCTCCACAATAAAACATGAATGAGCATCCAGGGTGGCCCCTGCTTCTAACAATGCCCTAAGCCAATGCCATGGGCAAGACGTTTCTTTGGCTGCTTCCTGTACAACATCCCTCCAGCCAAGAGCCGATGCCTTTTCAAGTGTGTTTCACAAAGTGGAAATGTTGAATACAGAGAGGAAGGAGGACTGCACACACACAGATATATGAATCAAAGGCCTGTCAGCATCTGGGGAAGGGAATACGCACACCTTAATCAAGACAAGCTTGTATATTTTATTTATCAGGTATTTATTATTGAGTATATATTACCTGTAAATAATTCAGCAAGTATTGCCTCTCTCTTTCTTCGCCATAAGTTTGGTCTCTGTGCACAATACCTAGAGGGTATATTTTCACATTCATTTTTTCACAAGCTCTCAACTTTATTTTTCCACCCCGAGGGTTTTGTGTTCCATAATTCAATCATAATTCCTTCAAGGTTAGAGAGAACTTTTTACTTGCTTCAGCGCAATTAGCCATTAAACACTGTAGACAGCGAGACGTTTTAAAGACGACGTTAAGTGCTTGTGTCATATCTGGACGACTGTCCGTCCTCCCCCCCAGCCCTCCACACACACACACACACACACACACACACACATACATAATTCCCATACACAGGGACCTAGACATGCACACACGCTTGTACACATGCACACGCGCACGCACGCACGCATGTACACACGCACGCACGCAGCCAGGCGGGCACACAAACACACACACACACACACACACACACACACACACACACACACCCACACACCCACACACCCACCCACACACACACACACACACACACACACACACACACACACACACCCACACCCACACCCACACACCCACCCACACACACACAGACAGACAGACAGACAGACAGACAGCAATTCAAGTCCATCTCAAATTATCCAAATTAATAATGTAATCTTCGTCACTATGATGGTGGTGATGTTACTGTCAATCAGTAGGCTGGTGTAAAGCGTGACATTACTTTAGGTGGCCTTGTAGTCCTAAACAGCTTTGACGGCCAACTGGGCTGCCTGAGAGACGGTTTAATTAAAACTGTGACATTGTATCATAAAAACCAGAAACCTAATCGCGATGGAATAAGTATAATGTAATTATCACCCGGGTTATAAATAGCTTTAATTTCATGCTTTGCGGAAAATGAAATGGAAATGGCGTGGTGGGGGGTTGCGGGGGGGGGAGGAGTGGAGGGGGGGGGGGCAGGAGGGGGTGTTTACCGAGCTCCCGCCGCCCCCCTCTGCCAGTGCCACGAGACAGGAGCCAAATCCAATTTCTCTTCTCAGGTCACACGTCTGTCCATTCAGCCCTCCTTCAAACGTCTCTCTATCTGTCACTCTCATCATCATCATCATCATCATCATCATCATCATCATCATCATCATCATTGTCGTCATCGCAACTTCATTTGAGGCTGAGGTAATGCAGGGTGACGGGAGAGCCACCTGCCCAGCCAAAGCGCCATGACAACGTGTCACCTTCTCTTCCTGATACACTATAGAGCAGATGCTTGAATAATCCCGCCTACACACTCACACAGTCGCATACTAAGTGGGAGTACAGACATACGGGTGTGCAAATGGAACATAGACTACAGCAAATATTGAAACATTAACGTCGCGATGTGCGAAAAGTCCAGGTCTAATAGCAAATGAGCACCTGAACTACAGAAGGGAAGAGAGACCCTGAGGTACAAGTGTCCTTCCTTTTACTTTTAAGTGTACACTCCTCCACTAGCCTACATGGATTTAAAGACAAAGAGACAAGAGAGAGAGAAAAGAAGCACAAAGAGCATGTTGTTTGGTTTTCAGAGGGAGGAGGGAGGTGAGGGGGGTGAGGGGGGTCTGACTAGGGGTGGGGGTGGGGGGGGGGGGGGTTCATGAAGAGGGTTCTCAGGTGTGTGAGGTGAAAAACAAACCGTGTGTGAGCCTAATGATATGGCGGGTCCTTGAAGTAATCCTTGGGGTACACAAATAAAGAACAGATAAAGACCAAAACCATGAAAAAACATGGTGGTCAGAGTTTTCCTTTCAGTAATTCAGTAGCTGCTGAGGCTTGATCACTGATGGCTTCTTATTCTACAGCAAGAGAAGAATGAATAGAGAATGGAACTAATTTGAAACCTAATTTTCAAACTTCATTTGATTTGACATTTGGTTCGGTTACTTTGATTGTTATACATAAAACATTTGTTTGGTTGTTCTAAGCAATTTTGCTACGACTAAATTAGCATCTACCAGCTAATTCATCAAAACTACTAAGTGCTTTGATACACACCTAATTTGTCACATTATGCCAAATTACATTTGTATTGAGGAATGTGAGGAAAAAAACATTTAACGCGCGGCAACTGTGAAACAAAGCCTTCACCCATCAGGTCATTACCACTCAATTTAATGTTGCTTTTAAAGGAAGGGATTTGAATGAGACAACAGTACAAGTGTAGGTCTAAGTATGAATATCAGCCTTTAATAGAATTGATTGCCATGACAGGCAGAAAGAGGGGAGACGAGTATGCTTAAGGGGCTGTGTGTGTGTGTGTGTGTGTGTGTGTGTGTGTGTGTGTGTGTGTGTGTGTGTGTTAAAGGATGATGAACAGTTTTAGGGAGTAATACTGGGCTCTCTCTCACCTCACCTCCTCCCATTAAAACACCCAGTAATAGGTGTGTCTTAATTACACCTGTAGTAATGGCCCGACACACCATGAGTGTATGAGCTCAGACCACACATATAACGATGAAGGACAAAGTAGCAAGGTTTTGCACAGTCTAATCATAAAATGAAATCCCAGCGTCCATTAAATGGTAGCAGTCCATTATCTGCCTATTGCCATAAGCCTGCTGATGATTATAGTGCTCCTAAAAAAAAAGCTAATTCCCAGTTTATGTATTTTTCACCACCAAACCCTTAAGTCTTATTTACTTTTATTTTGTTGTTTTGTTTTTTTGCTGGCCCACCATTTGCTTTTTACTGCACCGTCGCATTAATTTCCCCTGCAGTGACATTCAGATAGGAGCAGAACAGATGGAAATACAGGATTGTCCCGGCAAAATTCATCATGAAAAATGCATCCGACACCTGTGTAATTTGCCTAATCATCTTTTCCTAATAAGCTCCCTCTATTAATTATGCACGACTTCCACAATGCAATCAAGATAAAAGTAAATCTGATGACTTAATACCCTTCAAAATAATTAGCTCACCCCCCACCCCCTCCCACACCACCCCCGCCCTCCCCCCACCCCCCCACCCTCCCATCCCACCACCACCACCAACCCCCCCACCCCCCCCAAACCACACCCATCTCTGGGACAGCTTTCCTTTTGATTCTTCCACCCTTTCTCCTCCCGGACTTTTAACTGGGATTAGAAAATCTAAAATGCATGGTGGAGAGGAGGGGTACGCCTGGCCTGACAGGGGATTGGCCAGCTACTGTAGGTGGTTGAGCGTAGGAAGTCCTCCTGCTGATCATTTTGGGGGTGGCGCTAAGGCTATAAGCAGACCTATTAGAAGACTTACTGCTCTCTCTCCATGTACCCCCCCCCCACCCACACCCACCCACACACACACACACACACACACACACACCATCACCCCCCCCAACCCCCACCCAGCCAATCCTCGCCTGGCGTCTCCTTGCAGTTAACAGCTGCAGGTGCAGATGAACGTGTGGCGGCCGTTGAGCCTGACAGTGGGGCTTTGCAGGCCTAATGAGAGTCAACCTTTGCGAGCGTGCTGTCTTGCGGTGCAACCCACCTGTCATGTCGTTACAGGCCGCATGTGCCTTGAATTAACTCTGCTAAATGAGGTGCTAAAGGAGGGGGCTGCAGCTACAGCTACAGCCACAGCAGAAGCTTCACGTAGAACGTGGGGAAGACAAACAAGTCCTATAAAGACGTTACGGCACCATAAAGGAGGATGTTTCTGGCTTATAGCTTCCAAATGATCAGCCAAACAGGTATGACAGACACCTATAGTATAGCACCTAGTATGGGCCTAGTATGGACCTACTATGGGCCTTCTAAGTACCTACTAATGCCCTACTAATGCCCTACTATGGGCCTAGTATGGGCCTAGTATGGGCCTACTATGTGCCAACTAAAGGTCTACTATGGGCCTACTATGGGCCTGGTATGGGCATACTATGGGCCTGGTATGGGCATACTATGGGCCTGGTATGGGCCTGGTATGGGCCTACTATGGGCCTACTATGGGCCTAGTATGGGCCTACTATGGGCCAACTAAAGGTCTACTATGGGCCTAGTATGGGCCTACTATGGGCCTGGTATGGGCCTACTATGGGCCTACTATGGGCCAACTAAAGGTCTACTATGGGTCTACTATGGGCCTGGTATGGGCCTACTATGGGCCAACTAAAGGTCTACTATGTCCTTTGGTTCCTACATCCAGCTGCTCTGTGTCTGCCTGTATGTTTCTCTCAGAGGGGACTATGAGACGTTCACTCCCGGACGAGCAACAAAGTCAGCCTCTCGACAGGTGGCTGATCGACTCTTTTCAACTAGCGCGTGCACAACAATAGAGCCTACAGCCCTTCGCTCATCCGAGAGTCTTTGAGGCCACCTTTTTATTTCCCTGTTGCTAATCCCTGCCATAATTAAATCCCTGCTACTTTTCGGATTTCTGCAGAAAAAGCCCACAATTTCTGATTCCCCAGCGTTGTACCTTTGATCAGCTGCTCCAGTCTCGGCGTGAGGCTCCGGCTAATGGGAGGTAATGTTTCTCTCCTAGGTGTTGCCCGCAGTGCTCTGTGCTAAGCTCACATCAATAGCGATTACTGGTAGCTACAGTATGTGCATGAGTGTGGCAGCTCTGTTTTTAATGCCACTGTTACATGTAAAGAGCCGGCTGTCGCTGTTGGCCCTGTGTTCCCTTTTGGCTCACCTGGTGAGTCGGGCGGGAGGTGTAACCGCTTTGAACTCGCTTCAATGGCCTCATGTCTTCGGTATGTTATTAAGTTGCAGCCTATTCTAGGTGACATGGTCATTTTTCTGAAGCACAAATCCATTGTAAATCAATGGCTAAAAAAAAAAATAACGTGTTAAGTGTCTCAGGCTGTTCCTTAAGGGAGGCTCAGGCCTGGTCTGGCCTTTGAGATTGGCGATTAACCTAACAGCAGAGGACAAAGAGGAGTTTATCGTGGCTTGACAAGGTGTGTTGCCAGTGTGAGGAGAAGATAGCATAATTAATTGGCGGCGCAAATCTCTCCCGTAGATTTAGTCAGGTGAGTTAAATGAAGCTGTCAAATTAAAGGTTTGCTTTTTATATATTAATGTCTTAAATGTCAGGGGGGTTGTCAACACCACCCACCCACAATCCCACTACCCACCCCATGCGGCCGCCCCCCTCCGCCCATACACCCCCCCCCACCCGTGGTCGCTGTTTTCAGGACGACTACTCTTGCTGTAACACCTGTACATCAGCATTGATGCGCTGCAGCACTAAGTAGCTGTTTATGGCAGCCTTTTACTCCATTAATTTGGCGGCTGCTGAAGTGTTAATCAATGCCGTTGCCGTGGTAATGGAACAAACAGCGAATAGCACCAAGGCACCCGCTAATTGTGTTTCATTGTTTCAGACAGAGGCAGAGAGCTAGGCGCTCCCGGTCTGACGTCTGTCCATGAGAACGACAGCGTTGTTGCCGAGCTGGTTTCCCATAGGGGTGTAACACCCAAGTCACAACTAGTTATACCTTGTCTATGTGATACAAAGTCCCAGGAAAAGTGTGTGTTTTCAACTCATATAGCCATTTCCTTCCATCTAGCCTGACACAAACCAGGGACGGGAGAGACTGAGTTCATTCTTAAACCAATTTGTGCTCCATTTGACAACAAAGACATGTTGTACTGAGGAGAAGAATATGTACCCTGTGGCATTTCTTCAACAACCTGTCTCAACAATTGTAAGACATTTACACAAGGGCAGCAATGGTAATCAATAAGGGCTGAGAATGTTATGGTCCTGACATTAATGCAGTCTCTTAATTGCATATACAACGTGTATGAGGTCTATTTTCACTTCTGTAACACTTTAATGCACTGGCAATATCAATGAATGACATGAATGACAATGAATTGTCTTTGATCAGGTAATGAGGAACCATCATTATGTCTATACTAAAGATCTCAGTAACTAACAAGTAAACATTTGGATTCTCAAAAGACTTCTTTCTATTTCTATATTTGTCTCTCTTCTTATCATCGTTCGACACTGCATCCACCTCTCAGGAATACGAAAAAATGCTAACAAGCTTTCAACAAAAAAACAAAAAAACTGGAAGTTCAGACAGAAAAAAAAAAAAAAATCAATAGGAAGTTTTAATGGGTTTTACGTGGGTAATGATAGAGGAGGTTAGGAGGCTAGGGCACGGGTTAATGGCACTATCAGGACATAGACCAAGTTAAGTGCAAAGGAAAGGTCTACCACCAGTGGTTAATTAACCTTTCTAAACCCCAAGGTGTCTGAACACACATACATATTGAATGGAAGCTGCCACAAAAAGCCTGTAGGTCACGGCTAATACATTCTGCGAGTTACAATTAAAACATCATCAGACCACTCCAGATCTCGATTTAAGAGCCATTTATGAGCCGGCAATTCGGAAGGCAATTTATTACAGTCAAAAGCTATCTGAATAGGGGGCAGTTAGGTTACAAGATATATATAATTTCAGTCAATGGAAAAGCAACGAAAGGGAAGGAAAGGCCAGTGATGCAAGCGCAGAGGCCTCGGCTCTTAATGATGCTCCCTCTCCTTTTTAATGGTCGTTAACTGCAACAGTCAAGGCAACGGGCACAGAAAATAACCGCTGGTTAAAGTATATGGCGGCATGGAGGATGGTGTTCAATAATATAATAGTTTAATCGTTTTTGTGAGTAGTTTGTTGTTAGGTCTCATTCCTATCAAGATGGGGCCATTAAAGAGAGATCTCACTATTAGTTTTTAGAAAAATGGACACAAAAAGATATAAGATTAAATTTCAGTTGAATGAATCCTATGACATACTGTATGAAAACGAAAGATTGACGTTGATAGTAGGATTACTATTGACAAGCTCGTCAAGATTCAAGATTCAAGATTCTTTATTTGTCACGTGCATACAAGTATACAGTGAAATGCAAAAGTGACAGTGCCACAGAGTAGTGCAACAATACAATAAGTTTTAAAATAGAATAAAATAAAATAAAATAGAAGTACCAAAAAATATACCTTGTTGTGTAAGCACATAACGCCAGAAGACCCTTGACCTTGACCCTTGTCCCTTGTCTATCACTCAAACTAAAAGCACATACATACTCACTAATTAAAGCTAAAACTAAAGTACCACACATGTACTGCTGTCTCTAATATAAACTACAGGCAGCTGTGTGACATATGCAAAAACAATTGGATGCATCCCCCAACATGCCCACGGTAACTTTATCATGGTATGGAATGGCACCGGTTCCACATTCTCCCATTCCCTCAGCGACTGGCAGCCCTGTCAAAGTACAGTACAGTACAGTACAGTACACCTCCATCTTGGATACATCCCCAAGGCGAAACACTTCCAAAGGGGATGCGCATAGAAAGCGCTTTTTATGCATCCCGCTTGAGAAGCTTCCTTGCTTATGTACCACGTTAGCTTGAGGCGGGAGGGGGGGGGGGGGGGGGGGGGGGGGAGAGAGAGAGAGAGAGGAGTGAGACCTGGAATATGAAGCTCCCTCCGCTCCTCCCCGCCAGCCCCCAAACATCCCCACAATCCATCTCCCATCTCCCATGGCCCTCCCATGAGCCCGCCAATCTACACCCTAAACAAAGACAACAAAGCAATCCCCACTGGAGGCTGGCCATCCCCGGCTGAGACACAGCCTCTCTCTCTCTCTCTCTCTCTCTCTCTCTCTCTCTCTCTCTCTCTCTCTCTCTCTCTCTCTCTCTCTCTCTCTCTCTCTCCCTCCCTCTCTCTCCCCATGCCCATGATGTAATGAACCTGCAAGGCATCCCCGACTGCTCTTTCCCTCTCGGTACTTGCTTTTTCAACTGCACTTTCTTTTCACTTTTGGGGGGAAAGTTTTTTGGAGCGCACACCGCTCTGCTTCCCCCTCCCCATCCTCACCATGTAGCACAACACATCTCCCTCCCCTTGCATAAACCTAAACTTTGAGTCTGCTTGCTGCTGCACCCACTCTCTGGATGAGGCCTATTCCCAGGGCTCACTCTTTCCAAGTAATTGCCCTGTTTTTCTGCATGCACGGGATCCAGTGCCACACCGATGCGGTGCTTTAATTTGCGGGTAAATAGGCTTTCTGCTGAGTTTAAAGGCACTATGCCCGTTGGGGGATTCAGCTTTGGGGAGATACTCTGAGGCTGGGAGAAATCATTAGGCAAGAGGGGGTTCTTATTCTGGCTGTGTCTAGGAAGTGTGTAAGGCAGGCAGCAGAAGGGAGTTATACTGTGGACATGATTCATGATGTAAACAAGCATCAGGGCTGACCTTACGTGTGTTTTCATGTTGTTGTTGTTTTTTTATAGAATAGACATCGTATTCCTACATGAGTTGTTTTTTTTTATTTTTTATTAGAATGTATTGGAATTCCTTAAAAAACAGGCAGAGTCAAATCAGTCGGTGAGTTTATGAAGAGTTCTTCATGTAATTTAATGTTACGTCAGATATCACAAGGGAGCACATCCGGTTTTGAAATTAAAAAACGTCAAATACAAATACAACAATTTTCATGTTTTTAGAACGTTGGATATGTCCATTTCTAACTTCTAACTAACTAGCTAGCTTCTGTAAATAACTCTAGGACGAAAATGAAAAACAGCAATGTGGGGGTGTGGGGGAGCATCTAATCACATTGGATTATTTTTTGGGGTCTCCATCTCAGAATGCTAACATAAGGTCGGAGATACATCGCCTGTGGAAAAAGGCTGGTTTAGAGGCTGGTTTAGAGGCTGGTTTAAAGAGGCTAGTTTAGAGGCTGGTTTAGAGGCTGGTTTAAAGAGGCTAGTTTAGAGGTTGGTTTAAATAGGCTTGTTTAGAGGCTGGTTTAAAGAGGCTAGTTTAGAGGTTGGTTTAAATAGGCTGGTTTCGAGGCTGGTTTAAAGAGGCTGGTTTACGAACCTATTCAATCTATGGTGTTTATAGGGTTTACTCACCTGTGTTTTTACCACTGCATCCCTGGTCATGTCACTGTGACAAAGAGCATGTGTCTAGAGCATGTGGACCACTGGAGACTGGTGGAGGTAGAAATCGGAGGACGGGCTCATTGTAATGCATGGAATGGAATGAGAAATGGTATCAAACACGGGTGTTTGATACCATTCCTCACTTCATTCCGTGCATTACACTGAGCCCATCCTCCGATTTCTACCTCCACCAGTCTCCCCTGATGTGGATGCCAGGCTACCTGACACTGTGTTTTCATACTGATATGTTTACCAGTCATGGTGATCTCTTTAATCCCTTCATTAGCAAAGGGGTCGCCTTCTAAGGCTACCACATACAGCACAGCTCTGAAGCAATTACACTGCCAAGTAATTGCCTTTCAAATTGCCAGGTTTCATTTGACAACCCCCTACTTGAAAAGTGAAGAAAGTCTTCCTTAGATTCAAAGTAGAGCTCTGTTCTTCTGGTCTTTGATAGCCCACGTTGGTGTCATTAGAGTATCTTGAGCCACAGATATAGCACTTAGAAGTATAATTATTAGCATATGGTGACAAATGCACTGAAAGTCATTAGATAGTGTTGCGTCCCTCGTCCTGTATGCGTGAGGGTTCTCCTGTCGTGCTGTGTTTTGTGTTCCAGTCTACGTCTCCTCCTCTCACTCTCACTCCCATACAGGTGTCCGTCCACGATTGACCTGTCAGTCCCATCCGTCATCATTCGCGCACCTGTTCCGGATCAATCAACCGTCCGTCCGTCTATTTAAAGCCCCTCCTGTCCTCTGTTCGGGAGTCGTCGTCTGTCGTGTTTTGTTTGGTGTCGATTGTTAAAGTGAATTAGCCAAGCCATGCGCATATTTAGCTGTTTCTTGTTATGGTTTAAAACTATACACGGTATAGTGGTAAAACCATACATGGTATAGTATATTTTGGTTTTGGTTTTCATGTGCAGGGACAAGGGGATAGGTAAGCTGCCCATGGGTTTACTTTGCATCACATATCCACATCTCTGTTATAAACATTTAGACTAGGAACGGGTGCCCCCCATGTGTTTTGTGGGGGGGGGGGGGGGGCTCAACTCACAAAGGGTTTATATTAAGACATTTTGCAATAAATCAATGTATGGCAATGGACTAGTTCAGTGATTGTTTCCTCAATAATCTGCTATTTTAGTGATAAACTCAAAGTCCAGAAATTATTTCTATAAAAAGTCTATTTAGAGTTAGAATCTGAGAATCCTGAGTGCTGTGTTATCAAGCAGTAACTTAGATGATCAACTAAGCTAAGTAAATCACCAGAGCTTTTTATCATAACACACAAATAAACTCATAATAAGAAATTATCTGTACACACACACACACACGCATGCATGCACACGCACGCACAGACACACACACACACACACACACACACACACACACACACACACACACACACACACACCTCTGAGTACTCAGACCCTTCCTTGACCTGGTTTCATAATAGATAGACATTTACTGAACAGACGTCATTGATGCAGCTTGCTTACAGAGAAACCGTGCATTCAATAGCACGATGCTTAACAGCGCTACAGTTCAGCGAACACTGAATTACTCCATGAGTTCATTTCTATCGCTACCATGCCTGAAGCATACTAAGAACCATTAAAGATGAACAAGCTCTTGTAATATTAATTAATTCCTGCATTTGTCTGATATGGAATTATCAAAACAGTGAGAAATGTGGTCAGATGACCCAAGGCTCAAAGAGTTTAAGTCTGTAGGGACCTCTTCTGATACAAGGCAATACATCACCCGGGAAAATGTTAAACCACATTAAACTGAGTTAACCACAATTTAACCTAGTTTCCTTTTTCATCCACTACATCATATAATTTGGCAGTATGACTGGAAGAAAATGTAAAAAAAATAAAAAATAAATGAAAATGAAGACCAACCGTGTGAGCCCAGAAATCAGACAGAAACACCCTATAGTGACACTGACTAAGAGGACAGGCTGATTCTCTCTGTGAGATTAGAACTCTCTGCCATTCAGATAGTAACTGACAGATCGGCCTACATGACAGGCTTTCTTACAAGACAAGAAGTTCTAGTTCTAGAATGTGAACTGCTATTCTATTGTATATTCCAGAGAACTGTATTAGAACTGAGACATATGTGGGAAGGAGTTCTTCTGAGCATCATATTTGAAATAATGTAATTGGCTATTGTTGAGTTGGTTACATTTGAGGGACGTGGGTGAATCATGATAATTAAAATAGACACATCAGGAAAAGTGCAGCCCTAATAATGCGATAGAATGAGATAAGCAACAAGAGGAGTACACTCAGACACTCTTTGTATAGAATATAAAGGGATTTGCTTTGAAAATAAAAGACAAAATATCTCTGGAGAATAAACCAATTATAATGAGATAAAAGCAAGCTAAAAATAAGGTTGCTATGAAAAGGCTTGTTTGTTCACTCTGACTACCACTGTTAAAATAGTCCTGCTTTGACTCAAAGTGAGATCCCAAAGGTCTATGCAGGTTAAATAAGGGCCTTGACAATCCAAGCATGGTTCTAAATGATGGTTCTACTGTCAAGTTACACAGAACAGCATGCTGTTACTGGTCAATATGGGACATTCAAAGTCAGACACACAGTAGGTGGACAACCAGTAAAACACGAGAAATGATACCACGTGTTTGATACCATATCTTTCATTTCATGCATCACAGTGAGCCCATCCTCCGATTTCTACATCCGCCAGCCTCCTCTGACAACCAGGTGTACCTGCAGAGTCCTACAGCACTATACCAATTTACTTCTGATGTTCATATTCATTATCTCTCCTATATGTGTGTAGAGTGGCCGTCCTTTATAGCTGTAGACCGCGGTAGGCACCCTTCGGCCCCACTAGACAATACCCAGATCTAATCTCACCGACACAAATTCAATACAGGCCCATTTTGCAGTTTGATAGTTGAGCGACAGCTTTTGAGTGAGTAAGTGTCCCAGACCGTCAATTAGGGGCAAACCTCATTGACACGCATAAAAACCCTGCCATCATGCGCTTTCGGTAATTGTGGCCATGGCAGTTTATCACTGTCCATGAAAACCATTGGGTTTTGCAAACACATTTGCTGCTGTTTTGATGGTCCTCCTCCATTTGAATGTCACCCGACTGTAGTGTGTCTGTTTGTTTCCATGAGATTATTTTTTTCTCCCGAGGCCAAATGGTCATTTCACTTTAATGAGCTCACCGTTTCCAAACACACAAAACGGCGAGGAGAGTGGAGTGCCAGGTTGCGGAGGCTGATTGAGAGCTTTAATCAAGGCCACCAAAGGTAGACAATAGGCAATTATCGCAAATTGCTTTTGAAAATCCTCTACACACTAGTCTATCTCAATTTGTATTGTTTTCTCTTTTTTGTTTATTTGCTCGTTCAACTTTGTCTGGGACTTCATTTCCATTCGGTGACTTAATCTATCATTCGCCTTTTGCAACCCAATAATTAAAAGTATTTACTCTCTAGAAAGTTTGGGGAGATGGTTGCCAAAAGGACAACTTCCATGGAGAAAAAAGCAGCAGACCATACAGTAGACCATACAGTAGACCATACAGTAGACCATACAGCAGACCATACAGTAGACCATACAGTAGACCATACAGCAGACCATACAGTAGACCATACAGTAGACCATACAGTAGACCATACAGCAGACCATACAGTAGACCATACAGTAGACCATACAGCAGACCATACAGCAGACCATACAGTAGACCATACAGCAGACCATACAGTAGACCATACAGCAGACCATACAGTAGACCATACAGTAGACCATACAGTAGACCATACAGCAGACCATACAGTAGACCATACAGTAGACCATACAGCAGACCATACAGTAGACCATACAGTACACCATACAGTAGACCATACAGCAGACCATACAGTAGTTTGTATGAATATTCACAATTAGTTTGGTCTCCCCATGCCTGGAGAGACACTCCCCTAGAGACCGCTGAAACAATTGCTGCAATACCCTCAACGTATTATAATTTGAATCAGTAATTAAGACTTACTGATACAATGTATATTAGGACAATTATGTACTTAAAAGGCACCAAGGAAGCCCTCTGCACAAGTGTCAACACCTGACGCTGAGATAGCCATTTGACAAAAACATTGTAAATTGTTACCCACAAGTTAACTGAAGTGCTATGACCTCAGCATTTATTTTTGGCCCCTTCAACCACGGTAGATAACTATATGCGATATCAATAAACACATACTGAGGGTTTATTCTACATTAAGTGGCAGGTACCAGAAAAAAACAGTGCTATTTGGCATATGCCATAGTCTCATATTTTTTCTCAAGAGGTTTCTGTCTAACCAGACCGCATATTTGTTTTGATGTGACTTTATATTTGTTTTTTAGCAAACTGATTTGACATGTCTTGGACTCGCAGCAGCATCGTTTCATATGACATCTTCAAGCTAAAAGGTAGCCTTTCCCTCCTACTTTTGAATAATACATGAGCTGAAATCCAATACTATTGGATTGGAGTAAGGGGGGACTCAAAAGTTGAATTACAAAACATGCATTCTTTCATCTCATGAAGTTTTTGCAAGGTGCAGGGGTCAATTAAGAGTCCTCTGGCAATAGCGCGTATGAATAATGCACCACAGGGCGAAAAAACCTTGGGAGAGTTGCTCTACTTGTGTAGATTATTGATGCTTATACTGTTTTTTTTTCTTTCCTCAGGTAAAAAAGGACCCTTTGTCTGTGGTGTCTCGTAGTGCTCACGCCTAGATAGCCTGAAGGCAAAATGGGCCTAATTTGCACAGGTCTGTTTTGGGGCCAATTATTATAATACCAAATGTACTGGAAAACACAATAAAATTGAAAACAGTAAAGAGTGGACTGGCCAATGTCATCATACATTTTAATGAATTTCTCATTAAAGATGCATTTCAGCAATTTGCAGTGCTTTGCTTGACTTTCTTTACCGCCCTCTGAATTACCTGGAATTACATGGCTAACTTACTCCAAGCAGCAGTGTGTGGAAAATTGATGTGAGACTCAGATTTCAACCTAGTTTAGATTCTCTTTATGTACTTGGACCTCATCTGTTTACGTGTTAACTTTCCTGGCTGTAAGACATTTTTCATGAATATATTTGATTGATATTTACTTCGCTTTGTACAGTTGTTCATCAACTTTGAATGCATCGGAGGTAAAATGCAGTTTACTGTCAAACTCAAGGTCTCATCAGGCATTTGAACCCAGGCTCTTCACTGTTATCCCATCATAAAAGGTTAATGGCCATGCATTGGATTTCATCACGTACCGTGGAACACATGACAGAGACAAGACAGACCACAAATAGGCCTACAGTATTCACATACGGTACACTGGATTGTTGTGTCCTAACAATAACATTCCTACCCATCACAGTTGGGCAAACTGACCACAACTCCCAACGGTTGTGTATGACCACAATAGCAACGTGAGTTTTCAGTGCTTGAAACGACACCCGACTGTACATTTTCTGTGTATTTTCAGCATGTTAAAGGACACACTATTTTGCAATATCTGTGTATTTCAGTGTTCAGTAGAACCCAGACAGACACATCAGCAACACTAGATGTCAGTGTTCCTTCTACAGTGTGGGCTGCAAGCTGTGTTTCGAGGTTGAGAAAGTGTACAGGGACATGATTTCTATATATATATATATATATATATATATAGAGAGAGAGAGAGAGAGAGAGAGAGAGAGAGAGAGAGAGAGAGAGAGAGAGAGAGAGAGAGAGAGAGAGAGAGAAATATAAATATATATATATATAAAAAAGAAAAAGTAACCTATTCCTGCTTTTAAGTCCACGCTCCTCATGGATTAGATGGTATATACCAGGGACAGTTTTCAAGGAGCTGAGGCTATAAGTGTACCATTGCCTGATCAGGGGGCATCACTTTCATCTTACCCACACAGATTCATAATTAGCTGAAATGTGCTGAGATGTGTTTTCTTTTTCCTTAATTTCCTAAGATGTATCATCAAGTGTACGAATTCCCAGCATACTTTAGACTCATGCAGAGCAAAAGTCACTTGTTGCTAATTAAGTCTATGGGCAAAACTAGTGTGTGTTCTCTCTCTCTCTCTCTCTCTCTCTCTCTCTCTCTCTCTCTCTCTCTCTCTCTCTCTCTCTCTCTCTCTCTCTCGCTCTCTCTCTCTCTCTCGCTCTCTCTCTCTCTTTAATAAGCAAAAAGTTAAGCGCAACTACAGTAGTTTCACACAGCTGTGGCCTTTTGAATTTATTGCGTTTACTGATGTTTCATGATCTGAATATGTGAAATAATGGATGTACCTCAATCACGCACAGGTCTCCATAGTGCAGAGTTGGGATGTGGCGGAGTGTTGAGGACGTCACGTATGGGCGGCTCGCTGTGGATGTTTTCATATCCCCAGGGGCTGCAGCAGGGAGGGAGGGAACGAGCCAATCGCGTTGGTTGACAACCCGGAAGAACAGCAACCGAAAAGAGCGCCTGGATTCAATTTTTCCAACAGAAGACGCTGTCAGGTGAGTCGAACTGCAGTAACATTTCAATTTCAAGCAAAGCAGCGATTTATCCAGAACATCATAGTTACACGTCATTCGTGTACACTACCATTTGCATGTCGTCTTGTTGTGGACCAACACATATTTTCTTTGTTACATGGTCTTCTTTTAGGTATCTTGGAAAATAACATGTTGGCGACAAAGCTACCGCCGTTTTAGCCGAATATTTTGAGGAATAAAGTTGAGTTAACTATTGTGTATAATTAGTTTTACCGTCCCTTTAGACTGTCCCAACACAACCGCGGTGTTACTTTGCACGTGTTTAATGCACGAGACAGTGTAGCTGTCAAACTGCTGTCAATCAAAACAGCAGCGATCTGCTCCAGGTATCATTGTGTTAAGGCACACATACGTGTACATAACTGCAACTGTCTCGCCTCTCTTAGAGTTGCAGTGAACCAGCATAGTGTAGTACACTTCTGAAATTATTTATATATTAAAACTTCCTGTTGTAGTTGTAACTTTCATAGCTGTTTTTTTTTTTTTTTTAAATATATTTTCTGTAAAAGACACTAGGGCTACTTGTGGATCATACACATTTATACACAAGCTACTATTCAAATTATAGCTTGGCCTTTTGCAGAGCAGTCTGCAAAAACTGTAAGTCCTGAGCTGCCTCATGATGCAATTTACTGTAAGTTGACTACACTTTTTGTTTATTCTGTAGGCCTGTATCATAAAGTGCTCTCGCATGCTGAGCATGTGCCAGTTTGGTCATATATTTTCATAATTCCACACTCATTCTATGCTACAGCAAGCTTGACATCTGTTCACTGACAACAGAAGTGAGATTTACTGCTGATGGAAAACCATATCAAACACATGACAGAGAGAAGAGCCTGACTCTAAGGGTTGTTTCACAATCACATGCCTTCATAATACTGGCCGATCACGCTGGAGAGCAGACCTCGGCCATTTTGTGACTCTGTGTGGGGGAGAAGGGCGCCCTGTTTGGCCTTGATCAGGCCTACTTGTTTACAGTGTGTTAGTGGCTGACGTGCCGTGGCGCGGACCCCTGGGGACAGCACAGGGGTTAATTGCTGCTAAAGCGGTGGTCTCGGCCCACTCTCCGGCCCTGGTGCTACATAGAAGATGACACTAATGAGGGAGTGCAGGGAGGACACCTCCTAGCCAGGGGGGAGGAGGGTAGAGGGGGGGAGGAGGGAGGGAGGGGAGGACACCTCCTAGCCAGGGGGGAGGAGGGTAGAGGGGGGGAGGAGGGAGGGAGGGGAGGGAAGGAGGAGGAGGAGGGGCAAGGAGAGCTGGTGACAGAGGCAGAACGAGAGAGAGAGTGTCAACAATTGCAAGTGGTCCCTACTACAGTACCTCTACACAAACACATAAAACTATGCAAAGCAGTAATATTGGTCCTTGGCATTGGGCCCTATGCTAGACTGTGTGTGCAGTCCGATATGACACTCCAGTGATTAATTTGAGATACCGGCCCCCTATAATTTCTTTACACTTTCAAGTTCAGATTTTCACTGACAATCTAGTCAGTTTTCATAGCCATAGTGACTTATGAATTAGTAGCATTCCTATTAAGGAGGGCATATAGTCAAGTAATACCGAACCATCATTCAGAAAGTGCATGCATGCACATTTGGTAAACATCCACGTCCCCTGTGGTTTAATCATTGAATTACTACTGTATAATGTGGTTTGGGTGGTTGCTGTTACACATTTGTATTGATTTCAACTGGACCTCCTACAGTTACCCAGAGTGTGCGCCTGCCGCCAACAGCCATGAGCTTCTCCCCCAGCCCGTCCTGCCTTGCCGGCAGCCGCAGCGTCCAGGAACAGAGAGATCGCTGGGAGAGGAAACGGACCCGCACCGCCCGCGAGCTGGTGCAAACCGAACAGCGCTACTGCGAACAGCTGGAGCTGGTCGTCACGGTCCGTTCGCTCCCATAGTAACTCTACTGTAGACAGTGACGTTTACTCACCAACTTCTAGTCCTATCTGGGTTGGAATACATTGTTGGTAACACTTGGCTGTGTAGTAATTACTGTTGAATTAACCACATGTTGTTTCATACGTCAGGTTATCATAATCTGCATATCCTGTACACCACCACAGACTGGTAGTTACATTCACAGTAACGTGCCCACACTTTCTACCCCTGAAACACACACACACACACACACACACACACACACACACACACACACTGGTGCATCTACCAGTATAGTCGCCTCATCCATGTCTGCAGCCCGGCACAGCCAGCCACTCACTCATTCAAGAAATCTCTACCCTCTGTCCCATTATGACCCGTTTTGAGCCCAGTGTGCATCCAATTTGCTAGTCCCATATTGCTTTCAAATGACTTGAGACCGACACAGCTGTCCTCTTATTGCCGGTGGTGGTGGTGTGTAACGTAACCCTCTCCATGCTAACTTGTGCCGGTGAGTCACCAGCACACTCTTAGATATGCGAGTGTACATGATGTTGCAATTAACATTTGAGCTAAGGGGCTAGCTAGAGCTATTAACTGTATGTATTGTTGTCTCATTATGTTAATGAAGTGGTTGATTATCAGAACTAAATATTATTTTTATGTATGACATTGTATGCTTTACGCCGTCTCATCTTCACCCCCCCCTGGTTATACTCTGTGTGTATACTACGTATTATTGTAATTGAGATATCATCAGTGATGCAGGCACTTCTCTTCCTATGATGTTCCTTCATGTCTTGAGGGTATCCAATACAAGATGACAGCCCCAGTTAGATGGGGAGTCTTATGCAAATGGCGGAAAAATACTTAATCTTGTCCTTGTCTTCTTTTTTTTTTTTTGTCTTTTCTCCTTCAGTATTTTGTGGAGATTTTGAAGGCCAAAGGAACCCTCAGGCAGGACATTAGAGAAAGCATCTTCAGTTCAATTAAATCCATTCATTCAGTAAACCAGTAAGTATCTTTTGAATAATTAACAGAATATTCATGCTGCGGAGAGGGTGGGGAGACATAAATATGGGAAACTTAATTGGCCTCCTGCATGAGAATGAAGTCTAGATAAACACACGGTTTGCTCAACATAGTCCCCATCTTTACCACTGATAGGAATCAATCCGGTCTAGGACTAGATTGTGTTCCAATGTTCAAGCTAACATTCCACTAAACCCTGATTCACACTACAGGGCCAAACCGAGCTGAGCTGTTTTAACTGCGTAACCAGGCTAGCCCAGAGTGACTCAGTATGGTTCAGGTTGGCCCTGTAGTGAGTAAAGCCACTTAGAATGCACTACCAATACTTTGCTTCATTCTCTGTAGTACGATAGTGTGCATATTGGAACACAACCTTGGTTAGAGCTGTATCATCTTCCCCTGTGACTGTAGTCTAGATGTTTTATACACCTGTAGTTTACCTGACAGGTTACATTGATCTGGTACTTGATCTCCTGAAATGGTGAATCATCTGGGTTATGTAGTGCTTCATTTAATAAATGCAGATAGTTTGAATGGGACCACATGCATATTTGATATCCCAAATCTATCATCCTAGGCACTGCTTTTGAGTGTTTGACAAGCTTCAGAAAGCAAGAGCCTTGTCTGGTGTTTTTGGAGTTCAGTACTAATTCATGAGGCCCACTTGTGGCCCATCTTACCAAGCCTCAAGAATCCCAGTACAGTTCATTGGCTTGTGGCGGACAGCTTCTCCATACTGTGAATCAAAACCTAGAAAAGAGCTATTTGGAATTGATCTGAGGATCAAGGTGGTGCAAACTAACTTCAAATGTACTTGCAAGAGTTCCAAAAGTTAGATTTTGCCAATGCGAAGCTCATTATTGGACAGCACACCTGTGGTTGGGACTAGTCTGCAATTCATCACAGTCTATTTTGATGCTCTGAGAGGTTATGTTACCCATCGGAATTACAAATGAAGAAAGAATCTACTCTCTAGAAAGCAAACCTCCAACTTTTCCTAAGACCTTCTTGCAAACAGGAACAAACCCCACTTCAACATCCTCACAATCTTTGTCGTGATCCTCCCCTTTGCAATTTTGGATACAGTCTATTTGTATTTTCTCATTTCATACCCTGATCACACCGTCAACAACAACTTCTTCTGTAACACACTAATGAATATGTTTGCGGTAGAAGGTTGTTCAGATCCAGTGCTATCCAGTGCATCAGGGGGAATGGTTATATCTCTTTTGATTGAGAATTATATTTACAGTCTAGATAATGAATCGCCTTGAGTCTTTAAGATCCCCATCCACTCTAGACTGACAGGCCTTCTTCTTGAGAGTGCCAAAATTAAGATTGAGGGGTGAATTACCAAGTGTGATGTATTGAATGCATTGTTACCCGGTTTCCATACATCTTCATTACGGAGCCATGAAGATACATTTGTGGTGAAGCTGATTTAGAAGAATGACTGCTTGACTTTCCCTTTTCCAATAAGTCTCATCTGTCTATCATTTGGAAGATGATGGTTGCAGATTATGGTTGCAATGAGTACGATGATAATGCGGTTGCAGGTGGATAGGTTGAAATGGAGATGAGAAAGAGTACCCTCCCTGTCAAACATGCCATATTAAAGAGACACACTCGGAGGAGGGAGCTATATTCAATTGACATTTCCTGTTTCTATTTATTTTACTCCTGGGTAGTGAACAACTTTAATGAATTCCAGTTTTATTAAACATTGCATGTAACAAAGAAAGGAAATATTTCAATATATTGATACGCCCATGCCATTCATCATCGTTATAGCTGTTTATCGAGAGTAGAGACCAGGCAATGGTGGGAGCAACCCAATTATCCCTGACTGCTCCATAACAAACTGTGATAACGAACTTGAAAGAGCTGTCACTTTGTCGAGTAAGTAGCACAAAATCAAAAACGTATTTGAAAGATGAATATTCCAAAGAACGCATCTGGGGGCCTTCTTAATGAGAATAAATGTGATATGAAAATAGATCAAATAACATCCCACATGACGGAAGTCAGTCCTTGTCACCGTTGGAAGAAGAAAACCTGCTGCATAAAACCAAGTGGTACACTCTTTATTGAGTTCAACAATGTTCTGCCCTGTTATTTTGTTTTCCATGTTGTGGGTATGTATGTGTGTGTACAGAATGTGTGTGTGTGGGTACATGCTAACTACACATTGACAATAATTAGTATTCCTCCTGTTCTAGTCCTCCACAAATTAAGCCACATCGGCCTGGATTGTTTGGTCCAGGCTGTACCCACCCCAGATGTCGCAACTGCTAAGAATTAATGTGGATTAACGTGACGCAAGAGGAATGCTAATGTTATCTACATCCTGCTCCTGACGGCCAGACAATTTAATTGCCCTGAAAAAAAAAGTATAAAAAATGTAATTCGTAATTTCATATTTATCATAATAGCCTCTGGCTGTGAGGGGGGAAAAAAAACGGAAACACTGTTTTTCCCGCCCTTTGCCCTCGTTAGAACTCTCTTGGCTGCTCCGGCATCTCCTGATTACGAACAGAGGCTACCTTGGCGCGCAACTTCATTAAAATCTATTTAAATCAACTTCAACGGCAAAGTGCTCCTTCTTCCAGCATGTAAGAACGCAAAGTCTCTGGGAACATCATTAGAGAGTAGGACTGTGTGTGTGTGTGTGTGTGTGTGTGTGTGTGTGTGTGTGTGTGTGTGGGGTGGGGGGGGGGGGGTACTTACTACTTAAGTTTGGATAACAAGCTCCTTCACAAGTGTCAACACCCCCAACCAATTGTATCCAGGTTACAGTAATGTGGCTGACGGACTGAGTGACTGCTTTGCCTGATGCCTTAATTGTGTTGTTTTGTTCTTGGGTTCAGCGGGCGCGTTCACACTACAAAGCTCCTCTCGGTGCCCTCGGGGCAGACCCACTGCCTGAGTCCCAGTAAATGTGTCACACACAGGGAGAAGCCCCTCAAACAACACCACAGAGTGTCGACTCTTAAACACCCATTAACCAGGAAGTAATCCTCTGAACTTTACTTAACGTCCTCACTCTCTCCAAACGTGTTTCTTTGCCCAAAATTGATGCTTGAGATCTTGTCAGACTTGTTTTATTTGAGCTTTTGTGTTGATGCAGAGCAGCAGTGCATTCTTAGGCAGTAATAAGCACTAACTCAGAGTCCAATGTGGTATGATGACTCAAGGCCAAATGCTCACTGGGGGGTACTTTTGACATGAATGCGCAAAGAGTCTGTGATGCACAAGAAATATGCAGCCTGATATTGAAGTAGTTACTTATGCCATGATGTGTCCTCAATTCGTGTTGAAAAGGTCATTGCTATGACCTGACAAAGCCCTCTGGCTGGCATGCAATATGCGACACTGACCCAATGGAAGCACTCTGTAAAGGCAGAATGTAACATTTGTTAAGTTTATATTGATAGCGTTTCTCTTGTCTTGTCAACGACAACTGTTTTATTTCTTCTTGTTTTGTCTCTGTTCTTTGTTCAGGGCGCTGCTGGTCCAGGTGGAGAAGGGGAACTTTAGCCAGGCCTTTGAGGAGTTCTGTCCTCATTTGCATCTCTATACCACCTATGTGGACAACATCCAGAACGCCAGCAAGGTCCTTGGGGTGAGAGAACACCACTCAGACGTCTGTGCCCCCCAGAAACATGTCATGTCCCTTCTCTCTCTGTTATTAGATAGATACTTTATCGACCCCCAGAGAGGAACATTAAGTTCACAGTCCATTGTTACAGAGACAAATAACCACCGTGTCACAAAAGTAACATCACAAACATCACTCTAATGTTACTGTCTGGATATATTGGGTTTCCTTCTCCTGTGTGTTGAGGATGATTCAATTAGAACTCTTTTGGGAATGACTCTGTATCATTCAGATAACTGATGACTTCTCTCAATATTATTCATGGATACAGGTTCATGGATGTAGGCTATGTATTCAATATACTGTAGATCGTTTGAGATTAATTTCTTTGGCAAAACAAATGTCAACCCAAATTCGTCCAAAGACAACTTTTGTACCAAAGTTTCCCTCCACACACCCTCAATTCTGGACAGTGGGCTATTAGCAGTAGGGTGTAAGGCAGGCCCAGCTAAGAAACATGGCCTGTCTATATTTAGCATTTTGAACAGTTCACAAAATGGAGTCAACCTTCTTGATTGGTGGATGACACCCACTCCTGAGCCAAAGCCCCAGCGGTCCTATTAAGTCCAGCACTCCTCATCTCATTAGGACTGACTTAAGTGGTGCAGCAGCCTCCATCATTTGGCCTAAAAATTGCAATGGGGAATCTCACAGCTAATTAGCACCTTCACTCAGAAGGCACCTGTACCTCTAGTACATGGGTGAGTGGCTGGCTGGCTTACTGATTCTTTGTTAGGGTGAATCCACCAGCAGCTATGACACAGAAGGAAGAGGAAATGCTGTGGCACTGTGGTTACGTCAAGTTTTAATGCCATTATTATATAAGTCTTATAACAACATTATGTAGGCCTTATAACAGAACAATATGTAGGCCTTATGACAGAACAATATGTAGGCCTTATAACAGAACAATATGTAGGCCTTATAGCAGAACAATATGTAGGCCTTATAACAGAACAATATGTAGGCCTTATAACAGAACATTATGTAGGCCTTATAGCAGAACAATATGTAGGCCTTATAGCAGAACAATATGTAGGCCTTATAACAGAACAATATGTAGGCCTTATAACAGAACAATATGTAGGCCTTATAACAGAACATTATGTAGGCCTTATAACAGAACATGAATGACTAGATGACCAGGAAAGATGTAAAATGTATACAGTAGATCTGTGTTGCTGTGTGCGGGTCTGGGTCTGGGGGTCTGGTCTGGTCTTGTCTCTTGTCGTGGGGCCATGGCATCGCCTGCTAACATCTGCTCTTATTGGTCTACGGGAAGCCCTGAGCTGCACCAGATATTAATGTCTTAATTAAGAGGAAGGATGTGTCTGCAGCAAATGTACTGATCCCATTGATTAGGGACTGAGCCGCGCGAGTTAGCATTGATTCCTCCACCGGGTCTACATTGCTATAATTGCCTGAACATGCAGCCGCATGTTAGCGACGTTAGCCACAGGCGCGTGACTCACGCTGGGGTGATCTGTCCCTCTTAAGCAAACAGTGACCCTGTCTGGCATGATGCTGTGACTTCACCCAAACAAGGTCTGGATTCTGTTTTGAATATGTGCTTTTTCATCCAGTGCATTCCGAGTTTTGAAACGTAGGGCCCTTTTACACACCACTGTGTGTTCGAGAGAGATACCTCTCTGGTCATTCGATGTTGTTTGGAAATCATTTCAGTTTTTCAAATACATGTGGCGTGTATTGTGTAAATGTTAGTGAGATAGGTAGTTAGAGTTGTAGATTTAGAATGTTATTGTAGTTTAGAGCTATATCCTCCATCGCTTTCAGAGGAAAAGGTCTGTTCAAGTTCACAGTTCAGTCTCTCTCATTTCACCTCTTGCGCTTAAGGGATTCCTCTCACATTGTGCCCATCATTCAAGTGATTTAGAGTCTGTCTGCTTCACTGTGTCCGACTCCAGCTGCCAGAGGCATAATGGCAAGCTAAACAGCTGTGTCTGGTGTGAGCACACACAAGCATGCACGCACTCATTCACACACACACACACAGACTCGGCCACTAAGTGAGGCAGCAGCATCAGTGTGTATGGCACGGTGCTGTCTTATGAGTGAGGGTAGGATAGAGCACAGCTTTACCCTGGTTGGCCTGTGTAAATACAGGAGCATTGCTTGTTTTGATGGCTGCCGCGGATGACAAGATAAGACTTTTTTTGCCCTCCAAATGTTGACACATACTCGTGTTGACATGATTTGCGAATGCATATTTAATGACAGAAGCTGCTCCCCCCCTCCCCTAAACCCCAGCCCACCCCCCCCCCCCTCCACCCTAACCGGCAACTGGAAGTAATGAGTGACAGGAAGGTGATTTGTGGGGTTTGTCAGGGGGAGTATGCTACGCACACGGAAAGTGACACGAGATTGGGCGGTTGTTGCAGGTTGTGTCATGTTCCCGTTCGCCATCAGTACCAGTGACTGGGAGCTAATGTCATTAGGAGATGGAGAGAGACACGGTGAAGCAAAGTGCTGCAGAACACACAGCCTTCCTCCATTATCGTACTGCAGGCCCTCCCCTTCAGAGAACCACTAGACTCATTTAGATAATCACACACTACAGGGCCGACCCCAACCACACCAGGCTGGCTCAGATGTTTTCCTTTCACGTTGTCCTTTTCAGCCCTGCTACAGCAACTGTGGTGGATGCATAAATTCAGTGAGCTTCATTGACATGAATTATTAAATGACTGCCAAAGCAGACATAAATGGAAAGTATAAGTAAAAAATAAAACAGCATAAAAGTCTGTCTCTTGTCTACACCACAGCTGCAGATGAAGAAGAACAAGGCCTTCAGACGGTTCAAGAAGCTGCAAGAATCCAGGCCTGAGTTTCACAACTGCAAACTGGAGGACCTGCTCCCGCTGCCTGTCCAGCGTATCCAACAGTAGGTTTCAAGATTCAAGATTCTTTATTTGTCACATGCAAGTATGCAGTGAAATGCAAAAGTGACAGTGCCACAGAGGAGTGCAACAATAAATTTAAAATAAATAGAATAGAATATAAACAGCAGGTTTCACTGAAGATCAGCAGAATACATACTACATCTATGTACAGTAAACATCTTTTGATTGGACTAAGTGTCTTTGGATTGGCTGTCTTTTAATTGACTGTCAAGTTATCTGGCACACACACTGTACTGCAGGCTTACCTTTTCCCTTCGCAAGCTTCTCACCTTCACAAGGTGTTCCATCGTACGGGATACGGAAGTAGCGTTCCGCAGAGAACACTTTCGCTAGACGGGTCGTGGTTTCCATGCTTGATTTCTCCGTCGCCGTTTGTGTTGTTTGTTCGCCAGTCACCCGCTGCAGTGACAGATGTAATTATTATTTGATGTAACGCCTGTGTAAGCACTCAGACTGTCCAAGAACTGTCAAAATCCCCTTTTGACAACCACCCTGTTTTTTTGTTGGTTGTAATTTCATGCGGTCTTGAACCCAGTCGTTAATTAGTGTAACATGAGGAGAAATGGGCCGAAACACTCGTATGAGCGTTGGAAGATGTGGGTGACATTGGTTTATCAAGCTGGTCGGTTGTCTCTTAATTAGTCTCGTCTTCTCCGCGTCCTACTATGTGTAAAGTAGCTCTTAACGCCAACTGTCAATCCATCAAGCAACGGAGGAAATGTTCCATTCTCAGTCTTCTGACTTCGCTGTGTCGTTTCCACCTCAAACATCTGTTTGTACCCACAATACCCGATGTATGCAGAGTTAGGTTTCTATTTTATGTTTAGTTTGATCTCACACACATTTCTCTCTTTATTCCTGTGCATGCCCAGAGAGATTAATAGCTTTAGTCCCCCCCCACCTACCCACACACCCACCCACCCACACACACACACACACACACACACACACACACACACACACACACACACACACACATACATACATACCTCATCGTTTGAGGAAATACAGCACTTTTATATCAAACTCGTTCAGGCTATGCGTAACAGTTGTATTTTCTCCAGACCTGAGTTGGTCCGTAGCAGAGCGTCGTTCCCCATTGATTCCCGTGCTCTCCTCAGTGAAACTCTGGAGGCTCCGGGGACATGCCTAATTGTATGATGGTCTTAAGTGGCTGAGCCCAAGTGTTGCAGATAATCAGGAGGGCTCGGTGCCCGGCACCTTGCACCACGGCTCCACGGCTGGGAACAGGAGGAAATTGTTGTCACTTATCGCCGTTCAAGGATGATGGATGGCGACCACAGGGCTGGAGTATGGATACTTAAGGTGCTGCAAGGGGGAGAAATAAAATCATTGCCTTTATTAAGTGGCATTCACTGGAGCTGGCTGGCTGAGAGCCGTCTGCTCTCCCCCGAGTTTACGATTATGACAGTGATGGGGTCTGGAGTTGATTGTGACTTGTGTGAATAGCACATCTCTCTGGCTGTATTACCTGTGTCTGTGTCGATAATAGAGATGTAGCCCTCAAAGAGACGGCCGTCGTCTGAGACAGCTCAAGAGGCAGCTGCTTTGAGTTGACCGCCATGTTATACCGTGGGTGTGGGTGTGGTTGTGGGTGGGTGGGTGGGTGTGGGTGGGTGTCTGTCTGTCTGTGTGTCTGTGTGTCTGTTTGTGTAACCGTCAGTTACACGGTTATACATGGATGACCATAAACGAAAGGAAAGAAAAAAAAAACTGTTATAACTGTTTCAATACATTGACTTATTATTATTTATTTCATCATATAAATACACTTCAATCCAATAACAGCAGTGTAAAATAATGACTATGAACAATTATGTTGCTACTAACCCTAATCCGTCTATCAATCAAACTGTCTCCTTCTCCTCCCAAACGGACCGCGTAAATGCACTTTTTTTTAAACTTTCATGACGCGCGCACACACACGTCTTTGTACTGTAGCAGGAACAGTCATAAGGTCATTGCCATGGCTCCTAGATTTTGCATTGGCCATGCTTTCTTTTGTCCTGTATTTGTGAGAAGTGGATTTAAAAGTGATTGCCTGTGTGTTGTGACAGGACTTCAGATGGCTTCCTCTATACCAAGTGCCTATTGCTGTTGGCAATGGGGTCAGAAGGTCATCTTTTTTTGATTAATTTTTTTTGTTATCCTATGAAAGAATCCTGACGGACTTAACTTCAGTTTCTTTTTCTTTTGCTTCTCCTTCGTTTATGCTAGTATTGCAATTCAAAAAGGGTTAGTTTAGTGCCATCCGTCGTGAGTTCGAAGTTCATTGCCACGGTGTGTGTTCTGTGTGGTTACACAGTGAGACTTGTGTCCCTATGCTCTTGTGTCCCTATGTGAGGCATTCTAAAGTGAACTGAGAGTTGTTGTTGATGCCCTTGTTAATGCAGTTGGTGACTTTAACAGAACGACCTTCACTCTGAAGCCTCAGATTCTTTTGAATCTCATCAGTCATGTCGGCTAGTAAGGTTCCTGCTATGAAACGCTTTAAAACATTCAGTTCCTATAAAATAAATGTCACCACCGCCCTGTTCAAATTGATATTCTGATTTGAAATCAACTTACGGAACACAATAATTAATGCGCCGCCAATACTTTTGTAGTTAAACTAAACAATGTCTTACATTATCCACATTTGCAGCAAGTCCCATTCTCTTTCAGCAAATCCCTGTTTCTCACCCATTTACAGGGAGATAAGCCTCTCTTTGCCATTATTTTATATAACATTTTAATTGCTGAAGTTTTTGAGAGTAGAGTATCTCTGCACACTGCCTTGCAGTACTATGGGATGTGCCTTCGTCTTTCTTTTGAAGCTATTAAAGTTGAGTAATTATGCACAAGCCTATGCCGTGTTCACTAACCCATGCACAAGCCTGACAGCGCCTGTTGTCTCTTAATTAGAAATTTGAATCCTTAATGCACGTATTTAAAGGAAAATAATTAGACAGATATTTCCTCCCTCTCTTCTCCTTTACTGACGTGTGTAAGTGCCCGAATGACCCAACATGTCTGCCGGGAGAACAAAAAAAAAAACAAGGAGCGCATATCATCTGCATATTACAAAGGAATTAGCAAGCCCTGGCAGCCACATCCCCCTAACTAGGCCACCGCATGCTTTCTAATACTGCATTCTTCTTCATTAGAATATCTGAACTGTTATAAATATGGTTCAGATTACGTTATTGTCTCGTTATCTTCTCTTTGCTTTGGCGCTAATGAGCGGGACAGGGCGGCTAAGCGAGTGAGTTCCGTTTACATTATTTGGAATGTGCCGTAATAATGCTCATTAGGGGTGCTCCCTTTTTGTTACCCCGTCGCTTTAATTAGATTTTCCTCACCCCTCCCTAATAAGGACGAGGGCATCCGCTGCTGATAAAGCCTGTAATGTATTTGTTATTACAAGACGAGACAAGAAGAAAAATAAGTGAAATTATTTCTCTTTTTAAGTGTCTCTTAATTGAAGGCGGCTTAATTGGAGCTTGTTCGGTTTCCCTTTCATTGCTAATGAGTAATACAGTACTACAGTGTTGCTCTTTTCTCCCCTCTCGTTGGGAAGGCTTGCCGGTACGCTAACTCCGCAGTTCGGCTCTGCAGCTTTGCGATAGTTGCATTCAGTGTTCAGTAACTGAGCCTATGAAGGAGTTTCTGTCTGTAATTTTTTGCCATGGACTGACCTTCCTGTTATTGGGCTTGAGCTAACGATTGGACCGTTCATTAATCTACACAAACTTCACTTGTCCAAAGCCTTTACTGCCTCGGAAAGAAAGGCCTAACTTTGACTTCAACCTTGAGTTGCATTAAGCAGCAGAGGAGACCAATACACTAAATTGTCAAGAAAATCATAGTCTATGTGATATGATGTTGCAGGATTCAGATGCTTTCATTTGAATTATGCAGAATCATGCCGAATCACTTTCAAGGAATCAAGGAATGTAATCAAAAGCCGAACGACCCCAGGTGGTTGCTGCAAAAGAGAATATGTTCCCAGTCAACTTACTGGTGAAATAAGGGTTAAATAACATGTTTTGAAAAGCATGCAGTAACAGGAGTTCCTATTAAACACTGAATAGTTTTTGTTTTATTTTATTTAACCAGGTAAGAATTGATTGGAGATGTATTCATACCTAAACCTGAACCACAAGATACTGTACAAGTGACGTGGAATAACAACTCTGAGTTTGATACATTTATATAAACACAGCTCCTCTGTTATCACTCTCCTCCGCACAGCGCGTACACACACACACACACACACACACGCACACACACGCACACACACGCACATCACTCATCCCCACTCCACTGCCATCCAATGGGAGAAGTGCAAAAGTGGGATATGGCAGTCAGTCCGCGAGCATCACTAATGGCCTCTCTGGCACCTGTGTGTCTCTAAAAACAAGCCCAGACTGCACAAAGAGTAGGACTCTGAGAGACTAGGGGGAGGGAGGATGAGGGGAGGCGGGGGAGGCAGACACAGCGGAAATCAATGTCAATTGTCAATGCACTTCAAGGTCACGTTGTCCCTCCAAACTGCAGGATAAAGATTTCTGAGAAAGCTGCTGTTCTCCACAACTACTTTGTAGAGGGAGATTAAAGGGGGAGAGGAGGGTAAGTAAGGGAAGGGAAGGGAGGAGGGTGGGTGGGTGGGATAGGTTACTTTAATGTTTCCCTTATGGATCATACTGCACCTATAACACTATGAAATGGACATCAGCTTTAATATGCCTCTGTTGATCACATTCACACATTGTCGCCCCTATATGTCCGTGTAGTAACGCTGTCATTACTCGACGGACAATGTTGGTGTTAGAGTTTATAGTGCATTAGTAAAGGCTTTGTAATCGCAATGTTGAGTAGTGTGTGTTATTACACAAGCGGATTGTGTCGTTCACTGTTCCTGGGTTTCACTTTGTAACAACGCAAACCGTTCAAGCCCGTGTTAGTATTGTACAATGCTGTTCCTTGAGTAATTGGAGAGGTAGGCCTGCTGGGTAGGCCTGTACTGTAGAAGCAACTGAATGTTAAAGTGTCATCTCTGCAGCAACACTTTGTTCCTGATGTCTTTGACCATTGTCATTGTCATCACTTGGATTAATGCTAGTTCTTAGAGGCACAAGGCTTTGAGCAAAGAGTCCTCGTGTTATTTCTGTTTACTGCCCCAATATAACCCTCTTTGTTTAACCACCGGCGTGAGCAGCTGTGACAACACTTTTGTTTTGGTTTGTGTTCACTCAGGTGGAACAAAGAAACACCATTCTAAACTCATATAATGAACCAGCTCAATTCCAAAGCTTCTCTCAGTCTAAGCTCTTAATGTGAAGGCTTTGGCTGATCCTCCCTCCGCCGTCCTGAATAAAGAAAGATACAAACCCCTCCTTTCTCCTTTTCAGTGTGGAACAATAGCACATCACTTGTTTTCATCTCAGAGAAAGGAGGAGGGAATGAAAGAGAGAGGAAAGGAGAGAGAAAGAGAATGTGTGAGAGACTAAATTGGAAGCTTCTTCTCTTCTCATCCAAAGCTCTCCTTCTCTAGGTCGTCATCTCTCAGCCCCCCGAAAAAAATCGTTATAAGTGGAGTTTAAAGCCGGTGCACCGGGAGCAGGAGTGTCTCTGTACTACACAGTTCTCTCTCTCTCTCTCTCACACACACACACACACACACACACACACACACACACACACACTACTGTCGCTGTTCACAAGTGACAGGTGACATGGCCTCGGCTGTCGCTGGTATTTACACTTCTACATGGCTGCAGGAGGCCCGAGGCGGTGGCACTGTTCCCCTCTCGGCTCTCCTCCAATTAGGAGAGCCTCTGTGCCGCAGCTTAACCGGTGCTCCCTGGGAACTCCGGGAACGGCAGTACTTAGACTCAACTTTTTGCCCTCAGGGATTAAAAGTCTGGCATGTGAAATGGAAATGGAGCACTGTGGGTGAGGAGTTTTATTTCAAATGTAGGTACTGTTGCACCAAAAGCAGTGTGTAGCATCTGCAAACATTCAGGGAAGAAGTCATATCTTAAACAAGCAGACGGATACTGTATGTCAATGATGATTTCTACCTGTTTTTTTTTTTTACTTTATTGCCGTTAGAAAGTTTCCAAATTGTTTCAGGCCAGGGAAAATTTAACCTAGACGGCTAAATCTTCCGATTTTTACCTCCTTTTTTCATCTCAAGCAGTGTGCATTATGTAAATGTGTGTCTGCAGTTCTGAAGGAGACGTGATATCTGCAACGAAGACGGGTTATAATATGATCAGCTCTCAGGAGCTGGGATTGAACATTTTTGTCGTGCTTTATTATTAAGAAGAGGCCTTTGATGCTTTGAGAGTGGTTTGGAATGATGGGTACTCTGACTGAGCTCATCTTCTTTTGCTTTTAGAGAGAGAGAAAGTGAAAATAAATAACCCCAAATTTCCTTCATTTCTGTTCTATATCATCTCATGATGAAGGCCATTCCCGTAGCAAGAGGCCCATATTTGTCCTGTTATTAATAACCACTTCCTTTGGATACAGCTGTGATCAATATTAGATTATTCCTGGATGGCAATCCATTTAAAGAGGCATAGGAGTACAGTAAAGTCATAGATCTCTGTTCTGTCAAGTCCCTTTTTTCGTGTGGGTGAGAAATTGTCATCAGAACTTTATTTGAAGGAGGACCTTCAACAGTCAGTCGCTGTACTCAGGAGACAATCCAACCACATGAAAGGCTGCTGTGTAGTTTGTATGTCAGCCGGTCAGAAAGATGCCTTTCCGCTTCCCCGTGTCACGGACAAGGCAGGACTCTTCTTCTTGGTTTGCTGCTGTGACTTCCACTTGGGATGACTCCGAGGTGCATTCTGCCACGTCTTCCAAAGACACGTCTGTTGCTTTTGGTGTCTAGTTCTACGCTGACAGGATAGGTCTTATTGTTGTTTGGAGAGGATGGCAAAGAGCATGCTGATTAACGTCTTACCTCCTTCTGCAAACGTCTGGCTGCATGAATAATGTTTTATCCAAATGACAAGGCCCGTCCAATATGCTTACACCAACTTTTTGTTGTTGTCGTGGTGGTTGTTGTTTTCCTTTCTGTCTCTCTGTGCGTTTATATTTAGACATGCAGTACACATTGACCTTGTTTATTTTCTTTCTTTTCTCAGGTACAAGCATTTCTTACACAACCTGACAGAGAACACAAGTCCAGGCAACCCGGAGTTCCAACAGCTTTCAAGTAAGTGTCTTTCCCATAGCACAGCTAGCTCAATAACCATCATGTTATCTTTCAAGGAAAAATATTTATGGATTAACCCAGCCACGTTTCGAGAGCCTTTATTGTCTGGGGCTGGAGGCTCACATTTGCACACGTGTGAAGCTGAGGTTGATGTCGCTGTCACCTAGTTTGATGCGCACCTCTTTCCCGTTCTGAGTTTGTCAGGATTGTTCCAGTTTGTCAGCACTGAGGACCTAACAACAAGTGAAATGCATCTGATGATGATGTGCCTTGCGTCGCTTGTCACAAAGGCTTTTGCTCATTTTCAGTGTGGCTCCCTTCAAGCCTCCCTGACAGGCAAACTCAGGCATGGAAGACACTAAAGACACATACAGTACCAGGGGAGGCTGGCGGAGGCAGAAATCGGAGTTTGATACCATTCCTCATTCCATTCCATGCATTACAATGAGCCCGTCCTCCGATTTCCACCTCCACCAGCTTGTACTACTGTACAGTACAGTAGAGTAGAATATGGGGGCAAGTCTACTCCTCCATTTCAGAAATGAAATCACACACAGTAATAGGGTGCACTGACAACACTACACGACACTAGCCAGGGGAGGCCGGTGGAGGCAGACATCGGAGGACGGGGCTCATTGTAATGTGCGCTTGTCTGCCTCCGCCAGCCCTCCCTGACACGAGCCAAGTTTTGCGAAAGTGAAAGACAGTCGTCGCTATCTTCATTTGAGGAACAAAGAACAATACTCTCCCGCCCTTTCATCCCTCATTTGTTGTTATTGTCGCAGCAGAAGGAGGCTCGAGGAGGATGAAAGCGTGGCACAGCTCAACGTGAGTCGAAGTTCTCGATGTGGATTTTGACATAATTAATTGGGACCAGATCAGAGGATATTGAGCGGCGATATATTAATAAATAAAATCTTCCAACATCAACAGAGCCCGATAATGACTAATCTCAATCGTCAAATAAACAGCAAATCCGACTTAAGCGCAAATGCACACAAGGAATTATTTATGTGTATCAATTAAAATCTCATTGGTTGCGTGCTGCTTTTGCTTACAAATTAAAACAGCCCCTGACTCTAAGATGAAGGTACACATCGAAATGTGCTCCTCCATCGCCTCATCCTCCTCTCATTAGAGTTCCTTTTTTAAACTCACAGCTTTTTATGAAAGGGGGAGGGGGGGGGGGGGAGAGAAACTTTCCGTACTTAGCCTGGTTGTATTGTAAAGGGAATTATTTAAAAAGAAACCCCAGACAAATCACATTGTATCTGATTAAGCAAACTAGCAAGAGAGAATCGCAAGAGATCTTTGTTGTTGTTTTCAGTTTTCTCTTGTTATGTTGCTCTGTTTTTGTTTTCTTTTGTCTGTAGTTTTTTTTTTTTTTTTTTTCTAAATCACCATCTCATATTTGTATATGCATTTCGTTTCGGACGGCATGGTTTTAATTGTTGTAATTGGTACTTCAAGAGGTTTTCATGTGTGTGCGCGCGTGTGTGTGTGTGTGCGCGCGTGTTCATATGGCCTCACACTGCGCACTTCTGCCTGCCTACAACCCACTGGAAGCGTCTCAGAAACACCCCCGACTAACTCTGTCAAAGATTCATTTACAAAAGTTAACACAGTCATGCTCCTCTAACCAAGTGCTATTTAAACATTCTTGATAGATGAAATAAAGATGGTGAAAACGCAGAGGAAGATGTCTTCAGAATGTGTAATGGGTTAGTTCTATTATTAATGCGCTGGGCAGAGTCGGGCTGAGCTGAAGCATACCATAATTAGGGAGTTGTTGTTTTTTTTAAAAAGAGGCAATGGAAATATTCTGAATGCGTAAAAGAGCCATCTCTATACAGATGCTTTGTTTGGTTTACATTGTAATTGTTGTGAAGATAACCGAGCCAATTAGGCCATGATTATTTTATCGTAGAGGAATCGCCCGAAGCATCATGTTCATAGACTGAACCGCTGCGCTGCTCCCAACGAGAGCAAAAAAAAGTTGAGCTTGAAATTAGAATCCATCTATTTGTTGTTATTTTGGATGTTAGTGATGGAAATGTCGACAGCAATTATTATTACTTGCATACTGTAATTGGACGGTTCTGCCTAGCATTGATGATTCGCCTGCTTTGCCGAGGACGCAGATTCTCACAGAGCGCTTGTTAAAGAATGTTTGTTGCAAGAATTTCTCTCTCTCTCTGTGTGTGTCTCTGTATTCAGCTGTGTCGTAAAGTTAGAAACCTAGTGACCAAAGATACCAGAACCCTACTGAACAACCACCGAGATGAGCTTGCTATACTGTACCTCTGTCACTGGTGTGAAAGTCTTGTCCAGGGAGGGGGTTATATGTTAAGGTAAACAACAATGACAGAGAAGGGCTTGTTTAACCAAATGAGTGCTGCCTAATACAGAGGGGTGCAATTGTTTGTACACAATTAGCTGCTGAGGGCCTTGCTAGTTAGTGTGGGGGTTACAGAGAGCCCTGTAGTGCAGATTATGAGAACTCCTAATTAATGTGGCTGTCCACAAGGCCACACACACACACACACACACACAGACGACACACCCCACCCCTCTCTCCTCTCGGCGGCAGATCCGACCCAATCAGGAGTGTTTTGATGTTTTAATTCACACACCCTGGGTCAGCTCTCCGCCGGGGGCTGATGATGAAATCAAACATGGGGATGTATGAATGCCGACGGTGCCCGGGACAAACACAAACCCAGCATTAGCTTTAATCATGTGTGCTCGGCACTGTGTGTGTCTGTCTGTGTCTGTGCCTGTGTCTGTTTGACTGTTTGTTTCACAGGACCGTTGCATAGACCCCTAGGCTGCGTTTTGTACTGGTGACGATGTGTTAAATTAGCCATTTTGTTAATATACCAGTAATGTACTGAAATGCATGTCTGTGTAGTTGTATAATCGTTCATGGTTTGCTGGGTTGATGGATGGACAGGTATACAAACTAAACAAACTTACATTTATGTCCATAGACATACACTCACTGAGCACTTTATGAGGAACACCTGTACACCTTCTCGTGGTGGAGGTGGTGGAATGGTGTAGGGAATGTTTTCTTGGCACCCTTCTTGGCCCGTTAATACCAATCAATCATCGCTTGAATGCCACAGCCTATTTGAGTATTGTTGCTGACCATGTGCATCCCTTCATGGCCACAATTTATCCATCTTCTAATGGCTACTTCCAGCATGATAATGCACCATGTCACAAGGTAAAAGTCGTCTCAATCTGGTTTCATGAACATGACAATGAGTTCAGTGTTCTTCAGTGGCCTTCCCAGTCACCGGATCTGAATCCAATAGAACACCTTTGGGATGTGGTAGAACGGGAGATTCACAGCTTGAAAGTGCACCTGAAAAATCTGCAGGAATTACATGATGCAATCATGTCATCATGAACCAGAATCTCAGAATATTTCCACCATCTTGTGAAATCAATGCCACGAAGAATTGAGGCTGTTTTGAGAGCAAAGGGAGGACCTACCCAGTATTAGTATAGTGTTCCTAATAAAGTGTTCAGTGAGTGTATAAATCACACATAAGTCACATACTGTAGACTCAGGGATTGATCTAAAGTTTATGGGTAGGAACGCAGGAAAATGTATTGTATTGTATTGTTAAACAATACAATACATTTCCCTGTGTTCCTACCCATTTCCCTCCCACCCACACACACACACACACACACACAAGAGTGTGAGTAGGAGAGTGTGTGTTGGTTGAGTAATGTGTTCTGGCAGTACAGCGCCTCATCTGTACACACATGCTGCAGGGGCAGTGAAGGCGATCTCTGAGGTGTCCCAGCGTATCCAGGACAACGCCCGCAGCCATGAGAACCACCTGCAGCTGCGGCGGGTGCAGAAACTGCTGAAGGGACGAAAGACCAAGGTGCTGGCTCCAGGTTAGTGATTCTGATCAGATCAGCCATTCCTTTCATCTCATCTGAAGAGCTACCTCTCTCGCTCTCTCTCTGTCTCTCTCTGGACCTGGAGGAGGAGGAGGGCAGATGAAATGGGGGAAATTGGTTTAGTATGGAGAGAAGTTACATTTGATAGACACTTGACTTTATCGCATTTAATCCATGCAACATATTACATATTTCTGGGAAGATAATCCGATTTTTGCACATCAAAATGGCTAAATCTATCAATACATCTCTCTACACTAATTGGTGGGGAGTGGGAGTGTGCCTTCCTTCTTTTTCTCCCTCTCTTTCTTTCTGTCTTTGCTTCATTCTGTCTCTCTCTCCATCTCTCTACTTGTGGAGCAGTGGCCCTTTCTTCCTGCCTCTCCTCCCTGTTGTCTGTCCCCTGAGAGATGCCCACGTGTGGAACAACAGAGACAGCCCTCCTTCTGCACCGCTCGGCCTGCCAATCTCCCCAAGGACCAATTAGAGCTGAGGCTCATCTTGTGGGCCGGCAGATGAAAAGGAAGGAAGGAAGGAAGGCTTGTGTGTGTGTGTGTGTGTGTGTGTGTGTGTGTGTGTGTACACTTGTATATGCACACTGTGTGTGTGTGTGTGTGTGTGTGTGTGTGGTGTGTGTGAGTGTGTGTACAGAGGTGGTTGGGGGGCTACCGATGAATACCAACTGAGCGTCGGGCTCATCTCTCTAATGCGGACGTGGGACGTTTCAAAAGCTTCCTCTCATCCAAGTTCTCAGGCCCTCGCTACTCCGCCGAGCTCCCCTTCACCCAATAAGGCTCCAATCCCCTCAGACAAACTTCAGAGCTACCACACTCCCCCACCCCACACAGACCCACACACACACACACTCCCCTCCCCCCACCCCCACCCCCACCCCACCCCACACAGACCCACACACACACACTCCCCCCCCCCCCCCACCACCACTTCTAATGTGGGTAAAAGAAAGCCCCTGCTTTTACAGATGAGAAGCGCCAGAGCCCCTGAAACATATTAAGTAGCTCTGTAGGAGATGAGGGGGGCGATTCTGAGACACGAAGCCTGAATCAATGGGACATCGATACGCCAGACAGTCTGGCTGTTCCCTGGGAGGCTCGTGTGGGCTACTGCGGCGCTGCACACCGGGCTGTCTGCACCACCGGCCTCCTCAGGCCCCGCTCTGGCTCTCAGAGAGAGAGGGAGAGGGAGAGTAAAAGAGGAGGAAGAAAAGAAAAGAAGAAAAAAAAGGAGAGCGTGAGATTGAGAATGACATTGATCAAATGTCTCCTTGCACTTAAACTGTCCCTTAATGGTCTTATCAGACTGCATTATCCTTAAGTGGCTGTCCAAACTATTGTTTTCTCTACTCAAAGACTGCAGGTCACTTTTGAATATTGAGCAAATACATTTTTATGCACTTTGGATAGTCTATGAATGAGTGCTTCATGTTGATGAATGACAAAAGCACTAAAGGCCTCTCCAGATGAACACGTTGATGCTTCGCGTCCCGACACCAACGCCACCCGAGTGTCCTTTCACACTTTCATTTCCCTGGACTGGACACATCACAACGACCCTGCCCGAGGCCTTTGTAGTTTAACCTTTAGCCTACCTGGCCTATCCCCGTCAGCCCCCCCGCCAACCCCCCCCCCCCCACGGTTCCGACCGACAGGCCTTTGTAGCCGAGCAAAGGTGCTCTTTCACAGGGGAAGTTGAAAGGCTGGACATGGAGACGGGTGCTCACACTTCCTGCTCTTTGAACCCCAGGCAGCGCTGCTTAAAGTGCTTTTTGTGGTATGGCACAACACAGACAGAGGAGGGGGTGGAGGGAGGGGGGGGGGGGGGGGGGCTGCCCCCTGCCGAGTGCCACTGCCCCCTGGTCCCCTAAGAGCCACCCCACCCCCACCGTCCCCCACCCTCCCAGCCCAAAGCCTATAAGGCTCTCTACCTGTCTCTCTGGAGGCCAACGGAGACCATTCCATGCAATACAACGAGCCCGTCCTCCGATTTCTACCTCCACCCAGCCTCCCCCTGCGCCCCTACCTGCCTCTCCCTTCTCTGCGTCATTCTGAATGTTCTCCACTGTGCTGAGTACTCTGCTGTAGGCGGGGAGCTGTCTGGAGAAAGCTGGTGACGGGTACAACAGGTACAGAGATGAAGGCAGAAGCCTGTTGATTGTTGTTTCAGTTAAAAATAAGTGTCAAAGGTTTCTGCTCCCACAGAGCGCTGGCCTGCCTTTTTAAGTCAACTGAGATTTGTACTCTCAATCCAACAAATTCAACATAGACTATGTTTACATGCAGCTTAATCAGGTAATAGTATAATAACGGAATAAAACAACTTTAATCAGAATAGAGCGACTGATGTTTGAATGACGTGTTTGGGAATGGAAGGGCTGGGTTATATCTTTGATAAACCGTTTGGTAGGAGAATATTAGGTCATATTAAGCATGTAAATGCTCATTCAGCTTACTTGCCCAATCACAATAACGACGTTTTCTAATGCGCTTCAAAAGGCATACAAATAAAAAATGCCAGACGCATTATCAACGGGATAGGCGCTCACATGTTTGGTCCTAACACTTTCCATGAGCGTGCACAATTTTGTACAGGACGAGCGAAAGTCATCCGAAAGTTCTGTTTCCATTCCTCATCAGTAAATTCCGGGAGCTCGTCTTTCCCTCCAGTCTTCCCGCTGATCCAAGAGTGGGAGGATTTGTTGTTGTTGTTGTTATTGTTGTATGTCTAATTAGCAAAACAAAAGAGGATGAACACGAGCAGTGCAAATAATGTAACAAAAAAAACATATGGGCCGTTTGTACCGCAAAAAGGCCGCTGCACAGGACAGAAACGCCTCGATTCAGATTATACGTTAAGACATGTAATCAGTTACCTCCAAAAGGCCTCTTGAATTTGCGACCATATGAACCAGTTCGTTCGGAATAACTGAATTCGTTCTTAATGGCCAAATATTGTGCATGAAAACGTAGTCTGCATGAAACGACAAACTCACGATGCTCCTAGCTTTCCTGATTTGTCTTGACTATCTAGAAGTGTGTGTGTGTGTGTGGGCGGGGGGGGCGGGGGGGGGGGGCTGGCTGGCTGTCGGCTATATCTCTCTGTTGCTTGGCTGTTGGCTGCAGTATCTCTGTTGCTGGATTGAACTTGTAACCACATGCCCTTTTCAGAGCGATGGAACCCCCCTCAGTAGTGGACGTTAGACACTCAGCCAGTGAGCATGACTCTAACTGGGGTATGTTGAATTGAATGCAACCAGTCCAATCTCTACACAACACCTGAGAGAGTCACATGGAGTCACATCAATGTTTTCCCATATTAAACCCATGGCATTTTAAAAGCAATTTGACCCCCGCTAGAGCCCTCCACTAATCACAGTGGGGTTGTCTGTAGCTGAAAATGTCCTCTCTGAGCCCCACAGCTACGGCTGTTCGCTGGAGTCGTGATCACAGGGTACTGGGGCAATTAAAAAACCTGGGCCCAGGCTGAATTCCATCTTATCTATCCAAATGTCAGCCTCCCGTTTATTAGCCATCATACGGACTGCCAATCACCGAGGGATGAGGGTCTCCTTCACACCTCCTCCTCCTCCTCCTCCTCCTCCTCCTCTCTCTCTCTCTCCCTCCCTCTCTGTCTCTCTCTCTTCTTCTGTCTCTGTATGTGTGTGTGTGTCTCTCTCTCTCTCTGTACCACTCTGTTATTCCTGCTTAGCTGTAAACATACACATATTTTCAGAGCGTTCGGCAGGTGAGATCCCCGTTTAATTCTGTCTCACTCTCTCTCTTTCTCTCACTTTCTTTCTCTCCCCCGCTCGGGTTTTTTTCTGAAATCTCCATTTAATTCTCTCTCTCTCTCTCTCTCTCTCTCTCTCTCTCTCTCTCTCTGTCGTATTCTCGTACTCCTTTCCTACCTCCTAGTTAAATGTCTGTTTATCTCTCCCTCTCTGTTGTCAGTCATTTCCAGAATTAGATCTGCTCTATTTGAATGACTTGTTATGATTGAAATATTGACAAGGCAATTAAAACATGTTCCACAAAGTAATTAAAGAATAACAAAACAAGACACCCAGGTTCTTGAACCTTAACTAAAAATGTTATCTGCCTGATTGCCTCTCTCTCTCTCTTTCTCTCTCTCTCTCTCTCTCTCTCTGTCTCCCTCTCTCTTTCTCTCCCTCCCTCTCTCCAGGGAGGTGGTACATCCGGGAGGGCTGGCTGAGGACAGTGCCCCCTAAAGGTGCGGAGACCAAGCCTAAGATGTTCTTCCTGTGCTCTGACGTGCTGCTCCAGGCCAAGCCCTGCAGCGCCCTGCACCCCACCAACGGGGACAAGTTCACCTGTCAGCGGGCCTACCCCCTCAAGGACTGCACTGTGGACAAGGTGTTCGGACACACCAAGAGCCAGGGAGGCCTGCTCAGCGTGAGTCACAGACTGGGTGGAGGAGAGTGGTGGGGTGGGGTGGGGTAGAGAGAGCGTTTGGGTGGGGTAGAGGAGAGGAGATGAGAGGAGAGGAGGAGATGGGGTGGGCCAGTCAGACTAAAGCTCCCATAGCTTGCATACACACCAGGTGGAGAAACATCGCCATCTGTTTACTGATTTATTGACAAAACACATGATTTGCTTTTTTTAATCTACGTTTGTTTGATTTACAGTATGTCACTTTGTGTAGTACGTAGTGCACTGCGCCAAAAACTACATCCCTAAAAAACGCATTAGGTACACTATCTGAGGTAACGGTGAATGAAAATGTCATTTTTTCTGCCTGTCAGAAGAGTCTCCCCTCCCTCCCCCATCTCTCTCTCTCCTAATTACTTGAAAACCTCATCGAAGAAGCCAGAACTTAAACTTTTAATGCCTCTCCTCTCTGCTTGATCCCTCTCCCAGGTCTCTGTACAGCTGCTGTGTGACAAATTGTCTCTAAATGATGTAGCTGCTGTCATGAAACATTCAGACGAATGAGTCGCGCGTCATTGAGCGAGTAACCAAACCGTTTATGCAATGAGTGTTTAGTGTGTGTGTGTGTGTGTGTGTGTGTGTGTGTGTGTGTGTGTGTGTGTGTGTGTGTGTGTGTGTGTGTGTGTATGCTGCAACGTTATTAATATTAATATGAGCTGATGGTGCACTCAAAGAGCCCTTCATGTCCCAGCGTTCCTTGTGCCCCTGTGATACTAACCTGGTATTGGGAACATATAGGAGCGTGGTGTAATTGTTGCTTGGGGTTTTTGAAAGGTTTATTGGGCAATTTTTTTATGCTGCTTCCTCTGGACCAGAATGGTATGTGCTTTATTTCACAACCCCTGTTGTGCATTTTCAATAAGACTTTGTTCTTAACTGGCCTGCCGGGCCCTGGGTAAATAACGGTAAATAACGGACACAGACTTTGTGTCACCGTACAATATTGACAATTTCACTGATGTATCGGCATGACCAAGCCCAGGCATCTCCACTAGTTCAAAGTTCAAAGGCATGTGGATTAAAAACCTCCCGCACCACCCCTCAAGTGACTAATGAAGGGGACTTGGAGACTTGGGGGTGGGGGAGATGGGGGGGGGGGGGGCAGTTTTCTGCTCCCTGTACGTCTAGTGCGTGTGTGTCCCACGGTGTTGTGTGGCGGCGGTCTGCCTCCTGTGAGAGAGTGATGGAGGAAGACAGGAGAGAAGCTCTCAGCTCAGCGCTCCATCAGATTAGGCCCGAGATCCATCTCTTCCTCTCCTCCAGTAAATACATCTTCCTCAAGCCTGTCCCCCCCCCCCCCCTCCACCGGCCCGCTCCGCTTGGCGTTATCTAATGGCAGAAATGGCATTTCATTAGGTCCCTTATCCCACCGAGGCCCGAATGCATACTCCATAGCATTAGGCGTAATTTCTCATAAGGACATATTATTGATCCAGGGCCCTGTACCTGGGCTCAAGGAAAAGGACTGTCAGCACACAGGGGCCCTCCTCATCCAGACCATGAAGAATTAAAGACCAATTAAATTTGACACCTGTAAATGCCACGGCAATCTATATGCAAAGTTTGAAAAGGAAAATAAAGAGAGGGGAAAAAAAAGGAGCTTTTATGAAAATATCCTGCGTCTTCTCCCACATGTTTAAGAGAGGAGAGGAGAAAGCAGACTTTTTTATTTCTGAATATCCCTTCCTCATCTCTCTCTCTCTCTCTCTCTCTCTCTCTCTCTCTCTCTGCTCCCCTCCTTCCTTAATCTTCCCGTTCACCTCTCCATCCTCCCTTCCTCTCGTCCTCTCTTGCTCTCTCTTCCTCTCCTCCCATCATCTCCTCTCCCCCCCCCTCCCCTCTCCTCTCCTCCCCTCCTCTCTTCCTCTCCCCTCCCTCCCTCCCTGTCTGCTGCTGCTGCCTCTTCTTTCCCCCTAATATCCCCTCACTACTTGAATATTATTCTGCATCCGTGACAGATTCCCTTTGATGTATAAATAATCAAGCTAAATTATGTGCAGCGAGGAGCTCAGTGCTCCATCGTTCTTATTATACAAAGTAATTTCTACCTAAGAGGGTCAGATTTCCTGACAAATCCCTAATTACCGCGTCGCAATAGAAGTGGAATCTATTTGTGCATAAATCAACCCTCCCGTCCCCCAAGTGGCGAGCGCCTAATACCACGCGTCGCTCTATCTGGCCCCCCCTTACTGAACTCTGCAATTAGATAATACTTTTGATGATGGTACATTTGAAATCTTAATCCATTTAATATATATATATAAAGAAGAGACACTCTCTCCCCCGTCCCCCATCCCCCATCCCTCACCCCTACCGAATGAACCCCTCCTTCCCTCCATCCGTCAAACCATCATTATTTTCCCCCCAGGTATCTCTACCTCCGCCACTGTTCAGGTTACGAATCTCCCCAAACAAAGATGGAGAAATGTTCAATATGTCATCACCAGCCTGGCCCGTTTCCTGCGTGGAACGCGGCCGCCTGGGTAAATGTGAAGAGGTCATTTAATATGTTGAAGGCCTAATTCTGATCCTCCCTAATGGCTTTCCTGTTGTAATTATCCCCCGGTGTAAAAGGCCCCTTTTGTTTGGGCTTGGATGGGCTCCTGTTGGTCGGTCTGACGTGCAATCTCGGACGTTAGTCTCCCTAATGCGGATGAGAGATGGTAATGACTGTTGACTCGGGATGAGGCCCCCTGATATGGACCCGGCAGCGGGAGGGGGAGACGGAGGAGAGCACAGAACGGAGAAATTAAAAAAACACGGGAACCATATTCATGTCGTACTGTGATATCTGCAGGGCCCATATGGTTTTACTCCTCTTGGATGACGTTATGTTGTCCAGGGGAGGCTGTTGGAGGTAGAAATCGGAGGACGGGGCTCATTGTAATGCATGGAATGAGGAACCCTAACCCTAACCCTATCCCTATCAAACACACCTGATGTTGGCCTATGACCTGTTTGGACCAGCTACATGTAAACTGGAGGTACTCAACTGACCTAGTTTTGACTGGAGGAAGTAGTGGCCTGTTGTTATTGGTATTGTTGCTGTTGTTGTTGTTGTTGCCATTAGTGGTGGTGGTTTCCATCATCCTACCCACCTCAACACAATCTGTTCTTTCGTTCTTGGCCTCTTCTCTCTCAGACTGTGTGTGATGTGGCCTCTCCACCCCCTCTCTTTTCCTCTACTCATCCCATCATTCTCCTCTCCTCCACCTCCCACCCCCCATCTTCTCCCCCCCCCCCCCCTCCTTTTCCTCTACTCATACCCTCATGTACAGAAATGTTCTCCTGCGAGGTCGAGGTGGATATCCAGCAAACACACACACTGATATTTGCTGTCTGACATGCTGACAGAAAAGGCTTTCTAACTGAGTTTAGGCTGTCCTCTAGTGGTCAGGTGGTGGTGTTGCAGGAAGGAACCCCTTTCACCGGACACTCGTACAGCATCACAGTGTAGCATCATGTGGTGTAGTTGTCACAGCAAAAGATGAGTGAAGTGTCCGGAATATTTAGACACACATTATTCTGACATTGTACACTTAGTTTTTTTTCCTCCCTAATACAAGGGTTTAATATACTACCCTAACAGGACCAATCGTTTATTTAATAGTATTTCATAGAGGAAGGTTAAAGTGTATTTACAATGCTATAAGAACAGCTGCAGGTATGCACAGACAGACAGACAGACAGACAGACAGACGAGTATCACAGCACCTTCACACGGAGGGAGGGAGGGAGGGAGGGAGGGAAAGACGATTACCACAGTCTGCCAACGCGACAGTCTGGAAGACAGAGACGTCTGATCTACAGTGTATGGATTCTAATATGTCACCTAAAACCCAGTACTCTAACACCCCTGACTCCATCCAAGTCGGCCTAGTGACTCTCTCTCTCTCTCTCTTTCTCTCTCTCCCCTTTTCCAGTTGACCTTCCCCAAAGCCAAAGTCTTGCTGATGTCCACCAACCAGGAGGACTTCAACGACTGGTACCGCAGCCTGTCCTCTGCTGTAGGGTATGTTAACAATAACACACACACACACACACACACACTCTCTCTCTCTCGATGTGTACTTCACATACTGTACATTGGCTGGCCCAGTCTGCCTTCCAGACACCCTATCTGGCATTGTAGCATTGATCAAGCGTCAGCCTTCCCTGTCACAGTAACAGTAGCCCTGCATCCCTGAAGGAGGGCTGGGGTCACATTGTACGCACAAGGGCCATCCAGGTCTCCTGCTCTTCAGAGGGCCGGGGCCTACACTGCCTGGCCAGGCTAATTAGTTTATCACCCTGTCACAGGGACGAGAGGGAGAGGCTGTCACAGGGTCCTCAGACCTCACAGAGGATCCCCTCTAGAGCCGGTGTCTGCCTGGCCCCCGACCTCCAGGGAGTGTAATTAGCCGTGGAGGTCTGAGAACTGGACGGGCTGAGAGGACAGGGGTCATCAGGGCTCTGACTATTAGAGATGAGGGCATATAGGTGTGTGTGTGTGTGTGTGTGTGTGTGTGTGTGTGTGTGTGTGTGTGTGTGTGTGTGTGTGCGTGCGTGTGTGCGCGCACACCACACACACGCCATCTGCTCAGGTTCTTTGACTCTCAAAGTATTGATTTATTCACACATCTTACCGTTCCTTGATCACTGGTCTACTGAGTCTTTTTAAACCTATAGCCAGCTATATATATATAATGATAATCAGACAGGTAAGCGTTATCGTTTCTTATACAAATCAGTGTCAAATATCCGCAAGGTTGCTTTTACTGCTGTTGGATCAGAAATACGATCCTCTTATATCTGTTTATTGCATACCATCATATTATCGTATTAATCAATTAATAATAGCAAACGTAAGAGAAATACAATGACCTTATTCTCTGCACTTAAGGACTTCAACTTTAAGTTCATTTTGCATGGATGCTGTTTTTCCTAACTTGGTCATGAATAAGTTACACACGCACACACACACACACACACACACACACACACACACACACACACACAGCTCTAAGCCAGGGGACTCAATCAGTGCACAGATCGATGCGCTCAGTGACACAAGGTGAAAAAGTGAGGCTCCCTCCCCTCTTCAACTGCAGCAGTGGGGCCTTCTGGGAATCCACAGGAAGCTCTGCCTGGCCATGGAGGACAGAAGAACAGACAGACAGACAGACTGGTCAGTGGTCAGACAGGCAGGCAGAGAGAGACAGACAGACAGGCAGGCAGGCAGGCAGACAGACAGACTGGTCAGATACAGCGTCTCCACTGTGGCTCTCAAAGACCCACTGCAGTAAAGAATCGGGACTCCATACTGCAGATCTACTCTCTCCTTTTTATTCAGTCAATGGATGGGGGGGTCAATGGGAATAAAGCGGAAGAAATCGATTTTCTCCGTTTTTCAGTTTCAGGAGAAAGCTAATTTCATACCCAACAGTGAAAGTGTATGGAGAGAAAGTTTTAGACAGTTAGTGCAGTATATCAATCAAACATTCCATCCCATGCATTACAATGAGCCTGTCCTCTGATTTCTACCTCCACCAGCCTCCCCTGTTGTAAATGTGTGTCCTCTCTTGTGTTGTGGCAGGCAGCTGAGGTCCAGGAGCACCGTGGTCCACCAGAGGGACGAGCTGTGCAGGAGACCCCTACGCTCCACCACAGACGGCCAGCAGAGCACGCCAGCGGCGGCGTCTGGCGACCACGACGCACCCGGGAGGAAGAGGAACATGGTCAGACCCCCCACTCCCTCCTTCCCTCCCTACCTTACTTACTTACACACACACACACACACACACACAGACATCCCCACACCATACCGCAATACAACACAACACAGCACAACACACACACACACACCAGCATGTGGGGCCTACTGTTATATCCATGGCCATATTAATGCTCTACAGTATATGTAACTAATTTATAAGTTGAATATCTCTGTGAACTCAATAGAGAGGGGAGTTTAGCGGTCAGACCAGTGAGAGTTCCCAGAGCCAGACCCCATCCAGCAGCAGAGACGCCCCAGCCGAACCAGAGGGCAGCAGCGCCACCAAGAGGATGAAGCTGTCTGAGGTGCCACGGGAGAGGTCAGTTCTTTTAACAAGTTACAATTCAAATGTGCTGTATACCATTTAGCAGAAAGGCTTTATCCAAAGCCACTTACAGTACAGTGAGTGTATACCGTTTTTTTATACAGTATATGGTCCCACGGGAATCGAACCCGCAACCTTAACGTTGATATCGCCATGCTCTACCAACTGAGCCACACACCAAACAACTTCTTTTTTTTCACGAGGGATATTCAGTTATAATTATACATTCAGGATATAATTAATTCTGTACAGAACAAGTCACGAGGAAATTCACAAAACACCAGAGATGCATTTAAAAGGGTAACACATTGCATATACCACAAAGGTTACATTTGAGCTCTCTGAGTCCCCCTAGAGGGCGATCGAGGAGGCAGGCAGAAAACTTAGTATGGGAATACACCGTATAAGCCTGAATGATCGGACCGGGTCATCTTACCCACCAAGCCTCTCTGTGGGTTCACTCTATCCTGATAGATGGTATTACATTGTAATGACCATGATTTAAGGTACTCTAAGAGTAAGCAACTCCCTTCCTTGAGGCCTGCGGTCTGTACAGGTCTTCTTTTGTCTTTTTAATCAGCAACTGATCTGGGCCAGGGAAAGCTGTTGTATGGACTGATTGGACTCCCTCACCAATCAATGAAATACATACCTATTAAGTACCAGGGAGAGGATAACTAAACTAACACACACTACAACCTTAGGTCTTAAGTTGACGCAGATGTGAAGTCCAAAGGAGGTGTATCGCATACAGAGTTTTTATTCACGCTGTTTTTTTAGTTTTATACAGACATTGTTTGTATTATTGTTTTCATAATTCATTCATTCTTCCCTCAGTTCCCAAGAGTCTGCGGGGTCCAGCTGTGTGATCCTGTGATGGACGGAGGGATGACGGAGGCCTCCACACACACACACACACACACACACAGAGAGAGAGAGAGAGAGAGAAGAGACACAGAGTCTGAGAGGAGAAGCTGTTATTGGTGGATCTATAAGAGCAGGAGGCTGAGGGTGGGGTAGTTAGTAACTGGAGGATCAGGGTATCGGATCTCTTTGCTTTTTAGACATACTGAACATATACTGCCAAAAGAGACACAGATGGAAATCGTGTTTCGGTTCTTCTTTTAACGTGATTTAATTTTTTTGTCTTGAAATGTGAACATTTTAACACTGATGCCAAAGAGCAGATGCCTTGGACCATTATGGAGATGTTGGGACCATAATACAGCAGCCATATTTGTATCTCTTCACTTTTATATTACCTCCACTCCATAGTACAAATAGTTGGGATATCTGAGATATACGAAGCCCACAATTGTACCTATAATGAATGTAATGGTTATCAACCACATTTGCATCATACAAGTGCTTATTTGCTCATATTTAAATATCATGCTTGCCAAATATATTTACCATAACATATACTTGTATCAATATATCTTGGGAGAATTACAGTATGGAGATAGTTTGGATGCAGTGCAATAGTTGGAGGAGTGTATGCGAGCCAGTTACACTGTATTCAAATGAATTACTACGGAGGTGTGTGTGTGGTGTGTGTGGTGTGTGTGTGTGTGTGTGTGTGTGTGTGTGTGTGTGTGTGTGTGTGTGTGTGTGTTCCAATGAATTACGACTGAGATAATTCATCTATTGGTTCCCATTAGCAACATCTTCTCTGCCCAGAGAGAAATTAAACTTGTGTGTACATGCTTCAACATTAATTATATAACCTGATATGATTGCAATCTATTCACATTATATATCTATATTTTATGATCATGTACTCATCATCTATGCCCTCCTCTGAATATCAAAATGTATACATTGCAATCGTTCTTTAGGGTTTTTTTAAGTCTAAGATGTATTTTGACATTTTGTTTTATGTCTTTATTTCTTTGTCAATTTTTTCTATCACTCCTCCAATAACCTTGCTACTCAAAGCTGTTACACTGGTTCAAAATGACAATCCGTTACTATGCCTAAATAAAACTCCAATGGATTACAAAGACCCTTCTATGACCTAGGAAATTCATCACCAACCCCCACAGGGATTTGTAGGATATTACTTTGTAGGATATGGGATTGGCAGTGTGTACCATACATCTTATTTTTCTTTTTAATTCAATGTAATATTATCTTATGTTGTTCTTGTACTGTTCTGTCTATAACTGTTCAGTCCTCAGCCGTGTATGTTATGTTCTATATGGACCCCAGGAGGAGTAGTGGCTGCATGTGGAACAGCTAATGGGGATCCTGATAAACAACAGCAACAACAACATCAACAATAACACTCAGTAGCCACTAGAGGGAGACTAACATTAAGAGACATGGGGATGTTGTGGCACTTGATACAGTACTTATATTATATTATATATTAAATTATATCGTTTGGCCTCTAGGCCATTCACTTCAAAAGTGTTAGTTTCAGCATAGCTATCACAGTGCATACATTGATAGTGGCCTAATATGTTTTATCTTATGAAAAGACATGATCAATGTCTGTAAAAGGCCCATAAACTGTAATTCATCATACAAACAGAAATGCGACAATTGGCTGTTGATAAATCTGCTGTAGTTCGTATGACTTGGACCTCACTGAATCAGCAGGTCAGGATCATGATAAAGTCCGGTATTATTCGTCTCACTCCATCTCCGGCTTCCCATCCCCCCTGTCCCCCGCTGAGGGCTGGGTTAATGTTGATGAAGACATTTTAAATATTCAATGACCCCTATATGTGGAAAGCTTTAGAGAAAGACTGATTTGATTCTATTTTAAAGAGGAGGTGTTGAGGGGTCAAGGAGTTGTCTGAAGGATTAATACGATTACAATACACCGTCATCGCTTGTCCAAGTCTATTTATCATTAAGTGGTTTCTACCATTGCTAAAGCGGCCGAAAGGTATGTGCTCTTCTTCGCATTTCACTGAGGCATCGACCCTTGTTCAGTTTATCAACTGTTTTGGTAATCGTAAACAAACTCAAATCAAATATAGTGTATTCTGTAAAGCACAGTCCTCTCTTGTTTAGTGCTTTTTTCAAATGTTCTTTATTTTGTAGGTGGGCCTACTGCATACTGTTTTGGATTTCATCCATGCGAAGGAGTCATTGATGCATTATGAATGTCTTATTGTAAGGTCAATCAGTCCATATAGATAAGGAACTGCCTTTATACAATTCATGAAGTTAAGTTGTAAGACATTGCAGTACCACATTGTCCCCACTGGATGGCGATCCAAACGTTGAAGTTTGGAAATATTACTGGATTTTTCACTTTTTTATTTGTACTCATCTTCTGTGATTAAAGCATGTGACGCTTATACTGAATTTATTTTTGGTATTTAACACCCTGCTAGGAATGTTTCATGAAAATACAATCTCTAGCTAGGTATCCTCCTTAAAATAATTTACAATCTTGGTTACTATGTTGTTTACTGTGGCATTTATTGGTATCTGCCTGTCATCTTACCTGCTGTCTCACTGCAAAACACTTTATATTGTCATGGGTCATTCTCAGCCTTTAACATGGCGATATACATAAGGCTCCACATAAGCTTGCAGTCCTGTATATACAGCATACTGTGTGAATATATGTGGCCTATGCTCTATTAGTCAAACCAGCAGTAATTGTTTTTGCAGGACAACATTATGTAATAATCCTAATGTATTCATAATGATGTGGGGCTCTTGACCTGTTTGGTAATCTGCCCAATTATAAATGTGCGTGCGTGCGTGTGCGTGTGTCATGTGTACTCAACTTTATCGACATTACCTGCAGGTACAAATACATTTGTATGGAGTACTAGTCATCTCCACTGGGATGGCCGCCCCTGTAATAAAAACCCTGTGGTGTAGATGGATCATTATACCATACTCAGTTGTTCACTAATCAGTCTTGATGCCTGGATGCCTTGTGAAAGCATGGACGACCATGGCCCACTGTTCCTCTACTGATGACCTCATTGGTATTTCAGGGATGGACACTGTCTCACACTCACTCTCTTCTCTCCCTCCCTCCCTCCCTCCCTCTCTCCCTACCCCTTGGTCCTGTAAATGTTGTTTCCCCCCAGAGATGAGGCCTTATCTGCACTGTGACATGCTTCATCTGTATGTTAATACTGAGAGAATTATTCTCTACCACCGTGTCATGTTTAGCCTTTGACCCCGGTGTAAATCAGGCATGTCTAGAATTCATCAAGCTCTCTGAACAGGCTGTTCAGCACTCTGATTCAGTGATTTCTCGGAATAATTAAAAATGTCCTTTCGCTGTGACTGGCCAGATAAACACAGCATTAAAATATGAGCAATTCTTGACATGCTGTCCAAGCACTGCTTAGGACTTCTGAGGACAAACAAGCCCTGTGGACTTTCCTAAACTTACGTAAACACGCTTGGAAGCATGTTTTGTTCTTTTTATATATATATTTTCTGAGAACCACAAACAACAGGGCCTTTGGACAATGTTGGAAAATGACAGATTGATCAGATGGAAATATGCTGTTTAGAACATATAGACAAGGGAGTCTAATCAGCTCTACATTTCCATCTGCAACACTCAAAATATTTTACTGAATGTATGTTATTATTATTTGTATTGAACCTTTATTTATGCAGGGAAACACATTGAGACTAAGGTCCCTTGCGCTGGTCTGCCTTGTCGTTACACCCCAGGCCAGCGCAGTCCCTGGCCTCTGCTCCTACGTGACTGCAGGCCTATGTTCTGCTCTGCTCTGTGCTGTGCTGTGCTGTCGCCCGCATGGGATGTGATTAATATGGCTGACCTTGTATACTCTGTCCTGTCTGGAGGAGAGGCGCCATACAAGGGTACCCCAGCCTTCATCCTCTTCATCACAGTAAGACACGCCCTCGCCCATTACACCACCCATCCTCTTCATCACAATAAGACACGCCCTCGCTCTTTATCTCAACCATCCTCTTCATCATGTTAAGACACGCCCTCACCCGTTACACCACCATTTATTAACCTTGCTCTTTATTTTTCATATGTAGAAGTCCTATGTTAAAGTCTACTGTACTGCATGTTGTTCACTCATTCTCACAGCTTTCTAGCCTGGTCTAAATATGCCCAAGGGGAAAGTGTCATTAATAAATTAGTTTCATAACCAGGCAAGAAAAGTAGGGCTGAGGAAGGGGGGTGGGGGGGGGGCAGAACAAACATTTTCCATGCCCTCCAGTTTCAATCTCTCCATCATTTTCATTGTAATTCACCTCTTATCTGGCCTATGTCAGGTCAGCTTCTGCCAGCTTTTTGGGCGTCCATCTTGGTGGTGAGCCTGAAATGGGAGAAGATGTTGAATAACCTCCACACACAAAAGGGTAATGTTATGACAGGCTCCTTATCGCAAATATGAGAGAGTCCCTCTGTGGGTGGAGTAATTGGATTGGTCATTGCCTGCTAGTCAGTCACGCTGTCTGCACTCCATGGCAATTATGTTACCGTGGTGACCTTCTTCGAGGAAATGCGGTAGTACTGAAAGCTTTTCAGTCAGTTTTGCAGCCGATAGGACAGTGTGATCGAGGTGGTATGGTAATGGTGTCCTTGTTATGGCGTTTACACGCGGTTATGTGTGTAAACAGCATGGAAGCAACATGGAGTTCACATCCCTGAGAGACATGAGTGATGACAGCCAGGAAATGTTATTCAGCTTTCTGCCTCATTGCTTCCCATAACAACAGCCTTCATCTATTCTACACACTCAGGGGACGAACTAAAGGGACACGCCTGACCAGCAAGCCAATGTTGAATTTGTGAATTGGTTAAGGGTTTGGTTAAGGGTTTGGTTAGGGTTAGGGTTAGGGTCAGTTTTAGGTTTTGACCTAGTCACATACTGGTCAGGAAGGTCCCTTTAGTCTCACACTCACTGCAGTCTTCACCTTTCCAAGTCAATTTCCTGTATGCGCAAATATACTTGGCCAAATTAAAGAAATCTGATTCTGATTCTGATTCTGTCTGGACTAAATAAAGGGTTTGATCGGCAGCTACTGAATCAAACATGAGAGATGTGCCAAGTTTATGTGACATAATGTGTCACCATCTGGATGGTTGGCTTGACATTTCTGTTGCTTCAAGAAGTTGAATGATTCAGTTGCTGTGTCTGTGGGACCTCTTATTCATGTTATGTCAGTATGGCTTTTGTCATACTTGACCTCATGCTACGCAGACGCAAATGCCTGTTAAAAGGAATGATGTTTGAGTTTGAATCGTGTAATACCTATTTAACAAACATCCTGGTACCGAGGAAGTTACAGAGGTATTGTACTAGTAGGTCCAGGGGAGGCTGGTGGAGGCAGAAATCGGAGGACAGGCTCATTGTAATGCATGAATGGAATGAGCAATGGTATCCTCATTCAATTCCATGCATTAAAATGAGCCCGTCCTCCGACTTCTGCTCTTACCAGCCTCCCCTGTTACAGAGGTAGGTCGTAAATTATGGGAAACCCTTGTTCAAGTTCCAAGCAATTTCCATAACCTGTCGAGAAGCTGAAGCTTGAGCAGGACGTCTCCTCAAGTGATCCTTCTTTGCAACCCACATTCTATCTCTCTCTCTCTCTCATTTCAATCTCTCTCATCCAAACCTTTTCCTCTCTCCATCCCCGCCTGGGAGACTGCAAGCATGGCAACTGTCATCCAAGAACGGATCTGTACTCATCTTTTTTTCCATCCATAAATCCCACGCAGCCGAACAATGAGCCAGACTAGAGACACAGCTTGGCGTCCATTTAACAAATCCCCACAGACTCAGTGGGAAGCACGGGCACTGTGGGTTGAGTGAACACCACTCAATAGCACTAAAGCTAATAGCAGAACAAGTTAAAATGATTAAACCACCAGACCAGACTACTCTGAATACCACTGTATGTTACATACAGTTATATCTGTGTAGCAGTGGAGGCTGGTGGAGGTAGAAATCGGAGGACGGGCTGATTGTAATGCAGAACCCGGTCAACTGCTTGGAAGGCAGCTATGCTCACCACTATACCACCAATGCTCATGCTGTCATGGGATGCTCTCTGTTTTTACCTTGTCGCACAGACATGTCTCCCCCCACATCTCCCCCTATCCCCCTGACCTGAGGATCCCTTGGGATGGAAGGGGACTTGGGATGAAGGGGGAGAGTTCAGACAGACAGCTTGTTGGTCTAGGGTATGATTCTCTCTTCAGGTACGAGAGGTCTTGTGTTCAAATCCCAGACGAGCCTGTTAGTTCAGCCTTTAACTCAAACGCGCCTTGTCTCATTGCTTCAGTAGGCGCTGCCCCAGGTCACTGCAAAATTCCCATGGCACAATCAGCAAATGTCTTTCTGGCCGGCTTCTCAAAATGCATGGGAGGAGAATATCCGAGGTTTCACTTCTCCAATGTGTTTTTGAGGAGGACTCGAGAAAAAAGTTTGTAGATTTGGCCCAAGGCCAGGAACAGACGGTATTCATCCTCTCTATGGCTGTGGAGTCATCCTACTTTTTCGTTTTGGGAGAAATGGCAGTGGTGGGATTTGAACCCACGCCTCCGGAGAGACTGGAGCCTTAATCCAGCGCCTTAGACCGCTCGGCCACACTACCTCTTGGTTTAGGGTAGCAGGGCGGTTGGGTACCTCAGCCTTCCAGGCATCTTGAGACTTTAATTGTTTTCTGGCGTTGGGTTTAAGGATCTGGTGGGAAGAAGGACGGGGCCTATAGCGGAGCAAGACAAGATGGCTGACTGGTTAAGTCCATCGACTGCTAGTTCACTGTGCTTTGCCTGTGTGTGTTGGACTCGCCACAAGACCTTACTGCTTTTTCCGCCACTTGGGAAGACCGGGATGGACACAGAAATAAAAAAATAAACTGTTCTGAGAGACACTACACTCAGTGAGTGTATAATGACTTGCTTGGGTTGGGTCAGCTTTTCTAAAGATGGCAGCGGTGGGATTTGAACCCACGCCTCCAGAGAGACTGGAGCCTAAATCCAGCGCCTTAGACCGCTCGGCCACGCTACCCCTTGGCCTAGGATAGCAGGGCGGCTGGGTAGCTCAGCCTTCCAGGCATCTTGAGACTTTAATTGTTTTCTGGCGTTGGGTTTAAGGATCTGGTGGGAAGAGGGGTGGGGCCTATAGCGGAGCAAGACAAGATGGCTGACTGGTTAAGTCCATTGACTGCTAGTCCACTGTGCTTTGCCTGTGTGTGTTGGACTCGCCACAAGACCTTACTGCTTTCTCTGCCACTTGGGACCAGGTGTGGAGTCATCCTACTTTTTGGGGAAAAATGGCAGTGGTGGGATTTGAACCCACGCCTCCAGAGAGACTGGAGCCTTAATCCAGCGCCTTAGACCGCTCGGCCACACTACCTCTTGGTTTAGGGTAGCAGGGCGGTTGGGTACCTCAGCCTTCCAGGCATCTTGAGACTTTAATTGTTTTCTGGCGTTGGGTTTAAGGATCTGGTGGGAAGAAGGACGGGGCCTATAGCGGAGCAAGACAAGATGGCTGACTGGTTAAGTCCATTGACTGCTAGTTCACTGTGCTTTGCCTGTGTGTGTTGGACTCGCCACAAGACCTTACTGCTTTTTCCGCCACTTGGGAAGACCGGGATGGACACAGAAATAAAAAAATAAACTGTTCTGAGAGCAAATGGAAGCCCTACACTCAGTGAGTGTATAATGACTTGCTTGGGATGGGTCAGCTTTTCTAAAGATGGCAGCGGTGGGATTTGAACCCACGCCTCCAGAGAGACTGGAGCCTAAATCCAGCGCCTTAGACCGCTCGGCCACGCTACCCCTTGGCCTAGGATATCAGGGCGGCTGGGTAGCTCAGCCTTCCAGGCATCTTGAGACTTTAATTGTTTTCTGGCGTTGGGTTTAAGGATCTGGTGGGAAGAGGGGTGGGGCCTATAGCGGAGCAAGACAAGATGGCTGACTGGTTAAGTCCATTGACTGCTAGTCCACTGTGCTTTGCCTGTGTGTGTTGGACTCTCCACAAGACCTTACTGCTTTCTCTGCCACTTGGGACCAGGTGTGGAGTCATCCTACTTTTTGGGGAAAAATGGCAGTGGTGGGATTTGAACCCACGCCTCCGGAGAGACTGGAGCCTTAATCCAGCGCCTTAGACCGCTCGGCCACACTACCCCTGGGCCTAGGGTAGCAGGGTGGTTGGGTACCTCAGCCCTCCAGGCACCTTGAGACTTTCATTGTTTTCTGTTTGGGCCCGTTATTACCAATCAATCAAAGCTTGAATGCCACAGCCTATTTGAGTATTGTTGCTGACCATGTGCATCCCTTCATGGCCACAATTTACACATCTTCTAATGGCTACTTACAGCATGATAATGCACCATGTCACAAAGCAAAAGTTGTCTCAAACTGGTTTCATGAACATGACAATGAGTTCAGTGTTCTTTAGTGGCCTTCCCAGTCACCGGATCTGAATCCAATAGAACAACTTTGGGATGTGGTAGAACGGAAAATCTGCAGGAATTGCGTGATGCAATCATGTCATCATGGACCAGAATCTCAAAGGAATTTTTCCAACATCTTGTGGAATCAATGCCACGAAGAATTGAGACCGTTCTGAGAGCAAATGGCGGCCCTACACTCAGTGAGTGTATAATGACTTGCTGGGGTTGGGTCAGCTTTTCTAAAGATGGCAGCGGTGGGATTTGAACCCACGCCTCCAGAGAGACTGGAGCCTAAATCCAGCGCCTTAGACCGCTCGGCCACGCTACCTCTGGGTATACCTGAACCTGCCACGCTCCTTTTCAATGGACCCTGCACCTTTTTGTTGAAAAGAGTTTCTGACCGGGGAAAGAGTTTCTGACCAGGGACACACAATGTGTGGCGTCTTTTTATACCATACAAACTGGATGGGAGGGATTGGAGTTTCTTCCAAAATCCACTAGATGGAGCCAAATCATTGAGCTGAAAAAGTTGACCTGAAGAAGAATATTGATTTTCACCATAGATAAGTGGGGAGCTTGGTCCATCTATGTATATCGGACTCCACCTCCAACAAAACATTGTTGTAGTTATTAGCAGAGGAGGAGTGTAGAGAGGATACATTTATTTATTTATTTTAAATGTATGCCAACGTTTTATCATAATTATTTAGAAAATGAGGTGGCACACTGGACTGAACCAGGCATGAAGTCCCCCCCTATTCTCCCTAGTAAGTGGCATAAGGATTATGGCTCCAGATTGCAGATAAAAAGTACTTTTAGGTGTTTGAAAAATAAAATTATAAATGCTCCAGCTTCTACTTCTACTTCCCCTCTCCCTACTCATGTAATTTGTGGGCCCCTGTGATGCCACTGCTTACTGAACACAAGCTCTGAGAGGGTGAATAGGCCTGCCTGATGCCCGTTACTATGGATCCCAGCAACAATCCATTTCAGAAGCACCAGATTCAGAACTAAATAACACACATACCACTCAGTTTGATCCACAGTAAAAGTGTGTACTTGTGATTACAGCATTTTGACCTCAATGTCCTCCTAGGTCCTGTCTTAAGGATAGTAGCCTATACACAGAGCCACATTTGGTTCTAATTTAGGATACTTTTAAAGGTTATTTCTGTTTGGCAACAGAAAGGAGAGGAGAAAAAAAGATGGGGTGGATGGTGGGGGTTACAACTTTTTGGGGGGGTGATTAGGGTCTTAGCCTAGCACTAACCCTACGCACTAGGAGTGGGAGAACTGTTAAACCTCCATCCAGATTCCAAGACTTCGTAGTGAGCCAACACTGAGTGTTTAGCCACCCTTGATAGGCCATTTACAGAACCTGATATCTTTGGCCTCTATCTCAGCCTACTAGTGAGCACATAGAGAGACATTGATACTAGCAGGGCTGAGTAGACTGTTTATACTTCATTGTTGTTCAAAAGAAAAGAGCAGCAATGCAAATGCAGTGTCCTTGCATTTAGCTCTATACTCTAACAGTTTGGATTTGATTGGTTTGACCATTTAGAAATGACCTTCCTTTTTATACATAGTCCCCCTACTGTGCCATTGAAAGGTCACGGCTGTGCAGATTTCATGGCAAGCACAGATTAGAGTACAGAACATTCTCTTCACTCATTTAAACTGTTTCACCTATTTATCTCGAAACCTATACATCTATTTTGACCTCTGTGTCAATTGCATATGGAATCTAAACCATGTCTTAATTCAAATTTTTTACAAACTTGAAGAAAGTAGATTTGAGCAACCCGACCATTACTGTACAACGTCTCGAAGAGACTTTGTGTTTGGCTCTTTAAAAAGTCATTGAACAAAATGAATGAATAAAGAATACTGGCGTCATTTTGCACATGGTCTAGCTGTTTGATGTTCACAGTGGTTTTGCATGGCCTTTAGCCCTGTCCTTGCCTGTTGCTAGGGAACTCAGGAGCACCAGCCGAGTCCGGCCTTCCTCACAGAAGAGACGCTCATTACCTAAGGGGTAATCAATGACGAGGTGTGTGGTTATAGGAAATTAATCAACGCCATGGAGGTGGGAGGGGTCGTGTCCGTGTCCACTGGACATTTCCTAGTTGTTACAATGGGAAGAAAGTGATTCATTTGGGCATTTGATAAATCTGTTCACTTTTGGTGGTCTAAAGTAGGGGGACTGTCTAAAACGCGTTGTAATTTCTGAATGGTGAAACCAATATGTACACAAATACCAGTACCAATACGTCAAAGAAAAGCTGAATAAAATCCCAACTGTTGAGCCAAAAGAAGAATACTTCACTGCTCCAGTACTTATGCAGGGCACCATAATGACACGTTACATGTTCAAATGCATTTGGCTGTTATTGAAATGGATCCTGTACAACAGCAGGTTAAGATTTGTATTCTGCTCTATGTGGACTGTGGAAGAGATAGAGGTTTTCACATTACAGGTATTGTCTCAGTGGGAGGGTTGATTGACAGTTCATAAAAGGAGAGGCCCACATGCATTTCCTGTTTCCTGATTAAGGAAACCACAGGCTAGGATCCCCTGCTGTGTGCGTGTGTGTGTGCGTGTGCGTGTGTATGCGTGTGCACATGCTTATGACAGAGAGAGGGAGATTCCTATGACTCTGTATCGAGTATGAGTCTGTACCAGGGTTACTTGTCTCCTGTCTTTGTCTGGTTCCATGAGGGGGGTAGAGACAGGAGGGTGGATTGGCACTGTGGCTCTCTGACCCTGTGGTCCAGATGAAAACTCTGTGACACTCTCTCCTCTCTCTGGGTTTAGGGAAGCCTGATGTCACATGAGACGGGGCCTTGAAATGAAGCTGTGTGAGGTGCTATTGAGGATAAGCTTTATGCTGCTAGTGGACAGAAGGCTGTCTTCTCCGGCCGCCTCAGCATTCTGTTCCACTGAGGGCGTCTGAGGACAAAGTCTCAGAGAGAGGGACTGGGCTGTGAGGCAGACAAGTGGTCCCTAACCACTGATAGATTGTCAGATATGTTGTCATCCTGTAACGTCCCGCCCTGTTCCTTAGTTTATGTTTGTCTTTGTTTCATGTTATTTCATTTATTGTTTCCTGTTTATTTCTGTGTTACCTTGTCTCTCATTTCAAACACTTCACCACCTGCCCTTGTGTGTTCCCCGCCTGTGTGATTGTCTGCCCCGCCCTGATTGGCTTCATCTGTTCCTCATCATCCTTCCCTGTGTGTTTAGTCTGTGTGTTCCCCTGTCTCTGTGCCAGTTCATCTTTGTACCTTGTGTCAAGCATTCCAGTGATTTTTCCTAGTGTTGAGTATTCCTGGTTATTTTGATCTCTGATAGTGTTTCTGACTTTGCTTTTCACCTACCCCTTTTCTGATTATCTGCCTACCCATTGAATGCTTACCTGTGTACCAAACCTTTTTTGATAGTAAAGACTATTCTATTGGATTTAAGTTTTTGGCGTGCATTTAGGTCCTCTGCCTAAGTACTCCAGTCATTCCACATCCCCCTTATAGTAAAGGTTAAGAGTGTGTGTAGGGTAATCTGATCCCAGACCTGTGGTGAATGGCAATCTCTACCTTGACGGATGGTAGATAAGAAAAGCTCAGGTATCAGTTACATGCGTCCCATAACTGAGGGCTGGTTGTGGGCAATTAAACAGTGCTCCTTCCTGTCTCCTTTGGTAAGAGCACTGGTATTAGGGATAGTTTACACAGCTCTATTGACGTGCATCTTAGTTGAAAAGTATATGGGTGAGTGAGTGAATAAGTTAGTGCCTTTTGATACGTTTACGTAACACAATCAAACTGTGTCGCCTGAGAGGATGTGCAGTCATTCATGGAACACAGGCAGAGAGGGGTTGGTTGTGCACTTTCCTGGTAACCCGGCCCCGCTGTGACAAGCATCGATCTGTATGGCGAGCGGTGGTGGTAGTCCAGGATATTGAACTCCAGGCAACACAGCTGGTTGTCAATAATGTTGACACTGACTGGGGCTACAGACTGACACGGCTGTCATGGAAACAGTGCTGAGACAGCAAGCCAGCCACAATCTCACAGGGAGATGTTGGTTTCATTATGTTCTCACAGACCAGCCCATCAGGTCAGAGAAAGCCACCTCGGGGGGTCAGAGGAGAGTCCTCAAATGGCTTTGAGGTGCTTTACCTCCCCGCTGGCAAACACAGACTAGTAGTCCCCTGGTGTGTTTCGTTTGGTTGTTTTGTCCTGTTCTCCCATGGTTTTCTGTCTTATCTCTTGTAACTCTATCCACGGGTAGGGTCAGTCAGTAGGCTACAGCAGTCATATGGAGAAGACGGCTCTGTTTTGTTGTGCTGTTGTTTTTGTCCCACACTGCTCTGTGGTTTTGTGTTCCCTCAACTGATCTTTCTCAGACCTCCTCAACCACCACAGCCCCTCCCCATGGGTGTAACCAGACACTCTGCAATGACATGACAATGCTGTGTTCACCAATGGGCTCTTCTTGTCCCACATCTACTCCCTTTATTGATGAACACACAACTTTTCAGGTGTCATCGTACAATGACCCGATATCATTTATCATCCCCTCGGCCACATTTTGTCTGATAATAGGCTCAGTGAACGTTCTGGTACCAGATTGTTGTTCCATCCAGGATCCAGGTACAGTGTCCTGTGTGAGGAGAGTGAAGCATTTTTTCTTCTTTTGGTTTGGATTTGAAATCATAGGGTTGATCACAATGGCTTCCCTGACTTTCATTGACGTCTCTTTGGTCCTCATGTTGACGGACACCAATAGCAGACTCCAAATGAAAACGCAATACTAGACATTGACAGCTCTCTTATGACTGCACGCATGATGTGACAGAACACACCTGACAAACCAGAAACACCTGTCAAGCCAATTATCCCATCACTTTTGGGTACCCTGAAATAGGGGGACCATGCATAAAGTGTTGTAATTTCTGAATGATGAAAGCAATATGTACACAAATACCATGAAACAAAAGCTTTGTGAAATCTCTACTTAAACCTCATCGTAATTGTTTGATTTCAAATCCAAACTGTTGGAGTGTAGAGCCAAAAGAAGAAACAAATCTCTATTGTCCCTTAACGTACGCAGGGCACTGTATATTGATTTGCTTCACATATCAGCCATACTGGTTTCATGAAGGGGAAATGATCCTGGATCTGTTCTGCTCTCATGTCTGTATGAGAAACAGTATGTCTCGGTCTTTGCAACCTCAGTAGCAGTGAGAGGAGGTGGGCGAGTCTCATTTCTCCCCTGTTGTCTCCCCAGTTAGCCAGCCAGCCAGTAGAAGGACTGCTGCCTGGAAACCAGCCCCTCTGTTCTATTATCCTCACTGCAGAGGGAAGGACTCTCACATACACGTCCTTCATTATCAACAGGTTGTTTTCACAAAGCCACAGGGTAGCACAAGAGAGCACACACTCATATGCACACACACACACACACACACACACACAAACACAGATGCACACAGACACATGCACTCACTCACTCACTCTCACACACACACACACACATGCATACATGCACGCACGCACAGACACACAAATGCAGAATAGCGGCGGAACTCAACATGCAAAAGACAACTGTATCGACCACAAAAATGTGGTCAAACAAATGAAATGCAGATCCTGCATAAATTAAAGATAATCTCACTTAATTTATGGTAATTTATTCGAGGGGATAACAAGAAGGAACACCAAGTAGCATGTTATTGTGTGTTTTAAGTCCTGCCCCCAGATTAGAGTGGAAGTATCCAAGGGTGCACATAGTGTGTGTAGACCAGCGTGTGACAGCCAATGCTCTGCTTCCTTCTCAGGGAGAGGAGGAGACAGAAACTTGGTCAAAACAGTAGCCTAGATCGACATTCCTACACTGACGTATTGGGGCCCTGACTACAATTGCATGAATAAGGTCTATTCAGATCAACACTAATACAGTATAACTAATTGATAGACGAGTGAAGTGCACAGTAAGCCTTATTATTTCAGACCTCATGGACCACACGCTGATTCTCAAACCCATTCCAGCTGTTTCAGGAGGTAGTAATCCTGCCATTACGACTCCCTCTGGCATTATAGTTATTTACCCTAATTTAATTTGATTGCAGTGTAATGTTTGTCATTGAATCACAAAAACAAAACCGAGCTTTCCTTGGTTTAGCCGTTCTCAATGGATGCAATTGCTCCCTTACCACTGAACACTTACTATCACCGTACAGTGAGTGAGTGAGTCCAACAATCCGTTGTTTCCCTCTCTGCGTTTATGTGGGGTAGTGAGCGACGCGCCTACCCAATCCCCCTTGTATGCCAAGCGAGTGTACTTGAGTGAGTGGAACCAGTCCGTTCCGAGCGGAGGAGAGTGAATGTCAGGGAGAGGTAGGGGCACAACACAGTCGGCATGAGGCGAGCATAGCATCTTTACGCACCAGGATTGCATTTGATCTTTAAAACAAACATTTATTTTTTTGTTTTTTTCCTATCAACCATTTTTTTGTGTGCTAATATTGGAGACTTTGGAGACGGCTGTAACCAGAGTGAATATGTTGATCGCGCAGCTTCTGAGCATCTGTCAATTAGGTAAGGAATCAGAATGTTGATTGATTGTATATTGCGTACAATGCAGGTAAACTTGCAGAACGTATTAAGTTGAGGCACTGTGCTTTTTTGAAATGCATTCTCCCTTAATTCAATCGCATCCATAAAACGTAGCCATATTTAAGACTAATTTGTTGTATGCCAAACAAATCGACACTGTCAGGGTGCATACAATTATACAACAATTACATGTGTCACACAATAGTACATTGCGAGAAGAACATTTGCCCCCCTTGTCTCATGAGAACTTGGTGATGTTCCAACTCAGTCATCCTATTTTCAACCCTCCACAGGCAACTACTAGACTACAGAAGGCACACTGTTGTTTTATTCAAGACATTATAGGGTTGTTATTGGGAAAAGCTTTTGATTACTGTAATCTGTCAGTGGATCAATGTCTCTCATAGTTCCCCTCCCTAAGGAGGTTCTCTAAAGGATGTTAAAGGAGAATTTCTATTGACATTTTAAGATGCCCATTCAGAGAGCCTGTTGAAAGCTTGGGTATTGATTCGTTATTAAATTCAATTTATTCCTATTATCTTGTTTTCCATTGTTTTCCCAGTGAAGTCAGGGAAACAGCCTTAGTTACAGACTGACATTTAAGATGACTTAATGGAAGTCTAGCTGGTTACAAATTGACGGTACTGGAAAAAGAACATTGTGCTTTTGAGATGTATTTATGACCATGTGCATTAGATAGGATAAAATAAGGAAGTACACTTTATTAATCTCCAAATGGGAAATTTGATTTATATATAATCTGCTTGTACAATATGTTATGTCATCTGCATTAATAGCTTTCCAAGTTGTTATGTGTGATCCGAAGGATGGAATGTTTTGCTCATAGGGTGGGAATTGTGACAGCAATTCATTGGAGGGAAATGAAATAGCCCATCTCCAGCCATCTGTCCCTCAATATGCCAGGCCACCATACAGGAGCACACACACACACACACACACACACACACACTATATATCATATGTGGCCTACATATTGTACAGTATACACACTATATCCAATAATATCGTATCAACTAACATATGCTAAAAAACTGTTTTGAGCCGTGCAAGTGACTTCACCCCTGCCTGTTCCACCAGCAGCTGTTCTGTGAACTGTGTATCAGCGAGCACGAGGGGGCTGAGAGGATGTGGGCATGGTGGCTACACAATGCAATGATTATGAGGAGAACCCAGCCCACTGATGGAGAGTTCATATGCGTGAGAGCATCACACTGATATCCTCACTGGTTAAAGCCAGCAGTGCTCTCTCTCTCTGTGTGTGTGTGTGTGTGTGTGTGTGTGTGTGTGTGTGTGTGTGTGTGTGTGTGTGTGTGTGTCTGTGTATCTGTGTGTATCTGTGTGTGTGTGTGTGTCTGTGTGTGTGTGTGTGTGTGTGTGCGTGCGCGCGTGTGCGTGCGCATGCATGCAGAGAGCCCACAGCAGTCGCTTCCTCTCAGTGGGGCATCTGATCAGCTCTCTGCTCTCACACTTTCCTGCTTGTATGAGCAAAACAGACTAGTGATGAGGTTGACCTGTCATGTATCTAAAACTGTGATCCTGTCGATGGAGAGGGCATGGAGGAAAGCTATCGAATGATGGGATTAAAAGATTGATTTCTCACACTTTACTCTGTGTGTGTGCAATTGCAATGTGGGTGGGGGTGGGGGGTGGGCGGGGGGGATGGGGAGGGGGTGGGCGGGGGGGGGGATTAGGTATTATTCAGCCATGCAGCTCAGATGCTCATTTTATCTGCATGGGAAACCTTTTGCCATTCTTGGCACACATTTACAACACCAGCAAATGGTTTATGTTACCTATTTTACGAGCTGTAGCAACAGCCTATGTGGGTCTGTAACTACCCTGCATGGATTTGTTGATGTGTGTGTGCTGTTATAGGATTCCACCATCAGTAATTAGGAGAGTTGCTGGGCTCTAAACCGTGGAGCTTAATTGGTATTTGGCAGCGAGTCCCTGCAGGTTCCTTTGAACCTTTACAAACTTATATGGAATAAAAGCACACAAAAAACCAGACCAGTATCCAAGGCTATAGCGATACATGTTACAAGGTAGAATGGGAGGCTTCAACCGAATAGTAATGTATTGCTGCTGCTGAAAATGTTTAGCTGAAGAGTTAAACAACAAAACTGTGGCCTGAGTTTGCACTGCTTATAAAGCCTGTATTAGCCATTCATAGAAGGTGTTATTCACTGGTAGTATTAGTAGTTTACCTTATTAATGCAATGCCATCTCCTAAAAACCATAAGTGGATGATAGTTCTGCATATTAGGCGAAGCTAATTAGCCATCAGGTTTGACCCCTGAAAGGAGGTCATGTTTATCAGTCTATTAGCCCCACGGGTAATTATGTCATCCTATGAAGTGCTGCTTACGTAATGAGGAGGTAAAAAGGTAAATCGATTCAGAAATCAGCGATGCTTCAGCAGACCCATATGACTGGTTCACTAACATGACAGACTCTCCTGTATCAGATTAGATTCGTTTTCTATTTTGCCCAAAATTGTTAACTTAGTTTAGAGCGAAATATTTTAGCCATCCTGGTGGATATACTGTAGTCTCCTGTTTTTATTTTGTATGTGTCTGCAGGATAAATTAGAAGCGAGTGTGTGTGTGTGTGTGTGTGTGTGTGTGTGTGTGTGTGTGTGTGTGTGTGTGTGTGTGTGTGTGTGTGTGTGTGTGTGTGTGTGTGTGTGTGTGTGTGTGTGTGTGTGTGTAGCGGATGGCTTGAGCGATATCAAGCAGCAATGTTGCCTTCCAGAGTCTTACTGTTGCTGTTGGCCCTGACCCAACAATGGCTTGACCCTTCTTTCTTACTCAGACTCTGTGTCGAGGGACAGAATAGGCCTGAAGTACTTCATGCTGAGTCGCTTGTTTCTTACCATTTTCACACTCTGTCATTTTTTTGTCAGTCATGGCGACAATTAACCAGTGGGGATCTATCTAGTGCGACTATTAATATAACTAATTATGTCGATCATTAAGGTTACAATGCACAGCCAAAAGACAGGAATCTGTATCGGTAGCCATGGTAACATGGATGAAATAGTGGGTTAAGATGAAACAGTCGACAGGAACAGCTCATTCCTCTCCCTGCAAGTTGCTGTGTTTTGGGTTTAGATCGTGTATGTGATGTATAGATGCATTGATGTACTTTATACCCAGAGGGAATGTTGATCGTTCACATTTTCCTATGCAGCATTGTTTCAGGTGGATGTGTAACTAGGCCAGCAGAGTACCGCTCAGCTTGGCTCAGCTCAGCTGGGCTCTGTAGTGTAATTAGGATGTACTTGCAGTCAGTAGAGCTACAGTAGGATCTGCAAAGAGACAGAGGAGTCTGTATGCAGTTCCACAGCACTGGGCCTGCCTGCTGTCTGTAGTCCTGCCTGCAACAGCCTTGGCTGGTGACACAAGCAGAGTCTGTCTGTCTGTCTGTCTGTCTGTCTGTTTGTCTGTCTGTCCTCAGAGGGGCCTTTCTCAGCCCGTGAAATGCAATATGCTCTTTGTAAAGAAACCCTTCTGTCAGAGTGGACCTGGAGCAGCTCAGAGCTGGCTGGCTCACAGTAGTAAGAGCAGAGCAGGCTCCCAACACTACTGTGTGTCCTGACTCCCCTTTCCCTGTGAGGACTAGTTTAGCCCTCAATGTGCAAGATGAGATTAGATCCGGATGAACATTTATGTCCACAGCTCAGAACAGACCCACTCTGTCCCAACTCTCCCGGCCGTAAGCAGAACAAAGTCTTCATGGGACTGGAAATCTTGTTAAAAAGATTGTATAAATAAAGCCTTCTTATAAGAATCCTTTTTTAGGGGGAGGAAAAAAGTAGAATTGGCACATCTTACCACGGAGAGAGGAGAGATTTGGATATGAGTATTCAGAATATTTTGATAGCCACCTTGTTGATGAAACTGAAATCACAACAGTATTAAATAATTGATTCCTAGCCTGTCTTTAAAACCTTTACTTTTGCTTCTTTGCTTTTTTCGGGGGCATGTGTGTAATCAGCGCCACGCAGTCAACTGTAATCCAATTTATTCATAAGCACTCTTTCTCCAAACACCATTTACGCTGGTTGTCTGGCATGCAGTCACAGCTATTAGAACTTGATACAACCTACAACTTTGATCTCCCGAGTGAGAACAAAACCCAGTTAGGATACAGAAAGTTATTTCCACCCGAAAAACAGGACATTACATTAATGGCTGCGCATTAGGGTGGTGCCGATAAAATTGTGGATAGCTGCACATGTTTACAGAGAAGTGCCCTGTCATCAATTGTCATGAGTTCCCCCTGATACTCTCTAGTATGCTCTCTAGACACCAGTAATGGAAACAATGGATAAATCATGTCTTTGGTACTATGCCAATCCCAGTCCAGGGATTAATCCCTCCCCTATATGGTTTACCATGGCGCTGTCCCAGGACATGGGACCAGAGTGCTGTTATGGGTCCCCAAATAACTCTATTACACTACATCATCCTTTAGCTGCAGTGTAAATGTTTAGAGAAGACTGACTAGGGAGGAGGAGGTGAGTGTGTGTGTGTGTGTGTGTGTGGGGGGGGTTACACGGGTTGACAATAACAGGGCTTGCCTGTGGGCCGTAGCTGTGCAGCCAGTCAGTCACAAATAGAACTGTTGTTGTTTAAAAGGCCTGGCAGAGGAGAGGAAGAGAGACTTCAGGGGGCAGCAGGAGAAGGTCTGGCTGCTGCTGCACTTGTTGATGTGTGGGAATCAATCAACTACACACACATTTTTTTTACTGAGCTGAGAGCAACAATACTGCACAATGGTTCAAAATGCGATGTCAGTTCAAGGGATAGTTTTAGCAAATTCCTAAATCACTGGGACCCCATCAAAGAAGGGGGAGGGGTGGTAGTGAGGTGGACACTCTGTGAAAGAAGGTGGTAGGGAAGTGGGGGGGGCACCCCAGTGAAAGGTGAGGGGCTGACTCTGTGTCCATGGCGATGGGACAGGCGGCAGAGGAAGTCGGAACAAGTCAGGGTGGCCAGACGCCATGAGAGACTCTGCTGTTGTCAAGGAGTTGCGGCTGACGCTTGCTGCATGCTGATGATGGGAGACCTCAGCTGCATCTCAATACTCTGAAGCAGCCTCATCTCACAGCTCAGTGCAGAGGTGAATCTCAATAGTCTGAAGTCACCTCCTCTCCTCATCTCACAGCTCAGTGCAGAGGTGAATCTCAATAGTCTGAAGTCACCTCCTCTCCTCATCTCACAGCTCAGTGCAGAGGTGAATCTCAATAGTCTGAAGTCACCTCCTCTCCTCATCACACAGCTCAGTGCTGGGGTGAATCTCAATAGTCTGAAGTCACCTCCTCTCCTCATCACACAGCTCAGTGCTGGGGTGAATCTCAATAGTCTAAAGTCTGGTTGACATCCTCCATATTGTGTCCCAAAAGCCCTGTTTACAGATCAGGGAAGCTGAGGGAGAGGTGACAAGGAGAGTCCTTCTCATCATAGCTTGTGCTCTGATGCTGAGCAGATGGACATGGTGCATGTCACTGCATTTACTAGAAGAACCGACTAGGCCACACACACACACACACACACAATCACACACGCCCAAGTAGACCAGTGTAGCAGAGAACACACAGTTCTCAGTGTGGGTTGAGATTGAGCGTTTATGTCATCATGATGACAAACACACACATCTCCACTGCTGTGTCTAAGTGCAGTCCCTGCCTATACCTGCTCCTGTCTGGTTCTCAGAACTGGTGTGGGTGTGTGTGTGTGGGCGGGTGGGTGTGGGTGTGTGTGGGTGGGTGGGTGGGTGTGGGTGTGTGTGTGTGTGTGTGTGTGTGTTCCTCCATCTCCACTCGGCTTGCTGTGTTCTCTCAATGCTCGGGGGGTCTCTCTCTTTGCCTGATTTATTTATGAGCTCTTCTTGGGATGCAGCCTGTTTTTAGACAGACTTTTTGAAGCCGAGAAGAACTTTGTTTTTGTTATTTTAGGCCGTTCCTCAGCAGGGAAGTCCCAGACCAGCAGCACAGATTAATGATAGCATTTTTCACGAAATTGTTCCCAAATTTGCACTTCATGGAGACTCCAGTGGATCGTCTTTCACCATAGATCTAATCTTATTAAAAAGAACAGGCGTCTCTATGAAGCCATTGGAACAGTGAATTCTGTGTCCAAGGGAAGACCAGGGGAAAGATCAATCGGCCCTGGACTGTGACTCACAGATAATGACTGGAGATATCTCATCCAGTGTAGAGCAGTGGCCCGGCCATACGCACACACACACGCACACGCACACGCACACACAAACGCACACACACACATATACTGTGCAGTGTGACAAACACACATAATAGATGTCCCCATGATTCATGAGCAGAGCTCCCAGCCTCGTCTATGAGAACTGGGCTGGACTAAGTGAACAGGGCAGTGTTGCCTGGATAGTTTAAGACTAAACCCACTTGCAATTAAAATATGTCAGGTGTAATTGGATGCACCTGTGCAGCAGTGCTGAGGGTTTAATCTCACTTGCAACGTACCACTTACTGGTAATGGCGAAGGGATATGTTGGATGTTCAAATTAGACCTAGGAATTCAAGGTTTACGAGCATGCCTATATAATCTACATGCTGCATGTTTTGCCTAGGAAATCAATTGCGCACATGCTGTATTTCTACACTACATCAATATACACTACATCAATATTTCCACATCCGTGCCAATATTGGGCAACATGCTTTGTTATTTTAGGCTATGTGATATTTTCATGTGTAGTGACTATTACTCAATGTGTAGCTGAATATATAATAGCATTGTCTTGCACTCAATAAATGTAGGTTCATAACGACTCTGACATCTGCGATCTGTTATTCTCTGAAATCTCCACTGTTAGAAATGTGGTGATTATAAATATTATATTTGGTTTCTGAGAAGCATACAGTAGGCTACAGTTAGAACTCTTCTGGGAAAACACTAGCTGGGAAGCATCCTCCCTTTTCCATTCATATGGACTGATAGTGTTGGAGACTTTGTCATGTATCGAAATAAAAAAGACCCTGCCAAGCCACAATTTGTAATAAAATCCTGCTTTAACTCACTCTAATTGTTCCTCTGGTGGTTGTCTTCTTTGGCAGGCATAAAGCTTGCCAAATGTGCCTTCCAAAAACACACTTTTCAACCTACAATACCTCCTCTAGGGGTATACTTCGAAGCGAGGTAACTTTAGCTCAAACTCGGTGTTAGGTCACTTACTTGGCAAGAGAAATTTGTCAAGCTTGATGACCGTCAAAGGGGACAACCACCCAACGGACCACCAGAGTCAGTGAAAGAAGGATTTTAATACAAATTGTGGCTTGGCAGGGTAATTTTGATTTTGATACATGGCATAGTCTCCAACACTATCAGTCCATATGAATGTAAAAAGGAGGATGCTTCCCAGCTAGTGTTTTCCTCAAAGAGTTCTAGCTGTAGCCTACTGTATGCTGTATCTCTCCATAGGACTGTATAGGGGAGGAAGCTATCCAGCTAGGAAAACACAGAGGTGTGACATATAGCCAGCAACCATTGTATTTCCCAAACCTACTCATATTCTTCCAATAAATCTTTGCTTGTTTAATGGGTTTAGAACCTTTTATTAAGCTGACTCATCACATAGGCTTACATAAGCCCAACACTTACATAAGTCAACTTCCGCACACCGCTTCCCTTTTCTATTAAACCAGTACAGTACACCACAGTTGGTTTAAACCTCAGCTGTTCCCCCAGTGTTACCACCTCCAGGAGCAGGGCCCCAACTTCTCACGGTTACCGTATGTCACCAGTCCCCTGACCTCACCACAACAGCTGGACTCAAAACAAATTCTATGCTACACACCTCCTATGACCAATGAAAAACATGACGTGTGTGTGTGTGTGTGTGTGTGTGTCTACACCACTAAGTTCCCTTAGAACAATACACTGTTTGACAGTACCCCCTAATATCCCCCATTAGAATTTGGAATTAACCCTTTAGTCTTCCTCTGTCTATCTGTCAGACCTGCTAGTAGAACCTGCTCAAGGGGAACAAATGGGATAATTCCCACGGCTGTCCGTCCTATAGCAGCTGTAGCACATGAACACTGTGTGTGTGTGTGTGTGTGTGTGTGTCCGTGCGTGCGTGTGTGTGTGTGTGTGTGTGTCTACAGGGCCAACAGGTGCTCTCTAACAGGTGACACCACTATGTGGCTTATTGATCAAAAGGCAGATGAGTGGATGTTGTGGGTGCTGCACCCCTGCCCTCCTAAAGCTCTTGAAGCTCGGCGTTGTGTTCAGTAGGCCACAACCTCAGCAAACATTTGAAACACCAAATCGAAGCCATTGCTCTTATTGGACATGCTTATGTTCAGTACAGCACCTCTCTTAGCGCTGCAGCTACAGTACCAGGGCTCAGGAATTAAGCTAAAATTCTAATTCCAATTCTAAAGATTCTCCCTCCCTCCCTTCTGTCTCCTACCTCCCCTCCTGTGTATCCCTCCCTCCCTCCCTCCCTCCCTCCCCTCCTGTGTCTCAGCCTGCCTCTCCCTGGGGTGCTCTAAGCCTCCTAGTCTATTCATTAACATTCACCAGGGGCTCGTTGGCTCGCCAGCCATACGGCTTACAGTGAGACCCACCTACCCTCCATCAATCCATCCACAGTGATACACAGGCCTTCTTCATTAAGAGAGAGGCTAGGTCAGGGGCCCTGTGTTCTGGACTAAAGTGTTGTACTGGTTAATGTACTACTCTGCTCTAGTCCCTCCTCAATGACTTCTATTGTGCAGGAAAGGCTTTAAGCTCCTGGGTCTCGGCTCCCTTAAGAAGACAGTACGCCGATTCTTGGGTTACAGTATTTGGTAAGGCTCCATGGCCAACTCACATACTGTACAGAACTGAGACAGCTAGAATTGCACTGCCCTTAAAAAGAGAGTTCACCCAAACAGTCTTCATTTCTTAATCTATCACATACCTTAGATGTTGCCTGTTGACCAGTCGTGACATCTGTGAAGCACCTGTCATTTGTCACAGCAGCTTCGAGCGTTAGCATACTGTACAGTAGCTTCGGTTAGCAGTTTCTAGTTTCTCAATCTTCTAACCCAACAGCATTATTTGCATTACAAGCCAAAATGCGACAATGTTATCCGTACTGAAAGAAAGCATGGTCTGCAGAGCATCATTGTTATATTGTTGTATATCAATGGAAGGTGCAGTAGCATTTTCCAGTCTCTGGGATTTGAGGAGGAAGATATTGAGAACGAAACCTTACGAGGGGGATTTCAGGGGATCTTGAGAAATTAGTTTTATCCTTGCTTTTTACATTAACATTTTTATTTCTTTTTTTATGAACATTTTGAGGAGGCACTGCCTCCCTTGCCTCCCAAGCACAACACACCCCTGGTAAGGTGGTTCCCTCGTGACTCTATGTGAAATTTAGTCTCATGTTTTAAAAGAATGTGACCGAGGAGGAAAGAGATAAGATGAAGGGAAGAGGAAAGGGAGAGAGAAGGAAGGAGGGAGTGAGCCAAGAGGTTGTAGTGTTGATAATGGACTCATTAACATCACACTGTGAGGGATTTTAATCTAATTTGCTGCTGGCTTCTCCCTCTTGACACAGTGACTGGAGGAAGGCCAACACAGTGGGGTTCAGACAGATCTGTCACACGGGAGGGGGGCTTTAACACTGTAACACTGTAGCATTGTAGCTCTGTGGAACTGTAAGACTGTAGCATTGTAGCACTGTGGAACGGTAACACTGTAACACTGTAACACTGTGGAACTGTAACACTGTACCGTTGTAGCACTGTGGAACTGTTATACTGTAACACTGTAACACTGCCCAAGAGCTGTCCCTGACCTCTCACATTCCCCATGGTCCCTCTGGTGTGTTACAATTACAGTTCGATAAAATAGGACAGAGATCAGTGCTACATTGTGAATCCCCTGGGGCTGTATACTTTTGAGAATACAGTGTCAATGGAATATACCGTAATGGAGACTGTATTGTTGTCGGAACAAAGACAGTAACCTCTTTTTATCTTTGTTGTTTTACAGTATGGTAAACAATAAGATTATATGGACACAGCATCATGTGACCAAATTTATTGTAGGATATCAACAGCTTGGGTCGTGACCCATAGCTGACCTCTGGCTTCACATGAAGGGAACATTTCATAGAGTGTCACCATGACTCAACTTACAGAGGGAAAGAGAGAGAGAAACAAACTCTCACAAAACAACAGCAAGAAACAACAGCAAGGTCCTCTACATTCTGTTTTTATACCTGACTTCCAACCATAGTATTTAAATTAAGAGCTGTTTATAAGGAGAACCAATGAGACCTGATCCTATCAATTCTATTCATATGACACCACAGCATTAATACATTACCAAGGGCTTGGTAGGGCTTGGTAGGGCTTGCAAAACATCACAGAGAGATCACAGTCATTTGGGCCATCGGGGGAAGGTTCATCTGGCCCATCAAGGGAAGGGATCTCAATAAGTGGGGCAGAATTGATGTCTCCCTCTTCACTCTATGACTTTTTTATTGAGGAACATTTAGAATTAGAATTGGACTTTCAGCCAACTTCCTGAATTTAAACTAATTGAACCCAACCCTGTATACCAGCAGGCATTCCAGAGCCAGGCACAGCAGGTGTGGGGTAAACAAGAGAATGCCATCTGACACTGATTCCCTCTAATACTCTGAAGCGCCTTCCCTGAGAGCTCTGCTGTCATTTAGTTATTAACACCAGGCTGCCAGCTATCTGTTTCCTACACAACACAAACGCCTATTATCCTCTGACCATTAACGGGCAGAAAGAGCGTGTTTCACTACGTGACTTTGCCATTTTAAATGGAGAGGTTCGGGTGGACGGGGGTCAGAGAAGGGGAACAGGGAGGGGGATTGTGTAAACGGCAGCAACGCTGTGCTAAGCTGACTTTGATATGGATCGTTAAGTTTCCAGCCTATTAAGATCTCTTCTCTGGGCTTAAGTCCCGAAGGCTAAATATCCTTCATCCGATCAGCACAGTGACACTTTAATAATGTAAAACAGACCTGTGTGCCCGTGTGTGCCCGTGTGTGCCCGTGTGTGCCCGTGTGTGCCCGTGTGTGCCCGTGTGTGTGTGTGTGTGTGCCCGTGTGTGTGTGTGTGTGTGTGTGTGTGTGTGTGTGTGTGTGTGTCACCGTACCATCTAATCCATTCTACTGCTGTGGGTATGTAGACAGGAGAAAACAACTCTCACTTTGGGAGAATCAATAATGATGACCACCCCTTCATCACATTCTCATTAAGAGACCTGTTTACGGAATCAACCGCTCGCTGACAGAGCTGCAGACGAGGCCACGGTTGTGACGGCAATGTGGGAAAAGTCGGAGAGGCACTCTCATCAGTCAGGCCAGAATGTAAATAGAAAGAGAGACCTGAGAGGTCGTTCCGTGGCGCCCTCTACCTCCAGACTCACCCCTTCCATCCCCCGCCTCACCCATGCCTCACCTCTCACTCTCCCGCCCTCCTACCTCCCAACCTCACCCTCTTTCATCTGTCCTTCTATGTCGTGCCTCACCCCTTCTTATCCCCCCCCCCACCCCTTTCTCATCTATGTACACTCACTGAACACTTTATGAGGAACACCTGGACACCTTCTCGTGGTAGAGGTGGTGGAATGGTGTGGGGAATGTTTTCTTGGCACACTTTGGGCCCGTTAATACCAATCAATCATTGCTTGAATGCCACAGCCTTTTTGAGTATTGTTGCTGACCATGTGCATCCCTTCATGGCCACAATTTACCCATCTTCTAATGGCTACTTCATGGCTACACCATGTCACAAAGCAAAAGTCTTCTCAAACTGGTTTCATGAACCTGACAATGAGTTCAGTGTCACCGGATCTGAATTCAATAGAACACCTCTGGGATGTGGTAGAACGGGAGATTCACAGCTTGAAAGTGCATCTGTAAAAATCTGCAGGAATTGCGTGATGCAATCATGTCATCATGAACCAGAATCTCAAAGGACTGTTTCCACCATCTTGTGGAATCAATGCCACGAAGAACTGAGGCTGCTTTGAGAGCAAAGGGAGGCTCTACCCAGTATTAGTATAGTGTTCCTAATGAAGTGCTCAGTGAGTGTATCTATCTATCTATCCTGTGCCTCACCCCTCTCTCTCCTGTGGAGAATGGACCTGTGATACACGCCATAGAGGGCTCAAATCCAATCAAATCAACGTTTATTTATCATATTCTCTGGATACAGGAAAGTCTTGGAGTGCTAAGGCGCAATAACAGTCAATAACTGCTATGCCGCTTCACCCCTTCTATCCCCCGCCTCACCCCTCTCTCCCCCATCCCTCTATCCTGTGCCTCACCCCCTCTCTCGCCCACCTTACCCCTCTCTCTCGTGTCCCTCTAAGCCGTGCTTCATCCCCTCCACCTCCTCATGCCTGTCTCTCTCTCGTCCCTCTAAGCCGTGCCTCACCCCGTCTCTCCCTCCCTCCCTCCCTCCCTCCCTCTCCTCACCCCTCTCTCCCTTGAGCTTGAGAAGCTGTATTGAGAGACACTCAACAACTGGCTGCTCACTCTCCTCTCCAGCTAAATGAAGTGGTTGTAATGTACAATTTGACATGAGTGCAGAATGAGAAAGTTGAGCCCGTAACTCAGCATAATGCAAGGTCGCACAGTGCAGAGGTCTGAGTGTGTTTGTTGAGTGTATGTGTACTGTGTTTGGCTAATTCTAACTCTCTGTCTGTCTCTGTCTCTCCCTCCTCCCTCTCTCTCTCTCTCTCTCTCTCTCTCTCTCTCTCTCTCTCTCTCTCTTTTCTAGTGGTGGTGGCAGAAGCATACTCCAGGAACCCCCAGCGCAAATTCACAGAAGACATTGACTGGTCCTATACAGGTTGGTACAGTATGTACATGTGAGGTGGCAGCCTCCTCTCATCTTCTCTCATCTGAGCTGCGCTGACAGACTTGAGCATATGGTTAGCACATATGCTAACTCAGCACTGCCTGGGTGCACTAAACCAGCTAGAACCAGCCTTAGTAATTGCCTTCTCTCAACACTCTAGGCTAATAGACAGGAGTGTTGGGGGGGGGGGGGGGGTTGGGATTAGCTACCCCACTTATCCTATAAGGCCTTAAAGGGGCAATCTGGGATTGGTACATCCATGTTTAGACTTTTAAGTCTATGATTTATAGCCATTGATTCTTGAATATAACTTACAAATGCCTCATGATGTTAGTTCAACTGTCTTACCCCATTATAACTAAAAATCTAATCTTGTTTTACTCCATCATCTTGTTTTACTCCATCATCTTGTTTTACTACATTACTCCAGCCCCAACCCTCATCCCTGATTGTGCTATCAGTGTAATGGACTGTACTGGACCGGACTAGTCTGGTTTGGATAAGTTGTGTTGTAGATGAGAGTCATGAGTGAGGGTTTTGAATATGGTCAAGGGTGTAAAGTGAAAAAGATTGAGACAAGTTTATGTCAATCTCTGTCTGAATTGTGTATCTGTACAGAAGCCCTAAAAGGCCATATATCTTTTTTTTTTTTGAGATAATGACATAAATAACGAGAAAACAAAGAAAATTAACTTGTTATCACGGGAAAACTGAGTAAAAAATGTTATGAATACATGGCCTTTTAGGGCTTCCATATATCTGAGGAGACTGGAATAAATATTAGGAAAAAATATGTTCAGATGTACTATGTTGTGTTTTTCATACATATTTGACTTTCCATCCTCCAAATCTCTTATATTAAGTCCACTCCATTCCTTCTAAGGTTTTGGTGATTTTGCCTCACTAAAAATGAACTTTATGGTCATGAGTCATGAAAGGTCTTCCTCAAATGGAAATTAATGGAAATTTCTCCCTCTCTCTCTCTCTCTCTCTCTCTCTCTCTCTCCCTCTCTCTCTCTTTCTCTCTCTCTCTCTCTCTCTCCCTCTCTCTCTCTTTCTCTCTCTCTCTCTCTCTCTCTCTCTCTCTCTCTCTCTCTCTCTTTCTCTCTCTTTCTCTCTCTCAGAGAGTCTGTTAGATGTGCGTAGATATCATTAGCATTATGCTTCCTTCACATGTAGTTTCCACTGCTGGTCTCCAGAGTTCAGGGCAGCGTCACAACAAGCGGTGTAGTCTCAGGGATGGCGGGGCTGGCAGAATGTGTCCTCTTCTGAGGGGCCAGAGTGTGTAACTGTAGCTGTGCCATGTGTGGAGGAGCAGGCTTGTTTTTCTGACCTGGTATAATAGTGGCAAGGCGGCTGTCAGTGTGGTGCACTGAGCCGTGAGTAAAATAATTAACATGTGAAAGAGCACACTGCTTTGTGAGGCGCAGAGTTATAGAGAGAAAAGTAAGAGAAGAAGAAGGAGAGAAAGAGAGGGAGAGAGAAGAAGGAGAGAGAGAGAGAGAGAGGGGGGGGAGGAGGTAGAGAGAAGAAGGGGGTATACAGACTGACTCTTTAAGGAGTACCCAATCCCAACTTGAACTGAATTTGTGGCGTTTGAGCTCAGGAGTGCTCTCCCATTTAAATTGCATTTCACTTCTGAGTTCCATTTGTCGGATTGCACTTTGTACAAGCAATGGATTATCAAGAGAACCCATATGGGATTGAGTACTTATGGTGTGACAGATAAATGATTTGTCAACCCCGTTTGTCTTTTGAGCAGGCAGACTATCCAAATCACATCGTTTATGTACACACACAGGTAGATATGTGTTCATATCTGAGGCTACAGTATAGTACACAGATGATATTATGCCATGGCCCATGCATGTATCAATGTGTGTTTTAAGGTAACAGTACTTCAGTAAGTGGATATAGCAACCTCCCCCTGCCTTTTTACCCAAACCCCAGGGGGTCCCTCTGATCCCCGTGTCTGGCATTGCCCCCCCAAGGTCTCCATCTGCTATGGCTTCCGTGTGTGCGTATGTGTGTGAGCGTGTGTGAGCGTGTGTGAGCGTGTGTGTGTGTGTGTGTGTGTGTGTGTGTGTGTGTGTGTGTGTGTGTGTGTGTGTGTCTGTGTGTGTCTGTGTGTGTCTGTGTGTGTCTGTGTGTGTCTGTGTGTGTGTGTGTGTGTGTGTGTGTGTGTGTGTGTGTGTGTGTGCGTGTGCTTGCATGTAATCGCCATGCTCTGATAACCCTGGGCTCCAGCCAGCTCTTACCACGCGATGAGGGAGAGGTCAGGGGAGGGTTGTGGACGGACACTCAAGTCACAGCAGCTCTGTATGTGTAACCCCTCTGATCTCCTTCATCTCTGAATACAATCTCGCTCACATGCTTTCTGTCTTTCTCTCTCACCCCCCACCCCCTGTGTGTGTGTGTGTGTCTCTCTCCCTCTCTCTCTCTCTCTCTCTCTCTCTCTCTCTTTCTCTCTCTGTCTGTCTAGGGTCCTAGTACACACTGAGGATAGGAATTAATCATCCTCACAGTCAGACTGCATGCATATATTCAGAGCACGGCAGGGATGTATTCTCCCAGGGCACAGTTAACCACCACCCCATTGACTTACTCCAGCTCACTTAGTCATAGAATCTCTTCTGCTCCAGTTGTACCCCCCCCCCCCCCCCGCCCCCCAACCCCTCCCCCCCAAAAAAGGTGACTTGCCGGTTAGAGCAAAGGCTGACTCGCAGGACACCAGTTGCTATAGACAATCATCCAATACATGTTTTAATGCTTTCATAATAAAATGATGAAATGCTTAAATGATTAGTATTATCAACATTATTAGCGCTTACTAGCATTTAGATACTGATTTAGTCATTACACCGGTCTTTGGGCTTGTGACTGACTTCCCATCTGTGAGACTGGGGCTGGGGGGGGGGGGGGGGGGGGGCGGCTTACTCCCCCTCTGTGATCTGTGAGGCTGTGGGTAGGACTGGAGGGTGAGTATGGGGTTGGGGATGACTCCCCCTCTGTGAGGCTGGGGTTGGGGCTGGAGGAGGCCAGGGCAGGGGGCTGTTGTTGGGGGCTTAGGTAATAATGCAGCAGGGCTCAAAGCCTCAGTCACGCTGGATGGTGATGTGTGTCAGCCCATCATTACTCTGAGGCCTGTTGGTGAATATGACAGGTGAGGAGAGAGAGAGTCCCTTTAACGAACATACATAATACATACAGTATATTCAGTAGCTTGTCTATTTCCAGACTGGCTTTAAAGCAGGAGACAGAGAAAGAGAGAGGAGCATTCATTTTGAGACATCGGATGCATCTCTAACATTAATTCAGCTTCATTAGAGCCTCTTATAAGGAGTTTAAGATGCTCTTCAGTAAAAGGCAGTAATCTGATTGCAGGTAACTGCTGATATTATCTGTGCTTCTGAGAGGATAAAGTAATTGTGTTAGTGTAGGGAGTTGTGATGTCTGGTAGCCTGTAGTGTGTGTGTGTGAGTCAGGAAATGAGTGTCTTTGTCTCCAGGGATTTATTCAACCTTTCTGGATGCACAGGGGGCCACCTGTGTGTGTGTGTGTGTGTGTGTGTGTGTGTGTGTGTGTGTGTACGTACGCATGGGTATTGGGGGTTCATATTGAGTAATAGGGGGTCCATTTGAAACATTGAACATTTCCGTTTCTGGGAAGACAGAAAAGTGTGTTGCTTCAGGCAGTAAATTCCCCTCCAAAACCTCTGCAGCTACTTGTTGCCATGGTAGCGCCTCTTCAGCGAAGCAGCAGTGTGTCATTGCTCTCATAGGAGGCCACTGGGGCCAGATGTGGCCATGGTGCCCATTGACAACCCCCTGTCACTTCACTGTCGGTGGAGGAGAGGCGCGCACACACACCACACACACACACATTCTGACACACACACACACACATTCTGACACACGCACGCACACATACACATGGAAACACTCTCACTCACTCACACACACACAGAGTGCCTTGCTTAAAAAGCGCAGGAGAAGCTCCTCTCCTCTGTAACCAGCATAGTGACTTTCATTCCAGTCAACTTCACACACAATGGAAATGCTTCCCAATTCAACCTGGAAATAATTTGACCCATAAATCCTGCGGTGAATGTCGGTCACACCTGATGAACACGGTTAACTAGAACATCTGAGGCCCTGCTTACCTCCCCGGGCCATTGATACATCTGTATTCAGTTTTACTGTTAGAACAGACAGAGAGAGGAAGAGATGACAGATATATAGAGAAAGGGAGAGACCTGTGACAGACAGACAGAGAGAGAGAGAGAGAGAGAGAGAGAGAGAGAGAGAGAGAGAGCGAGAGCGAGACTTCTGTCAGAGAGAGAGAGAGAGAGAGAGAGAGAGAGAGAGAGAGAGAGAGGAGAGAGAGAGAGAGAGAGAGAGAGAGAGAGAGAGAGAGAGAGAGAGAGAGAGAGAGAGAGAGAGAGAGAGAGAGAGAGAGAGAGAGAGAGAGAGAGAGAGAGAGAGAGAGAGAGAGAGAGAGAGAGAGAGAGAGAGAGAGAGAGAGAGAGAGAGAGAGAGAGAGAGAGAGAGAGAGAGAGAGAGGTCAGAACAACAGAGATAGAGGTGATAATGAAGTCTTTCCTCCGAACATGCGTCTTTCCTCCTGTGTATTCTCATGCTAATGTCTCTGAGCTCAGACAATAGACAGGCTCATTGCACCAGCCACCATCAGGATCAGAGGCAGTCCACACTCAGTCCTCAGAGAGGCAGTCCACACTCATAGAGTACAGAGTGGGAATACTATACTGTAACAATTGCCCCATTTACACAGAGGCATTTGACATTATGTGTAGAATGGATAATGTAAAGTGCCATATGTGAACCCGTTCAGTCACGTGTGACCTACTGTTAATGACCATCTGTTCCATGAACCCCTCATCTGCTCCTCATCTGCTCAGGACTGAAGCACGGTTGTATAAAGTAGATACTGCACTCTGTGTGCTTTAGTTAATGTGTTTAGGTCATGGTAAGGTTAGCATGTCATCGTACTGTAAGCGGTCCATTTCGAGATGATCGCTTCTCATTTCTGGCACGTTGTAATGGCGATGATCCTTTATTTTTTGATGCAAACGTAATAAACAGTGATTGCAATAGTGTTTTTTTTTTAACTCAACCTCAACCGGCTTACTCTTGAGTGTGTGTGCTGAGTGCTTTAAGTGTGGCCATTATCAGCAGGCTTGTCATTCATCTCAGCTTTGTGCTTTGAATTCCCTACCATCGTTCACCTTTCTGCATTGTTCCATCTTTTTACAGATATTTTCTCTTCAATGTTATCCTCAGGGACTTTAAACCAGAAGAACTGGGGCAAGAGGTACCCGTCGTGCAACAATGCCAAGCAGTCGCCCGTCGACATCGACGAGACCTTCACCCAGGTCAGGGTAGAGTTCCAGGGCTTGTATCTGGAGGGCTGGGAGAGAGAGACCCGCGCGACCACCACCATCACCAACGACGGGAAGACAGGTTAGTCTGCTGTTATTGTCCTCTGTGGCAGTTGTATGGCCAACACAGTATCCAATAGGGCAGGTGTGCCCAACCCTCCTCCTGGAGAACCCTCCATCCTGCAGGTTTTCACTCCAACTCTAACCTATCATGACCTGTAGGACGGTGACTCTCGAGGATGGGGGTTGGACATCCCTGCAATAGGGGGATGTTTGGAAATCAGATGGGGCTGTGAGGATCAGTTACAGTATGACTGTTTCAGCATCGTATGAAGCGCTATTATGCAGAGAAAATGATGTAGATGTTTCAGTCAGTGATGAGTTTCATAGTTTAAGCGGAGTTGATGGTGGGAGAAAGAGAGAGGGAAAAGAGAGAGAGAGGGATAGGCATAGAGACGTGAGAAAGAGAGGCAGATGAATGTGTCTGTCCTCTAGATTAAATTAAATGTGTCTGGGGTATCTGCTCTCCATTATGAATCCTGCTGGCTGTCTTATGTAAATGCACCCTGGGTGCTGATATGAATCTCTCTATTCCATACGCTGACAAGAAAGCAATTTGCCAATAAAAAAAGATCTCTCTGAGAAGTCATTTATCATTCTGTTGTGTGAATCGGGGATCAGGGCAGGGGAGACAGGAGCTTTATTCTCAAGGGGAGTGGAGATGAATTAGGATGTGTTTCGGGGATAGTATAGTTTTCTTGTAATCTGTCTTCACAATAGTTTCAATTATAATACGTGGCATGAAGAGACAATAGCTGCTTGCCCTTTGGAGCCACTGCCACACAGGTCTATCCAAGCTTTACCTAACTTTCCTTTCAGAAGCAGTGTGACAGGCACATTACCTTCATGGTAGAGGAAATCTATTCAAGTGTGTGTGTGTATTACAGTGGTAATAGGTGTGGATGGAGAATACTATGTGAGTGGAGGGGGACTGAGCTCCAGGTTCAGAGTGGGCCGGATCACCTTTCACTGGGGCCGCTGCAACGCGTCATCAGATGGGTCAGAACACAGCCTCAGCGGCATGAAGTTCCCCCTGGAGGTATCAGATCAATCAATTATCCAAATGATCAATCAGTCAGTGAATCAATCAATCAATCAATCAATCCACTCTGTGCCGTAGTACCACAACCGTATATTATTCTGTGAACACTAAGCGTAGTGTCCTCTCTCTTCCCACGCACACAGATGCAGATCTACTGCTACGACGAAGAGCAGTTCCAGTCTGTAGACGAGGCCGTCAGGGACGGTGGGAGGATCACAGCACTGGCTGTTCTGTTTGAGGTGGGCCTCTCAGACACCTTCTTACTGACTGAGCAAGAGGCTAGCTAGCCTGTCACTCAATGGGTACTTCACTGACACACAGGAAGCGATGCTTATATGAGAGCCTCTGTGTCTATGACTGGACTGGACCTGCCTGTACTATGACCTGGCACAGTACAACAGACCTATGAAGAAAAGAGAACTCGCTAGAAATAATTTCCAGCGAGTGCAGGCTCCTTGGATAGATGATTGCATGGTTTAGACTCGCATACATGCAATTTCCTCTAGGTCAAATGAGGGCTTCTTGCGACCCTGCACCCTTAAGATGTTTTTTGAATGAGTTGAGCAGAGCGCGGCATTCCCCCTTTCTACAGTACAACAGACATAGTCCTCTTAATCAGCAACAACATGAAGAAGAGGTGGAGGGGCCTGGGAGGCACTGAGACGAGAGAATTCATCATGAATGTTTTATTCTCCTCTACAGACCAGTCTGGAGGATAACGACGACTACCACCCCATCATTGAAGGAGTCAACCGTGTGAGCAGATTCGGTATGTGGTTATAATCAACGTTCCCCCTGGGTGCACAAACGACCTACTGTACCAGAACGGAAATACATTACATCTAGGGGAATGTATAATACTAACATATGGATGCTCATTGTGATTGAAGGCAAGAGTGGTACCGTGGAGCCGTTCTCTCTGCTGGGCCTGCTGCCCAACGCCACCGATAAATACTACACCTACAACGGCTCCCTCAGCTCCCCACCCTGCTCCGAGACCGCCCAATGGATCGTCTTCAAACACACGGTGGCCATATCAGAGACACAGGTAAAAGACAGGCTCATCAGCTCCTTAGTGACCCACATACACACGCAGGCGCGGAGGCACACACACACAGGCAGTACACACACGTTTGATATGCTCTGTCAGCACTCATCAGATCCTCAGTCGTTAAGATTCAAGATTCAAGATTCTTTATTTGTCACGTGCATACAAGTATACAGTGAAATGCAAAAGTGACAGTGCCACAGAGTAGTGCAACAATACAATAAGTTTTAAAATAGAATAAAATAAAGTACTAAAAAAATATACAGTATGGACAGTATAAACAATATGAACAGTATAAGCAGTAAGCAATGTAAACAGCAGATGGATGATTATGTGTGTGCATATGTGTTGTGAGTGTGTGAGTGACTTGAGGGGGGCACTGGTGGGGTCATCGTTGATGATTCTGATGGCATGGGGGCGTTAGCCTATGATAGTGTGCAGGCACTCAGCACATATGGTTCAGCTCTACAGTCTATGTCTGATGAATAGTCTCAATGTAAACCTCATCACTCATCACCACTGAGCTCTGTATGTTTATGCTAATTGAAGACATAATGTATAGTGGAGTCCCACCGTGATAGAGACCTGCTGGTGCACATTACATGGATGTAGTTCAGATGGGTTCAGATGTGGTTTAGACGCGGTTCAGATGTGGTTCTGATGCGGTTCAATGTGGTTCATATGTGGTTCGTATGGCTCAGGTGGTTGGAGCATGGTGATAGTAATACAAGGGTTGTGGGTCTGGCATGTGCTGTACGGATTATGTGTGTTACTGTAACTGTAAGTAGCTTTGGATGACGTCATCTGCTGAATGATCATACATTATGTATGAGGAGGTAAAAGTAAGTGTACGGATGAGGCCATACATATACAACCGAGAGGGCCCCTGTGTGTGTGTGTGTGTGTGTGTGTGTGTGTGTGTGTGTGTGTGTGTGTGTGTGTGTGTGTGTGTGTGTGTGTGTGTGTGTGTGTGTGTGAGAGAGAGAGAGAGAGAGAGAGAGAGAGAGAGTGTGGGGGTGGCAAGGCATGACGTGGGCACATCTCAGGCTCTTAAAGATGGCCCGAAAATAGAGCAGCACTCTCTCTGCCTACTGCAATGACAGCCCCCCCCCCCCTCACACCGACACACACGCACAAATAAATAAACACACACACACACACTCTACATACATTTAACCTCAGCAGTGTAGAAATGTACAGGAACACATGAGCAGGGACAACAGTGTGTCTCTCTCCTCCACAGGGCAGGGAACTTAAAATTCTCCCTTTGCACTTTAAATCTCAATTTAACTTTCCTGGAGTATTGCTTTATTTAGCTGGGAAAGTAGTGTGTGTCGTGCCTCATTTTCTTCCATAATCCACTTTAGAGCAAAGGACATTAAAATTTCATCGTTTGAAGAATAAGGCAGAGGGAGAAGTAAGCTGATGATTCTTAACCATTTAAATGTGGTTGTGTGTCCCCAGCACACACGACCTATACATAAATACACAATGAATCTCACTCTCATGCTTTCTGTCTTTCTCTCTCTCACCCCCCCCCCACACACACACACACACAAACACGTGTGTGTGTGTGTGTGTGTGTGTGTGTGTGTGTGTGTGTGTGTGTGTGTCTCACTCTCTCTCTCTCTCTCCTAGCTGGAGGTTTTCTGTGAAGTGATGACCATGCAGCAGGCGGGGTATGTGATGTTGACCGACTACCTGCAGAACAACTTCCGGGAGCAGCAGCAACAGTTCATGGGCCAGGTGTTCTCCTCCTACACCGGGACGGAGGAGGTTCTCACCCCCAGTATGTACCAGAACCATAGCCCCTAACCCCTAATGCCTAGCCCCAAGCCCCTAGCCCCCAGCCCCTAACCGCCAGCCCCTAACTCTTAGCCCCTAACACCTAACCCCTAGCCCTGAGCCCCTAGCCGCTGGCCCCTTGCCCCTATCCCTGAACCCCTAGCCCTGAGCCCCTAGCCTCTAGCCCCTAGCCCCTAGCCGCTGGCCCCTAGCCGCTGGCCCCTTGGCCCCCAGCCCCTAACCCTTAACCCCTGACCCACAACCCAAACCATCAACACAATACTGTTAGGGCTTACCTCTAACCCTTCCTCTCAACCCAAAGCTTACAGTCCACAAATGTAATCCTAAACCTACAGTACGCACCCATGCAATATTTAATAATATATCATATATAAAACGTACCATTTTGAAATGCCATGGTACCATTACACACACACTCACACTGGGCCATATTTTCAGTGGTTATATTGCCTTCTCCCAAGGTCACATGACTTTGGTAATCAAAGACACTCTCTCTTCTGCCTTTTTAATAAAAGACCACTTTAAAGTAGATCCATGGGTTGGAAACCCTACTTTGTAGTTCCCCCTCTCGGCATAGCAATTTCTTTTGAAATTGAAATAAGTGCTCAGAAATTCAGAAATTCTGTGCCACTCTGTCAGACTCTGAGCATAGATATGCATCCTCCCTCCAAGAGAAACCCTGGACAGTATTGCTCTGGGAAAGACAGGAGTTTTTCCTCATGAAAGCTTCTTTTCATCTCACCATCTTCTTCCCTGTGTTGAAAATGGACGTTATGACAGATGTTCCTCCACCCTGCAGCACTTAGAAAATAGGTCTGTTTTTCTCCAAGTTTCCCTGGTGTGGTATTCCACTGAGTCAGAAACAGCCCTGAGACTGGCAGCGGATACCAGCACAGACACAGCCTGTCAGAGAACAGGCAAAACACCCACAAAATAACCTCCAATCTTACAGTCGTTATGACCAGACACCAATACATGTGTACTCGTTATGAGATTAATCATTTGTTTGATTGATAAACTCTTTATAATTTTATTCTCTGTGTTCTCCAGCGTGCAGCTCAGAGCCAGAGAACGTGCAGGCAGACCCTCAGAATGACACGACCATCGTGGTGATGTGGGAGCGCCCCCGTGTGGTGTACGACACCACCATTGACTGGTACTCTGTCACCTACCAGCGTCTGCAGGGCCAGGAACAGCCCAAACACGAGTACCGCACGGACGGAGACCAGGACGTGGTAATACACCTGTCTGCCTGGCTGTCTGTCTGTCTGTTTGTCTATATAGACTTAGGTGTCGATCTGTCCATTTAACCATCCATCCATCCATCCATCCACATGTCCATGTACACATGTTGTTTACATATCCATAACAAAGCTCACAGTAATTTTCAGTATATACCTCTGTTTGACCTTGCATACCCTTCTACTCTCAGAAAAAACAGGACCCAAATCCATAGCATTGCGTGCTTGTTGGAGATCAATCACAAAAACTGTTTGCATGTGTTAAAATGCTGACAGTGACCTAACGATGTGGATGCCCGATGGTGCTCAAAGTCTGCGCTGATCAGCTGTGTGGTGTACTCCAGTACCTCTTTAACTTGAGCCTCAGTCTGGAAAAGGTCCCATCAATGTGGAAAACATCTTTCCTGGTACCGGTACCAAAGAAAAGGAACCCCAGTGTTCTGAATGATTATAGACTGGTAGCCTTCACATCCCACATCATGAAGACCATGGAAAGACTGGTGCTAGCACACATGAGGCCCCTGGCGAAGACATCTTTGGACCCCCTGCAGTTTGCCTACCAGGCAGACATTGGTGTGGATGATGCCATCATCTACCTGCTACACAGAGCTCACTCCCATTTAGATAAGGCTGGCAGCACTGTGAGGGTCATGTTCTTTGACTTCTCCAGTGCATTTAACACCATACAGCCCTTATTACGTCCGGATAAACTGCTGAGGATGCAGGTGGACTTCCACATTGTTTCCTGGATTACCAACTACCTGACCAACAGGCCACAGTTGGTACGGCGATGTATGTCAGACTGGGTGGAGAGCAGCACTGGTGCCCCCCGAGGGGACATTTCTGGCTCAATTCCTCTTCATCCTCAAAACCTCAGACTTCAGGCACAACAAAGATACTTGCCACCTGCAGAAGTTCTCGGACGATTCTGCTATTGTGGTATGTATCAGTGGAAGCCAGGAGACCGAGGACTGGTGGAGAGTTTTGTTGAGTGGTGTGAGCAGAACCACCTGCTACTCAACATCAGCAAGACAAAGGAGATGGTGGTTGACTTTAGCAGGCTGGGGGATGTTAAATCATGCTGGACTGTTCTTACTGTATATAATGTTTCAGATGTCGATATAATGTTTCTGATTTTATTTTTATTTTATTTTTTATTTTATTCTATTATTCTAATGTCACTTTATTTTGTTGTTGTTTATGATGTGAGCTGCTGTAACGCCTTAATTTCTCCTCTAGGATCAATAAAGCACCTATGTATCTATCTATCTATCTATCTATCTATCTATCTATCTATCTCTAATGTGATGTGACTGCTGTATGTGTGTATTGGCAGGCTCGTAGATGAGTTAAATTAGTGAATGTGGTATGTGTTCATTGAAGAGTTGATTGATTGATGGATGTATTGATTTCCTCCCGGCCCAGGGGGCTATCATCCCCAGGCTGCTGGCTAACAGCAGCTACGTGGTCCAGGTTATCGCGGTGTGCACCAATGGGCTGACCGGACGCATGAGTGACCAGATCATAGTGGACATGCCCTTAGAAGACCCTGGTGAGACCAGTATTTATGGAGTCATCAATGGTGTCACGCTTGGGCTTTCCGAACCAGGATCTTCATTGAAAGTGATTTTTAGTAGTATAGGCTTAATCTGGGTGGGTCCAAGAAATTGGCCCTGAAATGTTAACAATTCTGTAAAATGTGTATCCATGCCTTTTTCTTTCAGGGATTGAGTCTGATCCTGACACTGACTCTACAGCAATGGAAGATATGCTGGGGGTAATATTTCTATATTAGCATTTATAATTATTGAAGTGTATCAAATGAGGACCAGACATATGTATGACTGAGTTATTCTCCCTCAAGGTAAAATCTGAGCCCGTTCTATTTAAGACCCAAGTGAATGAGAACCCAGAAGATCATAACCCACAAGACCAGGACCCAGAGGACCGTGACAAAGAAGATCCAAGCATAGAAGACCAAAGCCCAGTAGATGAGATCCCAGTTGAGCAGACCATAGTGTATCAGAACCGTGCTGAAGACCACCAGACCCAGCAGATCGTCCCGGATCAGCCCCTCACCAGTGCTGCCTCCAAAGTCACCCCTGAGGCCGCTGCGACACTACCAAAGACCAGAGAGGACCAGAGCCCTGTGGACCAGGACCAGGACCAGAACAGACTGGATCAGAGCAAGACCAGAGAGGACCAGAGTGGTGTGAATCAGAACCGAGTAGACCAGACCCAGCGGTTTCCCAAGGACCGGCCTTTCACCAGTGCCGCCGCCGATGGCAAGAGTGCCATCTTTGTCACCATGGTGACAGACCAGCCGGGATTCCTGTTTCCCATCCCTCGGACCACCAGCCTGCCAGTCCGCCGGCAAATCACAGAGGAGGCTTCGCTTTCACAGTCACCAAATAAGGTGATTACACTGTATTTTTATGTTCTACTCTTAATCTATCTTCTGTTTTTCTTCTTTCCTTTATAATATGCATGCATCATGTTGAGATCCAAGGACGTTGACCAATGTTTGGTATGATGTGATCTGTAGGGAAAGGGTTCCCAGGGTCAGCCTGCTGTAGCAGGTCTCTCACCACCAGGGGGCGACTTCTACACTACTCCAGTCGAGGACATGGTCACTGACATTTACTATGAGGATGTGGCCAACAACACTGTGTTTGAGTCTACCACCACAACTACACCATTACTAGGTAAGAGAGCCAACATAGTATAATTAGTTTATTCTTAGGCTTTTAATAGGTTAGATATCAGGCTAGCTGATTCTGTGTCATTGATTGCTTTTAGACCAATGTTTTCTTTAAACATTAAAACTAATAAAGCCCATTGAACTGAGTTGAATTTAACAGTCTCAGTACTGCTCAATTTGACCACACAGAGAGTAGCGAGGACAAGGGGATGGTGATGACGTCTTTGTCTAACGACGATGGTGACCCAGGCACAGTGACCACGGCCACCCCTCTCCCAGAGACCCCTGTGTCAGTGACCTCTACTACCCCGCCTGTGCCTTGGGTCAGGGCTCGGACCGCAACTCCCAGCAACACCCTTTCTACAGCCTACAGCTCCAGCACCACCTCAGTCCTCTACAGGATCCTGCTACACACCACACAGCCCATGTTCAATGGTAGGAACTATACCCTGTCTACTGTTTACACTGACCCTCTTTGCCTGCATGCTCTAAGGGCTGAATCCCAACTTGAGACAGGGTTATGGTAAATGTATGCCTAACTCAAACTCTCACATAGGATTTAAATAATTTATTAATGTCAGCTCAAGTTAGGCTTGGATCTCATGTTAGGATTCAGCCCTACACAAGACCTTCCTGTGTCCATCCTACTGTGTCCAATGCTTGCAGTGCTTAGTATGATTGGTTGGTTGATGGTTGTGTGATGGTTGTGAGACTTGTGTGCCTTCCTCTCAAAGCTGGTAGCTGTATGCTGCTTGTGCAGTGATTGTGGTGTTGTTGATGGTGGTGATGGGAACTTACATTTGACATTACATTTAAATCATTTAGCAGACATTTTTATCCAAAGCGACTTACAGCAAGCACATTGTACAAGACTTGGCTTGGTGGTGGTTGTTGTGGCAGACAGTACGGATCTATGTGCCTGACTGTAGTGTTAATAATTCACTTCTTCTCTTGAGATTCAGTTCTTTCAGTTTTCCTTTAGTCATTTGGCTGCCCAGTGTGGTTTATACTGCAAGATACTGGAGTTTTGGTGTCTCCACGGCGTTCAGTGATTCTGGTTGCTTATTAGTACCTAGAGTTACTTGTTGGGCTTTTTTCCCACAGCAGTGCTTGCTTATTCAGTGGTGGTGGTTTTACCCAAGCTAATCTTACAGTTTCTGTCTTTTCCTTTCCTAATGATCTGACGGAGGACCCACTTCTTCCTCTTACATCATCTTTTGGGACACTTCTGCTCCTCCTGCTGTGCCTGGCAATGTTTTCTGGCTCAAGTGTGCCATCTGGTGGCGGTTCCATTTCTAAGGTTACTCTACTTCCCGATCGGGTGGCTACAACGGTGTGGTGGTGTGGTGGTGTCTCTAGTCTACTGTATTGATTTTTCATCCGGTGCTTTACTGTTTCTGGGCCATTCTCATCTTTGGTCCTGTCTGTCCATCCTAGTGCTTCTCCCTCAGTCTCACGTGTTACAGGCCTGTCTGTTCCAGCCAGTACTGCCACACCCCCACCCAGCTCTCAGGAGGGGTCCTGGGGTTCCCCGACAGCCCCCCTCACCTCTTCAGTCCCTGACCCCACCGCTACCCCTTCTGAAGATGGCCTCAGTACCTTGGAACCTTCTATCCATCCCTCCAAAGAAGGCCCCAGTGTTCTACCCCTTACTCTTACCTCCTCTGAAGAACCCTCCACAGCTCTGTACCCTACTCTCACCCCCTCTGAAGTGGGCCCCAGCACCCTGCAACCTTCTCTCACCCCCTCCTCAGGGGGCTCCACCACCCTATACCCCTCTGAAGAGCATTCCAAAGCCCTGCACCCTTCTCACACCCCCTCTTCAGGACGCTCCACCACCCTATACCCCTCTGAAGAACACTCCATGGCCCTGCACCCTACTCTCACCCCCTCTGAAGGTGGCCCCACTGTGCTGCTCCCTCTAGATGAACAGACACATAGCAGTGGGTCAGGGTCTGGCCTCTACACTGAGAGCCTGGAGCAGAACTGGGACACTGTTGTGACTCTGGCTTTCAAGAGCGAACTGCCTATCCTCACACGCATAGCTTCAAGCCTGGACCCAGCAGAGAGGACAGAAAGTGAGGCACAGAATGAGACCAGCAGTGAGACCAGCAGTGAGAACAGCAGTGGCACCAGCAGTGGCTCTGAGGGGTTTTCCTCTGCATTCTACTTCGAGAGTGTGACAGAAAGTGCGACAGAGAGTGAGACAGAGAGTACCGTGTCACAGGAGGAGAAACCAGAGTCCACTTCCTGGGTGTTTACAGTGCTGGAGGATGGCAGTGGGTCTGGAGATAGAGATATCATACAGGAGCTTCACAACAACATTGACAAATCTGTTATAGAGTTGCGTATACCTGTCTTCACAGACAGCAGGGCTATGGAGGAGCAGAGGAAAGGTAACACAGCACCCACTCAGGACGGTAGATGCTAAATGGGATCTTTGGGATGACCCTAACCTTAACCCTAACCTTAACCATAACCATAACCATAAACTCTAACCCTTAACCGTTTTAAATCTCCACTTCAATGGGGTGTCGCCCGAGTCAGGTCGTCCCAAGGATCCCACTTAGCGTTTACCCTCCCAGGACAGGCTGATCTTCAGCTGATTCAATTCAATTCAATGCAACTATATCAATCCCATAGAGGCAATTAGAAGAGCATTGAATGGTTGAATGCTTGTTTGTATGCTTGTTACATGCTTTTGTTATATTCTGAGAGTGATATGAGCATTGGTGTGTGATGTGTGTGAGGATATGGCTGTGGCAACAATTGTCCATGAGGTGGCAGTAGAGATCTTTTATTGATCGTAAGTTCAACTTTTGCAGACACTTATAGTGTATGAGGAGTTTGTGAACGGTACATCTGTACATATTGATAATGAATGGTGTGTGTTGTTGTGTGTAGTCATTGTAATAAGGAGTGTACAATATGTAGTTCATTGCGTGCGTGTGCGTGCGTGCGTGCGTGTGTGTGTGTGTGTGTGTGTGTGTGTGTGTGTGTGTATACAGTACATGTAGGACTATGTGTGGTGTAACCTACTCTCCCCCCCCCCCCCCCCCCCCCAGAGGGCAGTAACACCAGCCATCAGTCGCGGGTGGGGCTGGTGGGCAGTGTTGAGAGGGAGAAGAGGACAGTTGTGCCCCTGGCGGTGGTCTCCACTCTCACCATCATCTGTCTGTTGGTACTCGTGGGCATCCTCATCTACTGGAGGTATTGTACCATACGGCCTTCACAACCTTTCAGCATTTCATCAATGATTGGGCCTTCAATTTCCTTGAGCAAATAGTGTTGAACTACTTGCTCAAAACACCTGTTTCATTGTACCATGTCTTAAACTATGTTTTGGAGAAAACTGTGATTATTCAACCAGAGTTTTAGAACACAGTCTGAACATGCATTGCACATCATGCAAACGCTAGTTGTAGTATTCAGAACTCCCATTGCATTATGTCCCATCGTGTCTATTCGACATATGATGGTTAAGTTCGACTTTGCTACATTTTTTGCACTTTTTCTGCTCGTGCAAAAATTGGAGCCCTTGGTGTGGTATAAAAGTGCTTGAGGTGAATTACCTAGTTTCAAAGGGGGTTCTAACATACAGTAGGAAATGGTAGGCTGTGTATATACTCTCGCTTATGGTGATACAAATGACAGATCACATTGATAACTTTTTCTAAGTCACAATCCATAGGCCATGTCAGATGTTAAAGGGTGTATTTTTTTTCTCATTTTTAGAAACTGCTTCCAGGCTGCTAATTTCTATCCAGAGGACAACGCCTCTCCCAAAGTCATCTCTGCACCGTCTACCCCTCTGCTGCTAGCCACAGGTAACACACACTCACACACTCACACACTCACACACACACACACACACACACACACACACACACACACACACACACTTACTGACTTACTGTCCATTCCTCCATGTGTTTCAGATGAGCATGAGGCCCTGACTGTGAAGATGTTTGTGAAGCATGTCGCAGAGCTCCACTGCACCAACACGTTCTCTAAAGAGTTTGAGGTAAGACAACAGTCAGAGATCTGGACACTGAGAGCATCAATCTCATACATATTTAATGCACCCAAAGCAGTATTAACATCACATAGAGAGAGTTTTTTTTGTACTGTACTGTACTCGGAATCATTGATGGGATTTGACCTATGTAGAGGCAATCTGGGATTCAAACAACAACAGTGGTCATCTTGCCACTGTTTTTGGTAAACAGCTGATGGATGGGCTGGAGAAATGTAACCACTTTTAAATTAGCTAGCTGGATGCAAAGACTGACCGTACATGAACACAAAATGATAGTTTTAACCAAAGCTTTACAGTGTTTGTTTACAATGACTAAAACAAGCTTATATTTGGGGTTCTGATGGGGTAAGACAGTTGAACTAAGCTCATAAGGCATTTATAAGTTATATTCTTCAAGAATCAATGGCTATATATAATTAAGTTAAAAGTCAAATGTATGTGCCAATCCCAAATTGCTTCTTTAATTGTCTGATAGCCTCCCTCATTCAAATCTATATGTTCAATTGACCTCAGAATATCTCAAACAGCACAGTTTGATAGCCAATGAAATGTTATGTTACATCTGTGAACATTTATTGAACTACCATATACCCAGTTGTCCTGTTTGTCCCTATATCTCAGTGGAACACCCTGTACATGTTGTGGTGGGTGGGGGAGCATGTTGAGGAGGGCAGCATGTACAGTATGTTTGGGTGAGGGCGACACTATTCCTGTTAGACACTGCCTCTGTAAGGTAACCTGAGGCTGGTGGAGGTAGAAATCGTAGGACGGGCTCATTGTAATGGATGGAACGGAATGAGGAATGGTATCAAACACGTACAGTACTTATTCCATGAAATACAATGAGCGTCCTCCAATTTATTCCTCCACCACCCTTCCCTGCTATAAGGTAACCTCAGGACTGTGCTACTGTATCTGTGTCCCCGGTGGTGTGTGGTGGGACTGCATGGCCCACCACATGGAACACCACCCCTGTAGAAACCCTATCCAGAGCCATGGATGAACACATTTCGGCAAACCCAATCTTAGATTGAGGTCCTTAATGGGCACCATGCTAGTTCCAAAACATTCAAAACAATTACAACTTGAATGTTATTGTCATGTCATGTTTGGAGCCAATATGGAGGATAGTTTGTGGAGCTGTGTTTGTCTATGGTTCTAACCCTTGTCCATAGCATGAGCCACTACCTCCCAGAGTAACCTGTCTCACACACACACACACACACACACACATGCACACACATAAACACACACACACACACACACACACACACACACACACACACACACAGATGTACCTCATGTTTCTGTATCTGCACTGACTGTTCACTGTCTGTCACCCACCCATCCTCATCGCTGTGCTTTCTGCATTCTCACTTCCCACCCACCCCCCCCTCCCCCACCCCACCCCCCTACCCCCCCACCCCCCCCCATTAGATTGTGAAAGAGTTTTATGAGGTAAGCCACGTCTCCCTTTGTATTTGATTAGAATACACTAGCAGAGATGTGATTTTGTCCTGATTCATCATCAGGAGTTCCAGATTTGTGGCTTACAAATCTGATGGTAAATAAGACAGTAGATGTTGTTCATACTGTCTTTGTTGTGGCGGATCACATCCCTGTAGTGCTGTAGCTGTACTGGTCCTACTGCCTTGTCTCGTCTTCTGTTGTTTCCTTGCATGATTACTCTATGCTATGTGGCCTCAGGGTGTGTGTGTGCGTGTGTGAGTGTCTGCGTGCCTGTGTGTGTGTGTGTGTGTGTGTGTGTGTGTGTGTGTGTGTGTGTGCGCGCACGTGTGTGTGTGCATGACTGACTGACAGTGTTTTCTCTCCCAGGAGGTGCAGACATGCACGGTAGATATGGACATCACCACCGACAGCTCCAACCACCCGGACAATAAGAACAAGAACAGATACGTCAACATCCTGGCTTGTACGTGAAATTAAGACACACACACACACACATACACACACACACACACACACACACACACACACACACACTGATGACCGTCCCTCTCTGTTCTAGATGACCACAGTCGAGTCACATTGTCCCACAGTTTGGGCAGCGATGGAAAAGGCGGAGACTATATCAATGCTAACTTTGTCGATGTAAGTGCGCTCTCATTCATTTCAATTATTCATTATCCTCCAAACTCTAATTTACGTATATAAACACTTGTATGTAAATCGAGGAAGACTAGGAAGAATATGGATTGAAATATGGATGGATGGATGAATAGATGGATGGGTGGATAGATGGTTAAATGGATGGGATTGATGGATTGATGGATGGATGGATAAATGGATAAATGGATGGATATATATAATAGAATGGATTAATTTATTGTATGATTCCTGTCAGGGTTTTGAGCGTCCACGTGCGTACATTGCGGCCCAGGGCCCTCTGAAGGCGGGCAGGGAGGACTTCTGGCGGATGGTGTGGCAACAGAACGTAGGAGTCATCATCATGATCACCAACCTACTGGAGAAGGGACGGGTGAGTCTGGGGTCATGTGTGACATGATCCTTACGAGCTATAAATAAGCCTTGTTTATGGTAAACAATTAGGTTATTCAGGATTGACCGGTTCTGTTTTCATATCTCTCGTATACAGAGCCACCTTGTGGTGGAATCAGGTACGGTATATAGAATGCAACATACTGTACAACACTTGTACTGTGTTAGTGAGTTCGTGAGAGACAGGTGAATGACTGAGTGTGCATCTCTCTCTCTCTCTCTCTGGTCTATCAGAGGAAGTGTGACCAGTACTGGCCAGAGGAGAACCAGGAGGACTATGGTCAGTACCAGGTGACAATCAGAACCAGTAAGACCCTGGCCTACTACACCCTGAGGACCTTCACTCTCAGAGACACCAGCCACAAGGTATGTGTGGAAGCACAAACACACACACACACACACACACACACACACACAACACACACACACAGGTGGACATGGACCTTAACTCACAACCACAATCTCTTTGAATCGCTGCTTGCAACACTTATATGTTCATCAAAACCAAATGAAACCTTCTTCTCTCCCATCCAGGGGGGTTCCCAGAAGGGTCGTAGCAGTGGTGAGAGGACGGTGGTCCAGTACCACTACACCCAGTGGCCTGACATGGGCGTGCCAGAGTACACCCTGCCTGTCCTCTCCTTCGTACGAGCCTCCTCCCTGGCCAGGACAAACGAGATGGGGCCTGTTCTGGTGCACTGCAGGTGGGCTGTGTTGGAGTGCGTGCGTGCGTGCGTGCTTGCTTTCCACAGAGGGCTCTAAGTGGAATCCAAAAGGATTGTTTAAAGGGTGTTCTCCCACAGAGAACCCTTTCGGGAACCCTTTTTTTCGAAGAGTGTACAGTATTAAAAGACGCAGCATCCCAGAGCATGGTGTAATGTTGCATCATAATGTGTTCTCTATTTGTGTGTGTTCTCTCCTCAGTGCTGGCGTGGGGAGAACAGGCACCTACATCATGCTGGACAGCATGCTGCAACAGATCCACGACCAGAGCACAGTCAACGTCCTGGGCTTCCTCAAACATGTCAGAACACAGAGGAACTACCTGGTCCAGACTGAGGTAAGCAACACACCCCTCAGTAGGCCATTTGTCAGCATGACGTCATTATTGGAGACACCTTTGGTGGAACTTATCACAAGTGTCGATCCGTGAACATTGTTGTTTTGATTGTGTACGGTAGGCTTGCTGCAAGGTACATTTGTAAGTGAAAGACTAGTCCCATTCCTAATGCCTACTACTCTCTATTTTCAAATGATTGCACAGTTTTATTGGCACCATGCTAGTGAGCTGCCATAGTGACATTCTATGTCTTTCTGCGCTTATTGTAGTTTATTTGTTCTCACTCGGGAGACATAGCTAGCTGTAAAAGTTATGTACGCTACTTTGATTGATAACAGGAAATGAGGGACATAACTTCCATCCAAAAGGTTAAAGGTCAATAAAACCATGGATACTAGCCTCCAGTGCCTCTAGTCTACACCCAAGCCCTGTAGTGTGTAATTCAGAAGCCTGAAGTTTCTTCCTCTCTCTCTCTCTCTCTCTCTCTCTCTCTCTCTAGGAGCAGTATATGTTCATCCATGATGCCCTGGTGGAGGCCATCCTCAGTAGGAACACACAGGTGACCTCTGACCTCATCCACTCCTACGTCTCTGACTTGCTGACCCCAGGGCCTTCTGGCAGGACGCGCATGGAGAAACAGTTCAAGGTCAGGACGCTATCGGTTAAAAACACTGTGTATAAGGCATTAGCCATTAGCATCTCCACCAAGTGAGTTAATTCTCTTAAGGGCAGTAGCTAGCATGGCCAGTTGGCGAGCGGAAGGTTGTGAGTTTGATACTCGCTTGGGGCAAACTACTCTTACCTCGCTGTGTCTCCAATGACACACTAGTCTCCATAATCTGCCCTACTCTTGACCATCATGGACAATACTGTATGCAGTAACGTTTGTATATTAACTTCTAGGATCGTAAACACAGAGGATGGTCAAACGTTTTCTCACGTGTTGTTTCAGTTGATAAGTCAGCGCAGAGCCAAGCCTTCTGACTACACCAAGGCTCTGAGAGAGGGCAACGCTGAGAAGAACAGGAGCTCCTCGCTCATGCCTGGTGAGCAGCACTGGACGGCTTCCAGCACTGAGACATTTATGCGATAGGAAAAACCGACATATTGTAACTTTAAGTCAAGAACATTCATCGTATTTAATGAACTGAAGTTCATTGTAATATAATAGTGAACTGGTTTCAATGGGTCTCTCTGTTGTGTGTCTGCTGCAGTGGAGAGATCCAGAGTGTGTCTGTCCTCAGTGGGAGGAGATTCGTCAGACTACATTAACGCCTCCTATGTGATGGTAAGCTGTGATGTCTCAGTCACTAAGCTGTGTCTTGACTGTGTTGCATGTTGCACTTTGTCCTTGATATTACTGACGTACCTGTAGATGATACTATTAAGGACTGTGAACAAGACACAGGCAGTATCAACTGGTTTGGTGTGTGTGTTGCAGGGTCACCACCAGAGTACAGAGTTCATCCTCACCCAGACTCCTCTGTCCAGCACCGTCTCGGACTTCTGGAGGATGGTCTGGGACCACAACGCACAGGTCATCGTCTCCCTGCCCGACATTCACACACAGGTAGGGGGCGCTGTATACACCTACAGGACACACACGCATGAATGCACACAGACATGCACACACGCCCATACGCACACACACACCTACAGGATGCACGCATGTGCACACACGCATGCACCCATGGAGAGAACAAAAATAGACCCGAACCCATAAATAAAAAGTAAAACTAAATATCTGGATGAATTAGGCTTGATGGATTTCCGCTCTCTTTCCTCTGCTCCATGGCTCCATGCTCCATGGCAACCATGACATTTACAATTCAAATACACACACACACACACTCTATAAAACCACATACAGACCTCTCTTTTCCCTGTGTATCTTTCAGAAGGAAGGGGAGGAGTCATGTGTGTACTGGCCCAGCAAGGACCAGCCTATCAGCTGTGAGGGTTTCACCGTCTCCTTCTCCAGAGAGGACCATGTCTGCCTGGCCAATGAGGAGAGACTGGTGGTACAGGACTTCATAGTGGAGGCCACACAGGTGAGAGACACACACACCAGCACTGTTACAGACAGACAGGCATGTACACACACACACACACACACACACACACACACACACACACACACACAGAGTCTTCTCACAGCCCCACCCCCCTCTCTTTTTTCTCTCTCCCGCTGTGTCTGTCCGGTCTCCTCAGGATGACTATGTCCTGGAGGTGAGGCAGTATGGCGCCCCCTGCTGGCCCAACCCAGACAGCCCCATCAGCAACAGCTTTGAGCTGGTAAACATCATCAGAGAGAACAGCAGACAGAGGGACAGCCCTGTGGTGGTACACGACCAGTAAGTGTAATACACTGCTCCCTGAGACTATACACTGCTCGCTTGTAACCAAACACTATTGAACGCCATCACTGAGAATGTTCTGTAGTTGGGGAGGTGTTCTGAGGTGTGATATTGGCCTTTATCAGACTTCCTCGTTTGTGTACTTCCTGTTTTTGTTAGTAGTGTTAAACATGGACAAACATTAGGGGTCAATTGCAACTCTGGTCTCTAAATCAACACTCTAACAGCGCCTAGATTTAAATCTTCTTTTTTTCGACCAGACTAAGGTGCCTTGGGTGGCAATTTGGTTGCAAAATGAATTCAATTTTGCACGTAAACTCAACAAATCGGCAGATCATTTGGTTGCAATTGGCCCGAGGTGACAACCGAAATAATAAAAAGAGTTAAATGATTTCGCTAGATACGTGACTTTGTCTGTGCTAGGCTAACATAGCTAGCTCTGGCTGTCTAAAAACCCTCATCGTTGATTTAGCTACGCGACTAACAAAAACAGGAAGTACACGTCATAGGGGCGTGTGATAAAGGCCAATTGTGCCCCAAAGACGGGGGATTGAAGTGGAGAACCGTGTGTGCTGTTGCTCTCTGAGTGGATGTCTAAATGTGTGTGTCTCTTGACTGTGCCAGGCTGGGTGGCACCACAGCAGGGCTGTTCTGTGCCCTCACCACCCTGTCTCACCAGCTCGACCAGGAGGGCTTTGTAGATGTGTACCAGGTGGCACGCATGACCAACCTAATGAGGCCGGGGGTCTTCAACGACATTGTAAGTTCTTGAGAAGTAACAATCACACAAACAGCGTTCATACAAACTAATTCACACAAACACACGCGCACACACACACACACTGTGAATGTTATCCAACTCACACACAGACACACACTTCTCACATGCTATATAGTACACAGCTGACAAACATAACACAGCATACACAATTCTCCCTCACCACACACACACACACACACACACACACACACACACACACACACACATCACATGGGACACACTCAGCATACACAATTCTCCCTCACCCCACACACACACACACACACACACACACACACACATCACATGGGACACACTCCTCCTATGCTCACCCTCTCTGTCCCCCTCCTAGGAGCAGTACCAGTTCCTGTACCGTGCCGTGTTGAGCCTGGTGAGCAGTCAGGAGGACCAGAAGGCCCTGCAGTCCTCAGAGACCAACGGCTCTGTACCCCTGGGCTCTGTCACCATAGCAGAGAGCCTGGAGTCCCTCATGTAACCTCTTCATCTCTTAAATTGCTCTTAACCACAGATCTAGGGTGAGATTACCCTCCACCAATCCTAACCTTAACCATTTAGGGGGATCAAATATTACCTGGCCCTGTATCAGTGGTTAAGGGGCAGTTCTGCTCAATCTAAGATCTCTTGTGAGGTTAAAAAGTGAGGTGCTGCCCATTAAGTGGTAGCATATTGCCTTTTTACCAGGAACCCACTTCTTTTCCATCATCCAAGGGGTTAACGTTGTTTTCAGACATCGTTGGTCGTCATGGGCAGCAGGTGTGGAATAGTCTTGTACTACTAGCCCTGTTTTAGGGACGCTGCAACCAGCTCCATGAGGTCTTGTATTCTGTGCCTTTTGTAATTCATGTTTTTTTCACTTTTCTTCAGTCTGTTTTGATACAATGGTGTGTGACTAATGCCAAATGTTTTGTGCTTTTTTTTTTTATTATCTTAAAAGGTGACCCGCTGTCTTGCTTATTGTTAACATTTCTGGGTTTGTTTGATTTAACTACTATCTTTTTTGGAAAAGTCCTTTGTGTGTAATTACTGGAAAAGGTCCTTCTCATATTCTGTCAGTGTGTATTCATCTTCTTCCCCTCATGGAAGGCTACTGTAAATACTGTTCCAAATGGTGTTCCGTGTGGAATACAAGCGAAATCAGAGTGGAAAAGTATGATATTATCTCATATGTAAATTATAACTGACCACATCAAAAGGCCAAAACTATTTATACCTCTAGATTTTATATTTTACTATGAAGGCGGTTTTTCTAGTCATTTACAAATGTATACTGTAACTGTGTTGATAATTTGATAATTTAGTTGGAATATGTTTCTTAATATTTCTGAAAAAAAAAAATCATCTTCTTTATCTCATGACAACGCATTTATTGTGAACTTTTCTGTAGTCAGAAAACATTAGAGATGGCATTGTGTATTTACTAGTGTATAGTGCCCAAACCAGAAGAGTAAAGTCTAAAACTCCTCACTTACGATCATGACGGCCTCATATCATTGCTTGTGTGGTCTCACAATTTCTTTCATCTAATGAAACCCACCACCTTACCAGACAACCCCATAGCTAGTCTGAGATTAACCCCATAGCTAGTCTGAGATCATACTCTGGTTTCTGGAACACTGTAACTAGGGCCCTGCAGTACCAGTGCTGAGGTAAGGAAGAGACCAAACCGCAGTGTGGCCTATGGTACTACATTGGTACTACAATGGTACTACATTTTCATTTTCTACAGACTGCTTCATAGTGAGCATCAACGGTTGGGGTCAAATCCATTTCAATTCAGGAAGTAAACAGAAATTCAAATTCTAAAATGAAGGCACAGAGGAAGTTTGGAATTGTAATGGACGCCAATGAATTTGAACCCTCTGTGAGTGTGTGCGTTCGTGTTATACATACAAAAAGATTTCAGATTCATGCTTTTATTCATACTATAATACAGATGCATCGTGTGAAATAGCTTCAGGAGGACCTGTACATAATTGATAGAGAGAAATAAATCAATCAATCAAATAAATGCACAACCTTGACACGTTTTGCCAAGATTGAGTCAGAAATTATATTTTTCATAATTATATTTTTCATAGCAATGTTTCAGTACACATTATATCAGTCAAACAAGGTAATAAAGTGTATATAGTGCATAACACATATCCCCAAAGTGCAGTGAGAGTATGGGTGCCCCTCCCATCTAATGTACGTTACTGTTCACACATCATTCCGATAGATTATGGCCCGTTAGTCTGTCCAACACTCAAGAGTACAGGACCTGGGTAAGAAATGCCCGATCCCAAATCAAACCCCTGGCTCCTCTCGACACACCCTCTCCAGATCTGAAAGGATCGGATGGGTGTAACGCTGTGTCCTAATGACTCACGTCGCGACCGAGGGCCGAGAAGAAAAATAGATCTCTCCCACTAAAATCAGTTTGGGTGTCCTAATCAGCTGTGTCCGTCAAAAGGCTCTGTGTGCGTCTACACTGCCACGCGTCTTAATGGTCTGTATTTCAGGTGCTTGTGCCGGTCAGATCCATCCATTGTTTGTTTTGGTGTTGTCTTGCTGTGTCGTCTGACGGATTATATGTATACGCGACACTCATATATATATATATATATATATATATATCTATACGCGACAGAGCGTATTAGGATTCAGTGTGAGATCGATGTGATATAAACTCCACCTAGCTTCACTACTGCTAATCCCTATCCAATCTTTTCAGGTCTACTGTACAGGACAGTGCCAAAGGGTACAAAGGGCATGAGCCATAGTTAAGCACATACCACCACCACTCCACCCCCCCAACTCCCCCCCCCCCCCCCCCTCCATTCTACCCCCCACCCCGACCCTACCCATCTGCATGGACAATGTTAAAATAGAATTATAGTTAATATACAAATATAGGCATAAGAACGTCTGAGTGGAAGCGGTATTTTGTAGTCTCTTGTGGAAAAATAGACCTTTGTTAGGTGAAAACAAATAATTGTAGTTTTCACCTCTTGTCTCTACTTGGAAGTACTGAAGCACCACAGGGTTTTGTGTTTTCAAGCCTAAAGGGTATAAAATTACCTGACATTTTAATTATTTACAAAGACTGAATAAATTCTTGCTTTGGAAGATTAACGCAAGTCATTAAAAATATATCATATTCAAGCACAGTTAGTAGATAACGTATGTTTTTTCTAAACATAATGTATGTATTTTTTTATGTGTTTCTCTCTATTTGGTTAGATACAAGCATACACCATGTCACAGTAGAGAGACGCCAGTCTGCCTCAGAGCAGAAGGGGGCTGTAGACTCTGGCGTGCACGTGCACGTGCGTGTGTGCACGTTTGTGTGGAGGTGAGGGGGACATCAGTCTTCCATGGGCTAGCCTGTCTTCTTCTCTGCTCTCTCTACCCCTCTCCTTCTCATCCCACTCTCCTTTCTGTTCTTTTTCCTCAATCCCCTCTCCCGTGTCTGTGTCCTCCTAGTTCCCCTGGGAGCCCTGTGGAAGAGAGATGAGAGGTCAGACATGGAGGCTCAGGGAGGTAATTTACAGTATGTGTTTGTTAAAAAGGGCTCTTAAACTTACAAATGGTCAGTGGCCTTATCTCAAGTTACAGTAGGAAATTCTAAATTAAGTAAATTCTTAGGGGGAAATATTGAGTTTGTACCGCACAGAACCACCACTAATGGATGAAGATGTCATAAAGTGTGTGTGTGTGTGTGTGTCCCAGGGCCTCTCCTCAGCTCACCGAGTTGGTTCTCTTGCGTTTCCAGCAGTCAGGGTTTATTCTCTTCTGCTCCTCAGCCAGAACCTTGGCCTCCATGGTGAAAACCCTCCGCTCCTCGCCTTTCATCTTCTTCCACTTCTCCCCCAGAATCACACTGATCGCTCTGTAGGAAGGACACACACACACACACTTTATAGTAAATTCAACTCATTACAGGTAATATGTCATATGTCTCACACACACATACACACATACACACACACACACACACACACACACACACACCTGTTGTCCTTCCCAGGGTACATCTGCGTGTACTCCACTCTGAACTTCTTGGCGAACAGCATGAAAGCATTCATTGGCCGCTTGCACTTGATGGGCGGGGCAGTGCTGGCTGCTACCGAGGCCTGCTGGCTCTTGATTGGTTTGCGGCTGGAGGAGGAGGAGGAGGAGGAGGAGGAAGCATGACTCTGTCTGTCACGGTCGGGACTCACAGCGCCCCCACTGGACAGGGAGGTGCGGCGCTGCCTGGCCATGCTGCTCAGCACGTACACAGCAGAGGAGTCCAAAGGGGTGAAGTCATAACTGGGAAAGGGATAACAAACACAAACGTCAAAGTCTAACCAACCGAACTCTTTAGCTACAACTGATTAATGTTATTGAGCAAAAAATTGACACTACTTTCATAAAGGCCTTGTTTTAGCGGTTTTACCTCCTGAATGTGTCAAACACCCGTGAGTCGTCTGTGTGTATGGCATCCCTGTGCCCCGGAGGCAAACACAGATCTCCAACCTGCACCTCATAACACGGGATCCCATACTGCACCACAGTGAGGCTCGGGTAGAACGAGGACCACCCTGGAATACATACACACACGTTCAACAAACACACCTTAAACATAAACACAAACACACACACACACACACACACACACACACACACTACACAAGAGCTCACAGGTCTAGCTTTCTACCTTTGTTTTTGACATAGAAGGGGTGGTCCAGTTGGCACTCGGTGGTCAGGAACCCCTCCCCAAAGGAGCCAGGGTCAAAGGTGAGTTTGAGGACAGACTGTCCGAACGCCAGGCTCTCAGCATGGCCCACCAGCCTTAGACCCTCAGAACCATAGCCCTGGAAAACACATTACCCAGAGAGAGAGAACAGTTACAGATGGGGCTCACAGAAAGGATGGACTTCGGACCATATTAGCTGACTGAGCTAAAGAGGCACTGGTAACCCTGGGATATTTCCTCTAGCAGTCTGTACCTTCACAGGATAGGATTTACATTTTACATTTTTGAGATTTAGCAGACGCCTTTATCCAAAGCGACTTACAACAAATACATTTGTCTAAGTAAGTGAATCATCTATCCATCAGTCATCATAAGAAAAACAAATCTATGCTAGGACCAGGGGCCAATATATATATATATTAATTTATTTACAGTAGAGAAACTGTACAGGGGGGTAGTGGGGATGAAGAGGTCTTTAGGAGGGATGGTAGCCTGAAGAGATGGGTCATCAGTCTACGGCGGAAGGATATTGCCTCTATAGCAGACTGCACTTTCAGGGGATGGGATATTGCCTATACAGCGCTCTGTACCTTCGGGGGATGGGATACTGCCTCCCCCTCATCTTCCGACTCATACTCTGACTCCAGCTCCTCAGCATCCTGCCACTCCACGTTTGGACCCTTGTGGAAACGCAGACGCGTGCCTGGGGAGGAGACATACAGCACAGGGACGACAGAGATTAGCATGTGAGCAGGGTTCTCCCCAAACGCGCTGTGAACATTACAGGGCAAATTAAACAACATATTCAGTAATGATAGAGTAACTATCTTTGATCGCCAACAACATTGTTGTTAAACACTAAAGCAAAAGCGAAAGCAGTATGATGTTCCTCATTCAGCGCTTTAACAGTATTTTTTGCACATTTTGACATTTTGATAATACAATCCAGCACCACGCTGTTGGGTAGAACCCTGTTTGAGCAAAGGAATGAATAGACTTTGTCTATGGGTTGTTTATGTGTGTGTGTACACCTGTTTTTGTACATGTACCATATGTCTTTCCTATATGTGTGTGTGTGTGTGTGTGTGTGTGTCTTTCTCTCCTGTGTTCGTACCTTTCAGAAAGCAGTGCCAGGCAGTAGCAGGCCAGGAGTGGCACCAGCCCATGTCCTCATCATCAGACAGTGAAGACCTGCAGGACACAGCCGACTCACACTCACTGGTGGCCTGCAGGAAGAAGACAACGGGGCTTTCAACACTCTATTCTGTACCAACTAGAAACACTCAACACACTACACCACAGCCTATTTCACACGATGAGGTGGAACCGAGCTGTGCTATCCCGTGTCGGACCTCATTCACAGGTATGGTATAACAGTCTGTTGTCCTTTCACTTTGTCCATTACAGCTTGTTAGGGCGTATTATCCAGAACCGCCACGGAGAAGACAGGCGTGGTTGGACAACCTAGCGATTGCCCGCCCTCAACACAGGGCGGTTTGGACAGTGTCAAAATTCCCTCCGTTTGTTTCTTTGTTTCAAACATTCATTGAACCTATGAAAACAAACACCGACATCTAATCTTTAAAAGTATTTACTTTGTTTTAAAGTAATGGAAGTAAAGTGACGCTTGCTTGGAAGGCAGTAGGAGGAGGGCCTACTATCGTGCCATTGACTAAACACGTTTCCAAAGGTTTTCATGCATGAGTTATTGGATTATCTGCACAATATTTGGGTTGGATCATGCCCTGAGCTGGTGATGTGAGTGGCATTGGAGCTAAGTTGGAGTGGGAGAGAAGGCTGACGCTCCAGTGTTTTAAATACCCGATCCACGCTCCGGTCAAATTACCCCCGCTCCGCTCACATGCTCTGCAACAGATATGTTGTGGGACCAGCTGAGCAGGCTTTTAACAATCCGAACTGTAATGAAAAAATCCAATGTGAAAGGAAAACATCTGTGCTAGCATAATACGGCTTAGTACAGCCCGATAATGGACGGTTTCCCGGACAAAGATTAAGCCTAATCCTAGACTAAAATGTATATTCAATGGAGATTTTCTAGCTGTGTTATTTAGTTAAGGACTAAGCTTAATCTTTGTGCGGGAAACCCACCCTAACAGCACAACAAACGTCACACTCAAATCTGTGCTTGATTGGGGAGCTCTTACCCTGACGCGCCTACGCTCCCTGGCAGGGCCTCTAGGGGGCGAAGGTGCACTGCTGGAGGTCAGGGGAGGCCGAGCATAGGAATGTAGGTTACTGCTGGTGCCAAAAATATGGACTGGAGATGACCTAAGGAAGTAATTGGATTGTTATGGACTTTCAATTCTTAAAGGGGGGACAGGAAGGTGTGTGGGTGTTTGTGTGTGTGTGTGTGTGTGTGTGTGTGTGTGTGTGTGTGTGTGTTGTGAGGCCGACCTGTGAGCAGACCCCTGCAGCAGTGGGCTCTGGGGGCTGGTGGCGATGTGGGCCAGCTGCGTGAGCCAGTGTGTGTCCAGGGGGGCTGTGTGTGTGTGTCCGTCACGCTCTTGGTGGGACACACACACTCCCACCTGAAACACAGCAGGGGATGTCTGGTCTTCCTCCACCTCCTGCAGCTCAGGGAGGTCATCTGAGGGGTCATACATAAAAATAGAGTGTGTAACGACAGTTGTAAAATCCACATTTCACAATTGTATTATTTTTCTCTGTTGGATGCTTTTATCTATTTGAATTCTTTTTTTTTTTAAAGTTGAATAGTTGGCATGTATTGTCTTGTTATTGACATGCTGGTCTGTGATTACCATACTCCATGCGGCTCTCACTGGTGGGGCATCCAGGGGAGGAGGCAAGGTGTTCCTCACACTGGAGCATGTCCAAGGCTTCATCCATCCCTGTGCTCCTCTCTGTCTGGTCCATCCCTGTGTTGTCCAGCTTGGGGCTACTGCAGGCCAAGGGAGTCTTCACTTCCCACACCATGTTATACCTTTTTAGGTCATCCGACTGCGTACAAACACAACAAAACATAAATGTGCCTTCTGGGACCTCGTATACAGATTTCAGCAGGCTAAATTGGGCAGTTGCTCTCCATGTATTATTTATAAAGGCCTCTATGAGGTTTGTAAATAAGAGTGCTCGGGAAAAAGAGTGACTACACTTATTAGATTGTGTATGAGGTGAGCTGTACCACAATGATGGGTTAATAGTGTAAAAGTAAAACTACAGCTGATAGACGTAAATAGCATACAGTCTGTATGTCTCCTATCAATTTCGCAACAGCGTCATGTGATTCCTTGCGTGCAGCCCTTGTTTGTAAACTTTCAGGACTTCACGCATGCGTATTCGAGCTCATTCATTCAATACTGAGAAAGGACGATAACTCATTCGCATAAGTTTAAAAACAAGCAAAATGTCTAACACAATAACAAATCGAACTGCATTAGAATGACACGCATGTACAAAATAGCGATCTCATATAAAGGACACAATGTTGACAAAGATTTTCCTATTAATTTGCCGATCGCCTTTGTTGTCACAATATACAGAAATGTCGCGGTCGCAAGAAAACAGTTTCATTGGTTTTACACGTCGACGACAAGTCATTTTACTGACAATATCATACACTATAAGATGCACAAATATATTCAATAATGTCACAGGGAGGAAATGCCAATATCCATTACAAAACGAATGAACGAGCCTTCGAGCTTTCCTCTTGCGCAAGCAGTAACAACAAAACAACAAACGTCAACAATGAAAAGTCTGACATGTCATTTGCAAGTAATGTAGCCAATGTCATCTTCTCGTTTTTCATATGTAATCTGTCCTGTAAGACCTGCATCTTGTTTTTTCAATAACTGTTCATTTAAAGCTTTGTCTTCAGCATTTCAATTGAACTTTCTTTGGAACTCACCAAAACAGTCGCCATCAACGCCAAGTTGAGAGAGATAAATTATAATTGTTCTTTGTGCAAGCCTATTGGTAGATCGAGATGTCAATGTACGGCTGCTTGCTTCCCAATTGGCTACTAGTCTTGTAAATACGCCATATATGTGCATATGCTGTTCCCATTGGCGTGTGTGTCCATGTCCATCATCAGCTCTTGGATCTAATTGGACAACCTGATAACAGAACAACTACTGGCAATTGTAGTTTTTATACTGTCTCTGTTGACTACAAGAGTGCTGATATGAAATAGCAAAAATAAAGATCATGTAAAATTATATAAATATATAAAGTTTTTGTTATTGAGGTTGAACATAACCATTCATTTACTGATAGTATCAGTATGTAATACCAATACATGCCAGAACAGTTTAACCAATTCTTTTCAATAAATAAAATAGCCAATAATAGACTACTTTATATTTTTAAAAAAAACTAATTTTATTGCAATGGCAATTCAAATAACAGTTAAATACAGAAAATACTCTGGCAATTAAGTGTAACGACATTACAAGAAAAGGGGCAACACAGCAAAGCATGTGCCAGATGGTGCTCCCTTAGAAATGGTTCAATTAAAACATTAACAGATTGTTTACACACTAAACAGTAAAGGTATACAATTACAAGAATACCATTAAACAAGGAATAACAGATACCCTTCGTTGGCATAGGTAAATATGTGCAGAGGTAGGCAATATAAATCCATTCTGTTGACTCACAAAACTTGTTTAAAGAGGTTTACTTGCATTAGAGGCTGAACTTCCGACAATGTAATGACAAGTAAATGACAGTTAAGAATATCTGGTTCAAAAAGGCAAATACGGTACTAAGCTATAAAGAGAGCAGTGCGTTGTTTACAAAAAAACAAAGAAAAAGAAAGGCTTCTTTCTCATGGACAAACTGTCGTATCCAACTAAGTATCAACCTAAGGGATTAGCAGCAAAATGCAAAATGTCAACGAAATATTTCCCAATAAGGACCCGCTGTATGTTTCACCCGTTTGGAAGTGGCACGGAATTCAGTAGAGGCAACTCATCTACAGTTGAACTTATGTTTGGCTCTGATAGAACAAGGAGCTCTATCACACCTGTTATAAACAGGCCATCAAATTTCAAAGACATTAAAAATGACATTGGGGGGGGGGGGGGGGGGGGGGAAACAACACTATATGTCAAGAGGATGATAAACCAAAGAAACAAACATCCTCTGACAAGTCATCAACAGCAGCTTGTCATACAATACCTACTCAATGAGAAAAGAAGCGACAAAGTTCAATCACTCAATGGTTCTGTGGACCTTTTATAAACCAACTTCACATTTGAGTCTAGAAATACTGCCTTTTTTTTTTTGCTACTGAGCACCGAGTTGTATGAATGTCCCATTTGACTTCATAAATATACCGTAGGCCAAAAAAAACAATTGGCTACCAATGATAATAATCCTTCACCAACTATATGATCGACTGCAACCGAGGACTACAGAACTAATACAAACTTCAAGTACAATACTTTATGCATTGTTCAGTTTCATCAAAAAAGTAAATTGGTTATCACAAACAATTGGAACATTTAGATATGATAACTAACTGCACGACCACCTCCTGTGTTGTTTTTGAGAAACTGTTGTCTTCACATCACTTCAGGTTTAATTGCCCAGACAAAAAAAAAAGGCTGTAAAAATTTGCCAGGCGATAGGGAACAAGAACAAGAAATGAAATCTTATATTTCATATCCTATGAATTAATAAGCTTGTAACACAATAACAGGCTAAAAAAGCAAATACTGAAAACACTGTTAGGTCTTTTTTTTTTTTCTGTGAGAACATTAAATGCTGGATAACAGATGACACCATTTTGAATTTAATCTATAACAAAGTTCATCTATCAGACAAACTTCAGAAAAGTGCATCTTTTCATGTACCATTTCTATGTAAGGCCAGGGATGAAACTTGGTCGTTGACAAACGACACTATGCCTTTATATAATACAAAATACTAAAACTATTATACACATGAGACTTAGGTCCCTATGACTGCTCCAAATAATGGCTGAAATTCATGTAAGCAGTATGAACGTCATCTGTTTAAAACAGTTTGATTGTTAACGTTAACAGATATTTTGATGTGTGTGATAGCAAGCAGACTGATCATTTCAAGAGCCCAGTACCAAGACAAGAGTGGCTAAGAGTCCTGTTTCATCAGAATGTGTCGGAGCTCTCACACGGTTTCATCGTGAATGTCAGTGCTACTTCCGAACAGGACGGATAGCTGCTCTTCGTAGTTGGCGATGTTCCTCTTCATTATGTCCATGCAGGGACCCAACAACCTCTCAAAGGCCTGCACGTCCATCACTGCAAAACAATCCAAGTACAATGAGATTACTGGCCTTTTATAACTGAAAATGCTAATAAAATTGTCACACACAAAACAAATGATACAAGGTATTAGACGTGAGCTGAGGTGTGACCTTGACATTTAGGATATTGACATTCAGTTGCACAGAGTTTCCTGAAGTGCGATGTGCTCCTTTAGGTGTTAGGCAGCCATAAACATACCTAAACACTTGACGTTTCCGACAGCAAATGCAGAGGCAGCCCTGGGCTTATTGGTGACCAGAGCGAGCTCCCCGAAATGCTGTCCTCTGGAGCACATGGCGATCTCCACCTCATCACCCTCCTTTTTCGTCTGGAAGGAAAGGACAAATTAAAAACGTGACAAATGAAACATCATTGCCTTTGCCATGGTATCATCAGGCCTTCCCAACCTGTCAATTCTGACAACAAACACCATCAACACCAGCTTGAGCGACAACAGGTGCTTTCTGAACATATAAAAGAGTAAACAGTCCTGATGTTTATTTGATCTAGTGAACCGAACATTAAATCTAAAATTCAGAAAAATCACAATTGTCACCTTGCAGGGCCTTTAAAAATCAGGGCAGATCTTAAAGCATACTCTTACCTTGCTCCTCCTCATTGTGATTCTGACTTGACCAGATTCCACAATGTAGAAACAGTGAGCCAAGTCCCCCTGTACAGAAATACCAAGACAAAACCATTTGAATTGCCCCTCTCAAACTTTCTACATTTATTTACATTTATGGCATTTAGCAGACGCCTTTATCCAAAGCGACGTACAACAATACATTTGTTTAAGTAAGTGAATAATCTATCCAACAGTAGGCATGCAAAGTCCATTTGAAGCACGCAGGGTTCATTTGAGGGCATTACCTGAGCTATGATCTGTTCGCCATCACTGTACGATTTGGAGGACAGTACATCCACCACTCTCATTCTCTCCGAGGGCTGTCAGGGCGAGAGAGAACGGCAGTTATACTGCAGGCCTGTTCATGGTGCTCACAGTCAGGGAATGCTGTCATCATCAGACATACTTCACATTACGAGGAATTACAAGTGTTCATGTTGTGAGGGTATTATTGAGGATCGGTGGAATTTCAATTCAGTCAAGTCAACCAATATTACGATTCGATGACTGCAAATAAGACATTGTATTTTCAATGATTTCTAAACAAACTGAAAACCAGGAGCTTTTAGCAATAACAATCATTTTTTACCAAGATTTGTTTGTAATTTCTGAACTATACATTCAAATCACTTCCTGAATTGACTAAATTGAAATGGAATTGACCCCCAACCCTCTTATTAATGCGTTCATTCATACATTCACAGTTCAGCATTACTCTCAACCAGTGAAACATAAAGACATCAACATAAAGGTATCTGAAAGGAATAGACAACTCTTACGTCCAGGGATGTGAGGAGGGGGAGCGACTCAATGAAACACTCGTACATCTTTCTCTTCTTGGCGTTGTTTTTCACTATGAGCCGTCGGAAGATCAGTCTGTCCTGGAGCACAAAATCATCGGCTCAAACCTTCAGCCCAAACACGACACCAATGACCCCAGCCCCCTTCTCCTTAGGTGTTGGTGCAAAACCAAATGAACATGATAAGTGTAAGCATATACGGCGGACGCTTCATTGGAAAGCTAGGTGGGTAGGTAGAGCCATATTGCTTACCTCTAATCTGGTCCCTACGGTTTTGCAAACACAGAAAGGGAAAAGAGGCTTGGGGTTGTTTTCAAACCAGGTATGTTTGTATTGAGTGTAGCTTCTAGCATGTGTAACTTCACTCACGAATCCAGCAGGGGGGCATATTCTCCCATTCAAACCTATGTAACAACAGCCACAGGCTCTTCTCCACCCAGAGTAGCTCCACCACACGCACACACGCACACACGCACACACACGTTCAGCCCAACTTACCAGGCACCAGAGAGCTCCGTCAGAGGTTGCGATGATGGTAGCAGCCCTCGGTGTGTTGTACATCAGGGCCAATTCCCCGAAACTACCGCTGTTGTCGTAGGACCCCACCACTCGCTCCACACCGTCCTTTTTCAACAGGATATCATATGTCCCTCTGAGAAAAGACAATGACACTCATCATCACAACAACAATGGATCCCATTTGCATAGTGCTCAAGCACTCTCGTATCATGGTGCTGTTTAGAGAGTAACTCACACTAACCACCATGGTACGCATCTTATTGAAGCGGTAAATAAAGGGCAAATAAAGGTTGTGTGTGGCTGTTTAGTGTTAATCAATAGCACAGACATACAAAGTCCTACTGTACCTTTCAATGACATAGAAGTTATCCGCATCATCATCATCTTGGTCGATAATGTGTTCTCCAGCTGCCACAGACTTCTCAAACATAGCATCCAGCACCTGGGACATCTGCTCCTGTTAAAGCCAAATGTGTATTTTTTTTTGTCATGCGTAGCCTATTTGTTGAAATGTGACATAAGCCTTCAGGTTACTGTCGAGATTATTTCCACTGTAAGTGGACCCAGCAGAACTCCTGGGAGATGAGCAAATGAGTTTTGGTCCCAAATGCTTCTTTCCCCCTGCCTAGGCTACTTCATTTTACCGGGTCTAAGTTTTTGAACAGCAGAATGTCTTTGCAGGCCTCTTGTAGTCTGTGTCTCTGCTCGTCTGTTTTGGGGTGGGTGATCTGAAAAAAAAGAGAAGCGCATAAGATATGCAGAATTGTAAAAACAACAAGCTACAAGTATCATCATCATGAAGTATCATCTTGCCTGTTCTTTCTAAGTACAGATGCATTGGCCCTGTCATGCTCAAGTTATCTTTTGTGAGGTAGTAGGCTTGGTGTCATTGCCACAATGTCAACATCTAAATCCAGGGCTGCCGTGAAAAAGACATTCATATGTCAATGTGACTTACCTGGATAGAAAAAAATTAATTAACAAATAAAGGATCTTACTCTGGCCTCTCTGTCCTTCTCATCATCCTCATCAGGGTTGAATGCCTCTGCACACACTGCAGAAAGGCACAAGAGTCATATTATACTTCTGAATGTGAGACTCTTTCAGACCTAGACATGTAGCCGACCCAGGACTCACACCACTAATGTAATCAGTGAATTTAGTAATTGCGGAAGAGGCACATCTCTTCACCCAACTTCTGTGGAGACCATTTGAAGCTGAAAATTCACGAGGACCTCTGTTTCTGCTACTTGAGTATTTTGTGCTTTGAAAAGCCTGTCGTTGGCTGTTCTGATCCTGCTATTAATAACAGTGATTCTGATGACAGCAGCAGTTGCTGTCCTGCCCAGATCAATAGTCCCAGCCACAGAGAAAATTCTGCTCCCCATTACATCTGCATGTGGACACCAGTTTGGTTGTCAACACCATGTCAGTTCACGTCACTTTTGGAACATTTGCATTTTGCAGTGGGGGCAGTGGGTGGAATTTGAGGAATGTTGGACTAACTATGATATTTGGCTCAGACTTCTTACCTGAGGTTCTTCTCATGAATCTGTTGATTACTGGAGCTGAGAGAAAAATAAAAAAAAGGCAAATGAATGAATGTGGTGTATTTTGCAATGCAAAGTGTCACTAGCTTGACAGCATTCTGACCAATCGCCATCAATGTTTCATGTATGACCTCCACCACCGCCCTGAAATAGTGGCTACCATGCTTACCAGCATGCCAGACAGTTGCTACAGTACAGTAGATATGCTGCCTTGTATGACAGGCCTCTTGTCTGTCTGAGTGGGAGCCAGCACTGTGCTGACTAGAATGATGCTCAGCTCAGTCAGGCCAGGTTCGGGGACCTCAAAAGCCATTCATATTTGAGGAATACAATATTCCGTTATCTACACGCTGAGTTCTTCACATAATTGAGATAAGCATTCCCCCCCCCCCCCCCCCCCCCCCCCCCCCCCCCAATACCTGTAGCCTTTGCTTGGTTTGGCATCCCATTTTGGTCATAACAGTAGCTAGCTAGATAGCAAGTCTCATCTGTCATTGGCTGGCTAGCTAGCGAACACTGACAGTTAGCTATGGCTAACATAAGCAAAACGATGCCTAGCTAGCTAACGTACCTACGAATTCCTCATCATCCTCATCCTCCTCCTCATCATCTCCATTTTCTGAGTCAATTTGCATTGCCTCCTCGGCAAAGTTGACCCCCCTCCCAGGTCGACAGGTTGCGTTAGCCGAATTTCGGGCATTGTTGCAGGCGGCTCCTGACTGATTTTCCTTCAGATGTGTGAAATACTGCAAGGTAAAGTCCAGAAGGTCTGCTGGTTGCGGTTGATTCCTCAACACTTCAACTGTAAAGCTTTGCAACAGCTCCGTCAGTCCCTCTGGGATTTCAAAACTCATCTCTGAAGAGTCCAAAAGCAAAATACACAATTTTTTGAAAAATACACAAATAAATTCCAGCTCACTTCAAGGATGCTTCAAGGCCAAGGGAACTATGAGTGAGTACTGATTCCAAAAACACGGCGTTTTGCTACAAATGTGGCTAACGTTATCTCCATGCTCAGTCTCTGTTCAGTTTTGGCGAACTAACCGCCTTTTGATGTCAACTGAATGAAAATGGCAGTAAAAATGTAGCATCATTTTGCTGCTGGCTACAGGAAACCCACGCATGTGACCCGGGTAACCATGGCAACCACCCGTCTAGCGGTTGCGTATGCTGTAGCGCAACGGCAAAAAGAGTCATAGAAATAGAATGAGCAGAACATGAACATCCACGTCTGTGGTTCATTTTTTTTTATTAAAGATGATCAAAATCATCTTATTTTTAAGAGATCTTTATTAATGGCAATAGATGAACCCAAACAAAATAATACAAAAATCAATTTCAGGGTGAAATAAAAAGTGGATGAACAGAACACACGCTGCAAGCTCTAATTAATTTTAGCACGGAGATTCATTAACGGATGTCTAAATACAGTAACTGACCCCCTTAGAAACTTGAACTGGGTTGGAACAAAAAAGTGCTGCTTCGCTGCTATAAGGCTTATATTCATTATGGCTGGGTGTTCACAGTGCACATAGCTTCAGTATCTGCTGAAATTCAGTTTTAGTGTGTTTGATTTAGACCTAGGGAAACCAAACAGAATCAGCAGTTTTGCATCCCTCCATATCTGGAGTAGTCTTCTTGAGTTCTGATTACTTACCTCTGAAATGTTTGCCCAGGCTACCAGTTCTTGGGGGGTAAACTATCAAAACATGCCTTTAAAGATCCAGTATGTGCAGATTTATCATGGCCATTTAGCAGTATTGTAAAGCTCAAATCTACAGTGCCTGTGTAAGTAATGGGACAGTGAAGCATTTTTTCTTTTTTTTAAATCAACAATTAGAAAAAAATCATTTAAAGTGGTGTAATTTATGAATGGTGAAACCAATATGTACGTAAATACAATCAAATAAAAGCTGAGAATCTATACTTTAATTGTCTATAATTTAATAAACTAAAAAAGAAGAAAAAATGCTTCACTGTCCCACTACTTACGCAGCTACTGTAGATTTGAGCTTTACAATACTGCTAAATGGCCATGATAAACCCTTAGCAATCAAGGAGTCACATGAAGCAAGAAATACACCAACCTTTTCCATTCTACCATTGAAATACTAAAATTCCCCAGACTTTTCACAGTATTTCCCCATTTCCCCATTTACAGAATAACCATCTTTAATAGACTGTATTTTACCATGCTTACTGTAAATGCTGTGACTGAGGTTGGGTCAGCGGTGTGGCGTGTGAATCCTCCCCCACAATGACATATTGCTGCTCACACTACTGGACCTCACTTCCTCTGGGAGAACAACCCAGTGTATAAACTTACTCAGTGCAGATATGATTAATTTGCCAAAGTGCAGCAAAGCGTGCAACCTCTCCTCTTGTCTGGTTTTACAAGGAAAGCACACAATGTGTGACAAGGCTTTACTCTGATCTTAAGAGTTGTATTAAAAGAGTTGATTCAATCCCAAATCTATTAGAATATTGTACATGAAGAGGAAAATTAAAAATGAGTTCACTTTTACTCGTTCCCATCGTGCAAAAAAAAAGGTCTTTGCTGAATCGTCCTTTACACGTCCTCCCGTCTAAGTGAAATGATTGTGCTTTGTATTTTTTTTCAGAGCCCAGGGTTTTCGGAGCCCAGAGTGGGGTGAAGTGTCCTGCTGTGCGAACATCCATCTCCTCTCCTGCGACAGGAGACGTGTGTCAGGTGTTTGTGTGTGACATTCACGCATGTCCCTGCTAGGAGAGAATCTGTGTGTATGAAAATGTGACACAACAGCGCTGGAGTGGGCCATTTTCATCTTGACCTTCTCCCCTGCAGTCTCACAGTAGGTAGGCAAACCTCTCTAAGATAACCCTCCGACATGATCTGTGACCATGAGGGTCCCGAAAACTCTTCTGATGTTATCAATATCAGTCCTGCACAACAACAAGTCCTGCAAGTCTTGTGTACAAAATGTATTACAGTGTAACGTGATCTGTCATCATATATCTGATATTTGTACTGATAGGCTACATCAGTAGTATGGCAAACATGTTTCAATATTCACTTGAGATTCATTGTAATCAGGCCATTCTTTCCCACTGACTCCTACTCCTGTCGTTTTTTTGCAAGGGAGTCCTAGCCAAGAGGACCCCCCCCCCCCCCCCCCAAAGACTCAGAGGGAACACTAAGCTGATCGTTTCTCCACCCCCTGCTTGATGCCCAGCACCAGATGGAGGAACCAGTTGAACTGCACGGTCCAGCCTTTGTCCCTGCAGATCTCGATCTGATCCAGCAGGTGGCGCTGAGCCTCCTCCTCCGGGCGGCCCACTGTCAGTGCTTCGCGGATGTACTCTATGTCTTCTTTGCTGGTGAGCTGCGGCATGCCCGTCATCAGCATCATGGAGAACAGGATGATGAGCAGGTTGGTGTGGTGCCTCAGGGCCAGGTAGGCCTTCACACACACGTCCTGAGTGAGAGGGTTAGGCCATGCATTTAGGACTCAGGTACTATACCTTGACAGATTTAGAGGTATAGGCATTTAGCATGGAGATACTATAGTATATCATTATCTTGAGCCGTAGGACCATGACGAATGGTGCCAAAATGGTGGACAGTTTGTCATTTACTGTCTAAGTTCTGCCTTTCATTCATTACGTGTGTGTGTCATTACTATGTGTTCAATACCTGGAATTTCTGGAAGTGTGGGCTGCTCTTCTTCCCAGATGTTCCCATGACATACAAGAAATCTGGGGTCAGAACAAAGGGAACCCTCTCCTTGCTGATGCCCAGGAAGCTCTTGTAATTTCCCAGGATGTGTCCGAAGTCAATGTGAAAAAGGTTACCTAACAGAAGACATGGTAGCACAATTTTAGAAACAAGGGATCGTGTTCAAATAAATACATTGTATGTTTCATTCAAGTTTTCACTGAGATACTGTAACATGGATACTGAGATACTGTTACATGGCAACCTACCCACATTGAGGAGAATATCCCATGTATCATGTGTCATGTGTTTGTGTGTGATATAGGAATATGAAGTGGAGATGTGCTACCGGATTCCGTGATCATGATGTTGTCGTTGTGTCTGTCTCCTATCCCCAGGACATACGTTGCGACACAGTACCCTCCACATGAGTACACAAAACGTTCGACAGCCTGTTGAAACTAGGAGAGAGAGATGGGAAGACAAACACAGACAGAGAGCATTTGCCAGCTACCATTTCACCAATCCACCTCTGCTCAACCACTTCCTAGCACATTTACATAGACAACACTGACTGCAAACGCAACGATGTGGAACCGAAACCAGACATTTGACTCACGCACAAATAAGTATTTCACGTGTCAGTCATGCTAGTTGGTTGGTTAAAACCTTGCTCTGCTACACCAAGGTCTGAGATATTTTCATCACAAAGGACTCGGTCCAAAATAGACGCAGAGACCTGAGAATGTGCAGGTCCAAATGTAACTTCACATGAGTAATGTTGAGGACAAAAGACTTGAGACAGGAAGTCACAGGAAGTGTATTGGGGGTGTTTCCTTCCCTTCCAGCACTGCTATATCCTCTACATCTGATAAACACTGACTGCAGCCATGTGGTGGTAGCGGTAGGTAGCTAGCTCCAGTACCTTTTCCTCATTCACACACTTGTCATGTAGCCACTGGTTGAGGATCTCATCTTTAAATGCACCTGTGCTTCCCACAACACTCTGCTGGATGTTAGCAATGGTGGTTGCGTCCTTCACTATCTCAATCATCCCTAGAGAGAGGAAGAGAGAGAGAGGGAAAGAGAGAGCGAGGGAGGGAGATGAGAGGATATTATACTTTATTAAAGGGACATTTAACCACATTTAAGCCACCATAAAAACAACAAAGAGATAGACAAAACACAATCACCACATTAAAAACACAGTACATTATACAGTATATCAAAGGCATGTAAAAAGTTTTAAAGTACCTGATAAAATCACACAGTGAGTCTACAACAGAGATGAATGTGTATTGTGTTATAACTCAACTACTAACAGACCTTTTCACTGAGGCTTATTCTGATGTTCCATGTTCTTCTTGTATATATTACTCATATTTTTCAACTTTATTGGCCTACAGCTGACCAACTGACATACCTATTTTATTTCCAGTAGAAATACAGCCGTACGGCAACAAGGACAGGTCCAGAGATTCCTCCTCCCAGATGGACTCCATTATCAGCAGAATCTAACAGCAAAAGAGATGAGAACTCATACATTGGTGGAATATCCTGGGATGAAGTGGGGCGTAAACACATATGAACGTTGTTACGGAACCCTTTTTAAGAGTAAATAGTCTTTTTATGTTCCACCACAGTTGATATGCTGATGTATCAAGCCAACTAAAAACTGTTTTGATTTTCTGCGGAAGGAGAAGTGAATCTTGTTGATTGAAACAGCAAAGAGGGATATGGTATGGGTATATCGTGAATATACCACGTCTGTCAACCAATCGGATTGCGTTATTACAATAAACTGCTGTAAATTGCTATACGTCCCACCTGCAGTATGAGCATGTCCTGTCTCAGGTCGTCCCCGTCCTTGAAGATGACCCCGATGGTGTCACTGGACAGGGTGGTGGGGTCGGCCCTCTTGAACTGCAGCCACAGAGGCTTCTTCTTGGACGCCATCACCTTACACTGTTCGATCTGCACAGAAAGCAATGGAGTCTGGAGTCAAACACCAATCACTTGTTAATGAGGTGCAGGCCAGGATACGGTGAGGAGCAATAGAGTTGGGCCTCCATCTATGTTCTAATTACACATGGACTCTTTGGGGTGCCCAACAACTTCTGGGGGATAAGAAACGTAGATAATCTTTAAGGAGGATCCACATTGAGGATCTACATTGATATTCAAATGTTTTTGTTATGGGATGCTTGGCCACCCCAAACCCCCCTGTAATTTGAACCAATGGCCTACATACTGAAATGCTCCAATACAGAGACAGAGATAGTAGGAGAGGAATATCAGGGATGAGGAACAAGATGGGGGACACAAAATTATGGAGCAGAGTTCAAATGGAAGAGAGGCAGAGGGGAGTCTTGGGAAGAAAAGTGATAGAGATCAACGAGAGATGGAGAGAGATGGGTTGCCCAGCCTTTACTTACCACCAGAGCTCCTGCGCGTAGTCCTGGGTCATACGGGACTCTGAAGCTCTCTGGCAGGCCCGACGTCTGCAAGTTCTCCAGTTTCTGACGCAGCTGCATCACAACTGAAAACCCCCCACCATGTGTTTTATTAAAATGTCGCCCGCCTCATCTTAACCTTTATTTTACCTTTTTGCTGTACCCTTCTATTTTTAATTTCCTGCGGAAAATACAGGTGCATTCACACTCAGTGAATCAGGCCTTCTGTATCCAGTGCAATGCTTTCACAGGTCAAGTAGGGAGCGATGAGTGTTCTGGACTTACCATTTGTAGACACATCATATTTCTCGGCAGAGATGGCTTTGATCTCCCGGGTGACTTTCTGCAGAGCCTCTGTCATCTCCACCTAATGGTAATAATTAATAACAATGGTGGATTGGATTATACGACACTTAAATCACACTTATATCACATCCTGTACTAACCCTAACCCTAACCCTAGAGACCTCTTCACCCCCACTACCCCCCTGTCTAAGTTTTTCTCCTGAAAAAAAAAAAAAGAAATCTTCTAGCATTGTGACCGCCAATGGTCCCTGGTCTGAACATTGATTACTTTATCTTATGATGACTGATGGATAGATGGTTCACTTACTTAAACAAATGTATTTGCTGTAAGTCGCTTTGGATAAAGGCGTCTGCTAAATGCCATAAATGTAAAATGTAAATGTAAATGTTATATACGTTATTATATTATATGTATAAAGATTATTGCTCTGTACATCAGAAGGGACCCTACGTATTCATTTAATTCAGCTGACAGGGAGAGTTCTAATGAGTTGTGATTCATCTTTCAGCCAAATGTATCCTTAAAACTCCTCTCATCCACAGCCTGTGTGTATCATCCCAAGACCTATCATTTCAAATATTTATCGGTGCTTGATTGTGTTTGCCTGGTGCAACTGAACCAATGGAGTACTGTAGTCCCGTGCCCATCTGGCACTCCAGGCAGGTTCAAGCCAACACTCAAAGTATTCACTATTTGACCCAGGTGTGATCATCACCCACTCACCTGTCGTCTGAAGTCCTGCAGCATGGCCTCTCCACAGCCTCGCAGGTAGCCCTCCAGAAGCACAGCGTACCTCTGCTGGTAGTGCATGGACTGGGCTATCTCACTACGCAGGAACCAGAACAAGAAGTGGCCGATCCGCTTACTCTGTAAACACACACATGCGCATGTATAGTACGCACATGTATATACACATACACACACATACAGACGTTTGTACACCCATTTTTCATATTGTGTTTACAATTATAATTGGCAGTGGCTTATTTGCTTACTTTCAGAGCCCGTTTTAGTAGGAACCTGGCCAAGGCGCTGTCATGGTACGGCTCAAACTTCACAGCCTACAGGAGACAAATGGGGACACATATCAGTGATCAAAGCAAAGTTTTACTTTCTGCATCATATCTGAGTTCTGCAATATTTCTCCCACATATATTGTAACTCATCATCAAAAAAAGTCTATTGACCGGCAAAAATGCATTTATGTTGCACTGTTGTTAGCAGGTCAACAATAATCAGATTGTTTCCCCGTTCTTGTTTGTCAGGTTTGTCAGGTTTTTTTTTATCTCTGGAGTATTTCCATATGATGGCTGTCCTTCTGTAAGACAGAATCTAAATAACCAAGCGAAGCAGACTCATTTGCATCTAGCACCAAGGGTTCTTTGTCGGCTGTGGTGTCAGTTTATTGATATTGACACTGATGCTATGATATGTAAAACAAACCTCAAAGACTTCAGTTGGGAAAAAGGGAAGGTAAACAGAAAGACATAACACACAAACCAGCGTTGAGGTAAATTCCATTTAAATTCAGTCAATTCAAGTTAGCTGAGTACGCTGAAATTCCAATTCCAATTCTACATTTTTCTCATTGCAAAGCATAGATTTTCAGTTTCCGGAATTGACTGAATTTAAATGGAACTGACCATAACATTGACTCACCTGCACCAGCTGTAGCAGGTACCTCAGGACGTCGTCATCCCCCAGAGTCTCCAGTTTCCTCACGGCCATGGAGCGTACGTGTGCGTCCGAGTAGTGGCAGTCTAACAGCTGCATGGCCAGGCCCACGTCCAGCCCGCTGCGGTCCCACACAGAGCTCTTCTCCAGCAGCCTGTGTGTGGCTAGCACTTCCTCCTGCCTGCCCCAGCGCACAGACCCCAGCAGCTTAGGGTATGCTCTGGGGTGGAAAAGGGGGACGAACAGATGATGGACAAATATGCATTATAATATGTATCATACAAAAATGAATGCATTCTACTGTGTATCATTTATCCAAATTTCTTAGGAATATTTACAGTATGAACAAATGTATTATCATGCCAGCATGCAGTACCTGGGATGACGCATACACTCATGCCTGAAGTGCCAGAGCAGCTCCTTGTCCTCTGGGCTGAGGGGATTCAGAGGGTCTGTCTCCACGATGGCCTCAAACTGTTTCCTCAGGTGGTTGGGCATCTCTCTCTGGCCCCTCTCTCCTCCCTCCGCCTCCGCCCCAGCCTCCCGGCCCTCCCTGCTCTTAGGCAGGGCTACGGGGTAGCAGTACTTATCCAGCAAGATGGCTACCGCCATGGAGGACGCCTTGTCAGGGTTAGTGGCGGACGTCAGCTTGTCAGCGTTGACGCTGCTGTTGTCCTCTGTCTTCTCGGGCATCTTCCACATGTGTAGGATGAACTCTCCCTGGCGGAGCAGGGAGCGGTGGTCCACCAGGAGAAGGTTGACATAGTACAGTAGCCGGCTCTTGCTCTTACTTTCATGGCCGCTGTTGTCTGGGTAGTGGCCCCCTTTGGAGGTCTGGGTCTGGGCCTTCCCACAGGATACCTGCAAATACACGATAGAAGAAACAAGAAGTAATGAGAAGAAACAAGAAGAAAAGTAGATCCGAAATAAAAAAGTAACCATGAAAATAAACACACAGCACCTGTAGGTTGAGACGTGCTCCCTTGGGCAGGTCTCTGATCCTGATGTTGAACTCGAGCCAGCAGTTCCAGAGCACCTCTTCGGTGAAGGGCTTGGAGGAGGTCCTCTCCTGGGATAGGAGCTGTTGACCATGGAAAATACTGGCCTCCACGTACACTATTAGCTCTGGGTTACGAGGCAGGGCGGGGATGTCAATACCCAGGACTTTAACTCTGAACTTACGATGGCAGTCCCACAGCGAGATGGTAAACACCCTGTCGTGATCCTTCTCATCAATGGTCAACTGTTCGTGGGTGCCTGTGGAATAGAGCAGTGAATTCATGAATAAATTATTAATTCCAACATTGCAGGTTAAAGGTCCATTGAGATGTAATCGATCCGATGTGTCCAATACTAAATATAAAAGTTGTCATTTGATACCTGCCACTCCAGTACAGTCGTCCACCTGAGCCCAGTCCTCTCTCTGGACCAGGTCCTGGTCCGGGTTAGGAGCCGCCTCCAGAACCAGGTGAATCTCCTCTCCATTCTTCAGACACTGCCGGACCCAGTGGAAGTCTCCAACGGGATGGTTCCCATAGATGTACTCCTCTCTGCCGCACACGCGTAGCACGAAGTCCGACTCGCACACATCCTCCGGGATGCTCAGCAGAGCCCTCTTTTTGGCGATCTTGGTGAAGAAGCTCTGGAGCACCTGGACGGGCGTGTTGTCGATGGACACCTTGATGGTCTGGCTGGCCTTGTTCCTGTGGATGACCAGCAGGATGTGGTTGCTGCTCACCTTGCTCAGCAGGTACTCTGGAAGGGGCTTGGACATAATCCAGGGGTCCATGGAGTAGAGTTTGTGGTCTCTGTCGGAGAGCTCGATCTTGCGGGGAGTGAGGAGCTTCCTCCTGGTGAACTCCAGCTCGTCATCGTGCACGTTGCTCACGTCTGTGACGTCGTATCCGATGAGGTAGTTGAGGTACCTCTGGTACTGCGTGGACTCCTCCGAGGGCTGGGGTCTGGAGGCTAGGTGGATCTTCCCCACGTCTTTCTTCAGTGCTTTCGGATCGGATCAAATCAAACTTTATTTAGAAAGCTTTTAAAATATCTTGATTCATTTGCGAATTAAATAGACACAATACAATACAAATAAAAGACATTATGACCAAAAAACTGATTAAAGAGCAACGGTTTTCTACCTTTCCAGTAGCGGATGCAGTCAAGGGTCTGGAACACCTGGTGTTTGTCATAAATTTCACACCAGTTGCCTTTTTTCTGGTAGAGGAGAATGCAGTGGTCGGGTGAGTACTTCTGGTAGAACTCTGGGCAGAGGTTGGTGGCTACAGCTCTCAGCCACACCTGAGCCTTCACCTGCTCCACGGTCCAGTTCCCTGCTACCTCTAGCAGCAGAGTGTCTGGGCTCCCGCTCAACTTGGTGGTGGTGGGGAGGACAAAATCGATGGCTATCTGATCCATGGCTACAGAGGAGATGGAGGTAAAAGCTTTCATCTTCCTTCTCCTCCTCCTGTTCTCTTCTCTAAGGACTACAGGTTCTTCATCACTCACTTGCTGTTCCATAACACTATTTACCTAAAGTCAATATAACATATGAAAATATTAATTATTATTTAATATTATTAATATTAGACAATGACAGTGACATTCACTTGAAACCACTCATGTTTTTATATGATACAGTATGTGTAGTCAGATCTCTAATGAATGAAAGTTGTCAGTTCTCTAATGTACCAAAATTTAGTCCAGAATCCAAGTCTAGACTTGTTATTCTGATACAATTCTACCACCGAAACGTATGTGGTTCGCTACAACTTCTTCACATGAAACCTCTCTGCTAAGGAAATGTAGCAAAGCAGGAAGCGAGCAAAATCAGACGCTGTCAGCAGTAACGAATGTATCAAATGAGGCAGAGAAAGCGTTGCATCAAAATAAACCTGAATGTGGCAACATTGTAATCCCACATAATTTTTGGAACAGTTTAATCGTTGCCAACATATAGGAATGTCTGAAAATGACACTGATATGGACACTTGCAAATAAAACGCAAACTTTAATCATATCATTAGTTAGGCTATTGTAATAAATAAAATAATTGATGTAAAACACTAAAGGGCTAAAGGGATAAAAGGCCGAGTAACATTTGTGAAAAAGACAAGTAACATTTGTGAAAGTAACGGTACTGCCCATAATATTCGCCGGGGGAGTTATTCTCTGAAGATAAGATAAAACTTACCGTTCAACAAAGACACAACATACGCCAGCAGAATCAAGACAACATATATTTTTCGGCATTTATGCTGATAATTGCGAGAGTCACGATATAGTGTTTGGGTTCTTAAACTAGATTAGTAAATTCCGGAGTGTCAAAACTACTGGAGCCTCCTTCATCCCTCCCCTTGTGAACTTGTCACAGTCAGAAGTGTACATGTTCTGTTCTTATTGGTTGAGAGAGAGTCACTCTAGGAGGCATCACGGTAGTTCTGAGGGCAAAATGTCACTATGAACTACATAACACAGCTTATTATTATAATCATATAATTACCATGGTTTTACAATTCCATTATTGATGATAATCAGTGGTAATCATTATTATTATCATATGTGCTATGCTTTTTATGATTTATTGTCTTAGTCATGATATCTTTTTTATGTGGTTTAAGGTTAACTTTTTCCCCCTAAAAACAGTAAGGAGTCCTTCGGTATGATGTAGCCTTCTCCCAGGCAGATTTTGAACACGTTTGAATAGCCTATAGTGATTATGCCTACAGTCTAGGCTGCAGTAAATTGTATTATGGCGCTATCTGCTGGTTACACAAATGTTGATCTCAATCAGTTACCCATACTGATAAGAGATGTAGTCTACACTGTAGCTGTTACAGCTGTTACAGCTAAAAAAATAAATAAGATTATTGTAGGTCTATAGTGTACAGTCTAATTAATAGAATGATACAAGTGTAGTCTAACACCATAGTGCAATTATTATGATGTTTTTCTTTTATAATTAATTAATAATGTGACATGGTCTAGTGTCGTGTGTTCCCTGGTCAGGTCGTGTTCCCCCTCTATTAATTGTAGTTTTAAGAGATGTCTAAGGCAAAACTTAATCGATATTTACGTTAATTATTTATTTCAGAACATTCATTGATGCTATCGCAATGTGTCAATTTAACAACAAACTGAATCAAATTTTTGACTTGATGATATAAGATTACACCAATGAATAATATGTAATCTGCAAGCATCAGCTACGTCTTATAGACAAATAAATGAAAAATATTCATATTTTGCAAAAGCTGAGTAATATAACATTCATGGTAACATCTGACAACGTCCTTTGCTGAGTGAACGAACATTGCTCGATGTTTTCGGTTTATATATTCTTATATAATGTATAGGCCGCTATATATGATATGTGACAGCCTACTGTAATCAGGGATAAGAGCATTGCTGTCATCTTGCGCGATTGGACTAGGTGATAGTCTTGCCCCCAAACGCTACGTCATCGCTACCCTCCACTTGGCTTGCTGCGTGCTTGTGTGACTGGAGGTCCGCGTTTGGACCCGCCTTTCTCTGTTTGTTCACCGTCCTTCCCCAGCGACGGAGCTAGGTTGTGAATTCCCCGGCAGCACAGCGCAACAATACTGACAGACGCGACTGACTAAAACCAAGGGGAAGATGGAGCACAGAGACGCCGATTTCAATATATTGTTGGCTACCGATTCCTATAAGGTGAGTGGTCGACGCCTAAGTGTTGGTGGGACCGTCCAGGCTGCGGGGTTCATTCGTGCATGGGTCCTTGAATGAAAATAAATAACTCAAGGTGGTTTCATCTTCCAAGGCCATCACGCTTGCCTTGGTCGCTCTCTGTCTGTCTGTTCGCTAGGCCAAATGGGAGGAGAGAGGGCAGGTAGAAACGGAGTACCAAATTCAGAAGCATCCTTGCTTTGGTTCATTTCATCCTGGATGATGAACGAAATGACCACCAGCGAATTTAACGCCACACAATGATGTTCACGTTTCGTTTTGCAAAGTACTCTGATGATAGCAGTTAGCCAACATGCTAGCGAATAAGACGAGGGGGGGAGTGATCGCTAATTGAAAAGGCGGTAGCTTGCTTGAATGGAGGGCTGTGCAACCCGAGGGATGGCCAAAGAGGACACATTACAAACCCTCTTTGGGAGGGCTAAGTGAAAGACAAAGCTAGCTAATAACAGGCCAATCATAGCTACATATTTAGCATGTTCCTATCAATGCAAATGGCCTGAATCAAAAGCGAAACTTTGTTGAGAGCCTATCCTTTGGCTTTGAGACAATTCTGTTTGTGCAGCACTTTTTCCATAATGACGACAAGAAAGGAGTGCTGCTGCACACCAAATATGTATATCTTATAAATGTGGCTCCTTTTTATGTATTGAGTATATTGACATTTTTTATTTCCATCAAATATTTTGCCATGATTTTTTAACGTCTTACAGTCTTATTATAGAATAAAGCGTCTAGTAGAACTGGGTGTCTTTACCAGGGACGATGATTTGTGTGTGATCATTCAACCTGGTTCTTGGTGTGATTGCTGTTCTATGGTCTGTGGTAAGCAAGCATGACTGGGCGTGCATTTGGCCCCTGTGCAGCAACCCTGTGTGAGTGTACGGTGGCATATAGAGGACATTCTGATAGCTGGGCTCAAGGCAACATCTGGGAGGACATGGAGTGATTTTTAAACTGGGAGAGAGAGAGGGAGGGAAACTGAACTTGATGACCGGAGTGCTAATCATTTCACATAATTGCACATTTACTTTGATAAATGCATAATATAACTCATTTTCCACTTCCTTATTGTGTGTTTCTCTCTCTTGTGCAACGATCCTGTTTGACTCAGGTAGATAGACATGGCCTGTAAGACTAAATGTACTATTGATTGTTGTTATATCATGCACAGTATATGACTCATAGCAGTGGAGGCAGAAATGGGAGGACGAGCTCATTATAACGCATGCAATGGAATGAGGAATGGTTTTAAACCTGCGTGTTTGATACAGTTCCTCATACATTCCTTGCATTACAATGAGCCTGTCCTCCGATTTCTGCCTCCCCTAACTCATTAAGAGATACACTGTTGTCCTGGTGTAGTTTGTTATGTCCGTGAGCTCAGGGCCTTATTCTCTGTGTTATCCCTGTTTGACCCCCACTCTTCATCTGCACTAGACAAACAATGGACAAACACTAATGTCTGGCAGAGTTCCCTTTTCCACTAACAAACACAAAGTACTCCAGGTGCACATCTCTAATTGTATGAAGAATGCTTCCGTGTGTTTGTATTTTATTCCTGTATCCATGGAGCACACGCGCACACACACACACACACACACACACACACACACACATACACTAACTTCACTTTGTCCATTGGGCTTCAAGCCACTATAGCCTAGAGGAAGGACGGGGAGAGGGGTCAGTGGAACTGTTGAGCTGACTGACATTTAGTCGACAGATGCTATTGTGATCATTCATATCTAGCAGCTAAAGCTAATCAATAAAAACCTTAGTGGTTGATTTGCTTGATTTGCTTGACACGCATCACATTCAGGCTGACTGGCCCCATGCAACAGCCACTGACAGGCGGAACCATCAGAAGATCTCAGTTGTCAGAGGTTACAGTGGGATGGGATGGCTGACTCACAACTGAGTTGCCTATAGGCATAGATCTAGAGTTTACCCTCGACAAATTCTAACCTTTACCATTAGGGGAGAAATACAAAACTGACCTAAGATCAGTGTCCCCAGGGGACTACGTGTCCTCAGCCTACTCACTCTGCACTGTTGATACAGTATTGGCCTATTACCAGGAAATCTCAATGTCATAGTCAATCTCATACCAACTCTTTGGCCTGTTAGGACTAGATTCTGACTGATACTGTTATTTTTTAGTGTTTTTTTTATTGTTTTTTTTCAGAGTTCCTTTTTAGCACTTCATATGAAAACAATTGCAAAAAGATGCTCTTAATGCTGATTAGGAAAGAAATCCATATCTCAATAATGACCTGAAATGATCTCCATTGATAAATAGAGCAACATTTAATAATTGTATGTGCACAAAGAATTTCACATGTTCAGTGCACTGCATATTGATATCAGTGATTTGCTGTTCAATATAACATGCTGTGATACCGCTTGATCATCTACTGAATTATTTTTGTTATTCATTTCATTTACAAAAATATAAACATCCACTGTGAAAATCATTCTTAAAACAGACTGTTAGAATACCCCCTGCACTTCCTGGTTGCCAACCACTGTCATTTCCAGTAATTACACAGATTTTCAATAATTCAAGAATGTGAGGCTGATGCACATCTTTGGTGATGTGCCATATTTCACACTATTGGTGGAATATGTCCCGATACAGATATTTCTGTAAAAGGCAGATATTGGCTCTGGTGCTCCGATATATATTTATATATATATATATATATATATATATATATATATATATATATATATATATATATATATATGTGTGTGTGTGTGTGTGTGTGTGTGTGTGTGTGTGTGTGTGTGTGTGTGTGTGTGTGTGTGTGTGTGTGTGTGTGTGAGACTGCCTGACTGACTGACACACAGTGTTTTCTCTCCCAGGAGATGCAGGCATGCACGGTAGATAGGGGCATCACCATGGATCTGTGCGCGCGCACGCGTGTGTGTGTGCATGTGTGTGACACTAACTTCACTTTGTCCATCTGGCTTCAAGCCACTAAAGCCTAGAGAAAGGACAGGGAGCGGGTCAGTGGAACTGTTAAGCTGACTCACATTTAGAACCTGAATTCCCAAAAAGAGTGAAAGACAGAGAGAGCCAAAGAGAGTCCAGGAGTGAGTACTATGTCAGTAGCACCACTGCAGAGATATGCCACTGTGACCATACATAGCTAGCAATAAAAGCATAAGTGGTCTGTTTGCTCATCCCTCTTTGTTTGCTTGTATTTAGAGTTCCATCTGGTTCACAGCCGGTAATTTATGTTCTGTTTTCCCCCCCAACGCAGATATTAAGCACACATGCCTGTGTTTTCCTGGTGCTATCTACCCAGGCGTGGGTTAGCCGGCCTCTGCAAGCATGCCTAAGCTTTTAGGATAGTCTCTCTGCTGGAGGGAAAACAGAAATAGAAGGTGTTGCATCTGTGTGAGGGGAGTCCCAGGGGGGAGAGAGTCCCGGGGGAGAGAGAGAGAGACCCTGGGGGGAGTGAGGGGAGCTGCGGTCACTGTCAGCCCAGAGCTTCAACATTGGAACTCTCTCCGGTCACATCAGTGTCCATCCTCACCCCAGGTGATGTGAGTTAGGCCAGCATAGTCACGTAGTACCAGTATCAAGGCCAGCGACCCAAATGACACCCTATTCCCTCGGAAACGCCAGCAGGTGCACAACTTTTTCTTCGTTGAATCTGGTCAAAAGAAGTGCACTGTAGGCCACACAATGATGTCATTTGAGATGCTCACTCTCGACTTAATGTGCCTACTACTAAGGGTTTGGGATGAGATGATGACCTCGGTCGAAATCCTATCTCGAGATCTCCGTGCGTAACTCACCGATTGGCGCAAATCTCTCATTGACCTCAATGCATGATTTACCCAGGGAGGCGGGGCGGGGGTCTTTAATTGGTTGGCTGGTGGGAACAGTCGTTGGTGTGTCCATCTCTATGTCTCTAAATCTAGATGTCCCCCTGTTGTACAGATGGACAGGCCCAGACACACCTCTGCCTGATGCACCTCTCTGACTCTTTTCAGTGTCAGTAGTGCAGTGTCATCTGAGACTCAATCCTCTACACACACAGCCTACTGACCCTGGTCCCACAACATCACAGCGATATGAGAGACTAAACTCCCCGGTGTCTGTCCGTCCGTCCGTCCGTCCGTCCGTCTGTGCGTGTGTGCACACTGTGTGTACACTGGGGTAGTTTGATGTCGGGCTGCCTTTGTAACTAATCATACCCTGAGAGGCTGACATTTCACTAGGCTATTTCACAACATTGTGATGTGAAACACAACTTCCTGGTCATTACGAAACGTCTGTTAGCAATCTCCTGTCAGGAAAACGAGAGCAAAACCATGAAGTACAGTAGGCTATTACTGAAGAAGCACTCACTGTGTATTGAATTCACCACGCCTGAGGGCGCACATCTATTTTCATTTACTTTAATCCTTTGATTAGTTATACAGGGGGAAAAAATAAAAAAAAATACTAAGTGTAAAAAAAAAAAAAAAAAAATACTAAGTGTACAGGTGAAGATGATACTAAAGAACTTGAGCCCTTCTCAGTAACACACACACGCACATGGACACACACACACACACACGCACATATATGTATATCTTGTAGATATTGACGTTGTCTCTCCTATTTCTATTTCATTTCAGGTGACACATTACAAGCAGTACCCACCGAACACAAGTAAAGTGTACTCCTACTTCGAGTGTCGTGAGAGGAAAACTGACTCCACCAAGAACAGAAAAGTCAAATATGACAAAACTGTTTTCTATGGGCTGCAGTATATCCTCCACAAATACTTAAAAGGTAAGAATTACATTGAGTGTGCCAATCACTCCTTTACTCAAACTTGAAGGCATAGGCCTAAATTCACCCCAGAATCAGTTGGTTTAACATGTTTCCGACCTTTCCTGAGATCTGGAGGTCTGAGAAACTTTGATTTATTTCTTAGAGGCCATTTCACTAGAAGTCCTTATAGTGTAGAGAAATTACTGATTCACAGCAGTATCACTCTCATGTGATGGGCCCGAGATTTTAGAGTCTACAATTGATCATAGAGGCTTGGCTAAGAAGGAGAAACCTCTCAACAGCGTAGACTGGACTAGGGCATTTTTCCCCCCAAAACTTTAAACATTTCTCTCACCTCTCTTGAAGCACAGTAATCCCTGATCTCACACAATTTGACTGTATTAAAATCTCACAGAGCTATCTAGGATTTCACACGACAGTTTTTCCAACCCTGTTATGTCCGATCCATGATTAGCCTACTCCGAGGAAGAAGGAGGCTATTTCTTTCAAAGAAGTGGAACGGGGCCCCAAACCTCCTATTCTGTCCCTCAGTCAGTCTGTGGGGGGATTGAGGGGCTGTTGTCGGGGGGCTTAGCTGAGATATCCCACCTCAGGAATCCAGAGGAGAATATACTCCCTCCCCTCTCCCTCTCCCCTCCATCTGAAATGTATTTCATGGTGAGGAGCTAGGTGAGAGAGGGAGGGAGGGAGAGAGGGAGGGAGAGAGAGAGAGAGTGCTGAGGGGGCGAGCGAGGAGACAAAGGAACATCTGCTCTCTCACCCCTCTGCAATAGAAAGGCCAGCTGCGCAGGAGCATTAATTCAGAACAATAATAATACTAAAAACGGCCTGAACTCGAGGAGTAGAACTCACTCTGTTCCTGTTTACTATGGTTGTCACTTTCATCGCGACAGGGAGCGGTCAAGCTTTTTGGCTCTGTAAGCCGCACGTCACGTCACGTCACGTCACGTCACGTAAGCCCAACACACTGAGAAAGACAGTTCTCAGTGTGTTGGGCTTGCATGAGATGACGTGTGGTTGGTTAGTTGCTGTTATGTGTGTGTGTGTGTGTGCGTGTGCGTGTGCGTGTGTGTGAGACTGTGTGTGTGTGTGTGTGTGCGTGTGTGTGTGTGTGTGCGCGTGCCTCTTTAAGCAGGCCAGCAGAGTCTGAGTGACTGAGTGTGCATACGCCATCCTGAAAGGACAAAGACTCACTGTCACAGTGTGAGAGACGCTCCTAATTCAATAACAGAGGGACCGAACTGTATCTGGGTTCCTGTTGCTTTAACCAATCCCCCCCCCCCCCCCCCCCCCCCCCTCAGGGAAGGTGGTGACTACTGAGAAGATCCAGGAGGCTAAGGAGGTGTACAGGGAACACTTCCAGGATGACGTCTTCAACGTTAAAGGATGGACCTACATTCTGGAGGTACTGATGCTGCCCAATGCCAAACCGACCCCTACTGCCCCTACCTCCTACTCCCTAGGCACTTCATGTAGATCTAAGGATGGATGGGTATTAGATATATGGCAACAGTAGTTCCACCATTCACTATGATGTCATTGGGGATCTTTTTTGTTTCATTATTATTATTATTATTATTAAGTTTCCAGTTTTTGAAAATCACTGAAAAAAAACATGCCATCTTCTGACCTTGTTGTTGTATCTTTTTTACTACAGAACGTAGAAAAACACTGTTTTCACACAGTGCCCTGTGTGAGTTATCAGACAGTGAAGCATTTTTTCTTCTTTTGGCTCTACACTCTAAACTTTGGATACCATCCAATAAGAGCTGACAATCTCTACTTTAACCTACATAGTAGTTATTTGATTTAAATTCCCAACTTTTGGAGTGTAGAGCCAAAAGGATAATAAGGAAAATGCTTCACTGTCCCATTACTTACGCAGGGCACTGTATGTAGGCCCTGGCATGGTCAGTTTTATGTTACTCAAACAATGTTTTAATTTAGATACTGAGGCATGACATTTTATGATATTTCACTTGTATGGTGTAAAAACTAAAAGTATATCGGTGACAACGACGTATTCCTGACTATGGTATGGCTAGGGCAGCCGCTTCGGCTTGCTAACAATCGTGTTTTTGTTTGTCTGTTTACAGAAGTACAACGGCCACCTGCCCATCGAGATCAAGGCGGTGCCGGAGGGAAGTGTGATCCCGCGGGGAAACGTCCTGTTTACCGTGGAGAGCACGGACCCCGAGTGCTACTGGCTCACCAACTGGGTGGAGGTGAGAGAGAGGACCTCAACAAACACAGTCTTTCTGTAAAATAGGAATAGTTCATTTGAGTAGGGACAGATACAATTAAAACATAATGAAACACATTGAATAATGACGTGTCAGATGCATTGCACCATCATGCTTTAGCTAAAAGGATCTGGCGGTGAACATATCTCTCTTTGTTTTACCAAATTATTTACAATAGACATACACTCCAGTCCAGTCATTTTTGCTTCCAAAAAAATACTTCAGCAATTAAAAGATACTTCAGCAGTTAACGATATCATCTTAAAGGTAGACTCTGGGATATGGAAAACATATAGCAAAATGAGCATGCTGACACTGCCAGAGACTAGAGAATTTACACTGTAGAGTTGAATGCGATTGGTGCATGTGCTCTGACATCATATGTCGGGGGGCAGTGAAACAAGCGGACGCTCTCGTTCGCTGTTGCCCACGACCATGTCTCTGATGAAACTTTGATGAAAGCTCTGTTTTCACGGTGTGACGTCATGTCCCAGCGTCTACCTATATCAACAATAATACTGCGAATAAGTAAATGTTGATATCGCCCGACCCTACACACTGTACTCTGGTAGTGTTGTACTGTACTACTGGAAGAAATACTATGACCTGTAGGCCTACTACCTATCCAGTCCATGTGGCCGTCTGATGAGATTTCTTTTTAGGAAACCTTTATTTTAGGCAGGGGGGGGGGGGGGGTCCTACTGAGACCCAAGGTGTCTTTTTCAGAGGAGCCCTGCTGAGCTTGTGCCTGGTCTTGAATAGACGATATTCACCTTCATTCGTCTCCTCCTGACCGGCCTTGCCATCCTGCCACCGCTAACGTGATGCATCCGCAGTCACGGTGACTCGACTGGATTGAATTCATTTACGATGAGAGCCGTCAATCTCTCCCTGCGGTCACACCTTTCACTTTGATACCCTGGCTCTCCCTGCTCTCTCTAAGCCTGTTTGCACAGAGGCATTCACCCTGTAATTTACTGGAAGTGTCTTGTGTGTGCCAAGGATGGTTTGCTTCTAGCCGCTCTCTGGTGGTTTATACACCAGGAGGGCCTCGTCTTCTAAAGTAGCGCGTCTTCGTCTTGTCTTGTGTGACTCTTGAGAGGATAGTTGGGCTGGTGGACGCCGCAGTGGCACGTCGCAGTCCGTCTTCGCGGTTGATGAATGGAGCTGCCTTCCTTCCGCTGGCGTCCTTGGGCTGCGGAGCATAACGTCACTAGGCCAGGGACACCCGGCTTGTTATCGGCGCTGTTTTGGCTCTGGGGAGACACTGGCTGATGGTCCGATTCTCAACCCTTCTCCCGAAGTGTATAGTCGTACACTTCCCCCCTCATAGATTTAAAAGGAATGGACTGGTAGAAGCAATATAGCTCTCTCCAACTGTGTGTGTGTGTGCGTGTGCGTGTAAGTATGTGTGTGTGCGTGCGTGTGTGTGCATGTGTGTGGGGGTGCCCCCGCTGGGATTCTGAGGGCAGAGTACTTGTACGCCAGCCAAGCCCTCTCTCATGTCAGCAGTTTGAGGTGGAAACCCTGGTTTGTGACGGTGTCACATGAATACAGATTATATATTATGCTTTGGGAGCATGTGACTCTGATAGCGCCATACCGGTGTGCTCTGGAGTGGCCTCTACAGTGTCACCATGTCATTACAAGCCCTGTGATGGTACATCAACTCAAGCAACAGTAGGGCTCCGGTTCCTTGACATTTCTGGATTGATTTCCTTTATTATTATTATTTTTTTAATATCTTATAGACAGTGCATACATCAAGGTGTCGCCAGAGTGTATGTAGAAAGGCAGAAGAATCTTAATGGAACCCAGATCTTGTTGTTTTGAGTTGGAAGAGGTCATCCATGCGTAGTCCATGACCCTCCCTCCTGCCCTGGGTTCTCATGGTGTGTGTGAGCCTCCAGACAGGTCAAACACACATGTGCACGCATGCATACACACACACACACACACACATCATAGCTTTTTGAGAAGTCTTGCTAAACACACACGCTCAGACACGGTGTGATAATATTGACTTGCCCATTCAGTGATGACTAGTCCTAAACAAAGCCCCGGGGCCTATGTCCCTGGCAGCAGCCCCCAGCTAAGGTAACTCTGTCCTGGGCCTGGGTACGTGCAGAATCCCCCAGACAGACTCCATGTTGACATGAGGCGCTTCTCTCCCCGCAGCTTTTCCCAGGGAATGTGGCCCATGCCTCAGCTCCCTGAGCCCCCTGAGCCTGTCCAGCACACCCCAGCACCCAGCAGGATAAAGGGCCCGGTCTAAGGGGTTGGTTTTGGGTTCAAGTTCCGGTTGACTACACTGGGGGTTGTGCTGTGTTTTGTTATCCTGAAACCAAGGCACAGGCGTCTGGGGGCTGGAGACAGGGGAGGGTTGGACGACTCGGGTCACCAGGAGAACAGGGTTGTTTTCTCTCCCAGAGGCCCCTCCCCAGAGCTGTTCTCACCACCTGCTGTCCTTCTTGCTGACTCATGTACTAGCTAGCTAGCTCGTCATACTATCTCTTTGCTGACCCTTTTGTTAACCAATGACCACGCCTCTACCCCCCCCCCCCCCCTTCCCCTTCCCTTCTGCCTCCCCTCCTAGACCATCTTGGTCCAGATCTGGTATCCCATCACCGTGGCGACCAACTCACGGGAGCAGAAGAAGATCTTGGCACAGTATCTCCTAGAGACCTCTGGGAACTTGGAGAAGTTGGAGTACAAGCTGCATGACTTTGGCTACAGAGGAGTGTCTTCACAAGAGGTACAGAGCCTACAGTGCCAACCTAAAAGTCAATATTCCTGACAGATACTCTGAATAGAATAGAATACTTTATTATCTGTGAGGAAATGTGTTTGGCAGACTCTACAAACACAGCAGACGGATACATACTGCCTACAGAAATATCCCAAGCGGTTGCCTGTATTTATGCATCAATGTACTCATGGAAATGGGTGGTGGCCAGAATAGATTCAGCCTTGTGTAAACATAAAAATACACCCCTCTCTTTCTGGTTTCAGACCGCAGGTATTGGAGCCTCTGCCCACCTGGTCAACTTCAAGGGCACAGATACAGTGGCTGGCATCGGTGTCATTAAGAAGTACTACGGCACCAAAGACCCCGTGCCAGGCTTCTCTGTGCCCGCGGCAGAACACAGGTACAGAGAGGAGACTGTTTCCATATGCCGTCTCTCGTTATTTTCTTATGGATGGATGCTTGGATGGATGCTTGGATGCTTGGATGGATGTGATGTTGGCTTCATATATTGTCATGTGCAGTGTCTCTGTGTCAAGGCTATTGATAACAATGTGTATAGACACACACACACACACACATAAAGATGTATGTGTTCAGCAGAGTTACTGTACACAAGGGCAGTTACTACTGCTCGAATGCACCCTTCATCTGCCCCAGTGCATTCTGGGACTGGCTAGAGCTGTCCTCTTACATAATCTGTCATTCCACGAATTTCATACTCTGAGAAGTCACTGTGTTTTTTCATAGGATGCACAAAACCTTGTCACACAATTGCCCAATAAGTGAAAAATGTCATGCTAAATATATTTAGACATACCAGTACAGTGCCTATAGAAAGTCTACAAAAAAACCATCTACACAGCCTACAGGACACTTTCAAAGTTGAAAAATGTTCAATAATTTATTAAAAAGAAAAAACAGAGAAGACCTATTTTCTACACAACCCTTGCTGTGGCTCTCCAAAAATTAGCTCAATTAGGAATTGTTCGAGGAACAACAGCCAAATGAATCTGCAATTAAAAGTATTACAAAAAAGAGAGCTACAGCACACTGTTTGGCCATTAGATTCTGTCTCAAAACATTGATACAGATGCCCTCTTGTGGTGGGTTTTCATATAGGGCTGACCAGTGACCAGGGGGTATTCAGTATTCTCTCTCTCTCTCTCTCTCTCTCTCTCTCTCTCTCTCTCTAGCACCATCACCGCGTGGGGTAAGGACCACGAGAGGGATGCGTTTGAGCACATCGTGAAGCAGTTCCCCAATGTGCCCGTGTCCATCGTCAGTGACAGCTACGACATTTACAACGCCTGTGAGAAGATCTGGGGGGAGGACCTCAGGAGTCTCATCGAGTCCCGCAGCGCTGACGCACCCCTGGTGGTCCGCCCCGACTCTGGGAACCCCCTAGACACAGTCCTGAAGGTACTATTTGGCCTAACTTAACCCTAACTCAAGACCTGAATATGGGCCTGTCTTAACCCCAACTCAATCCCCCCCTAGACATAGTCCTGATGGTACTACAGGCCTGACTCATGATATGCTCCCAATATCACAATATGCTGCACACATCACGATATGCCATAATGTTAAATATCGGCTCAACCCTAATAGGCACCAGACAGTGTTCTCGGAGCGCCCACCAGTGGGTCCTGTATGGCTGTGTGACCTCTGACCCTCTTGTCCTCTTCCTCTCCTCAGGTGCTGGAGATCCTGGGTAAGAAGTTCCTGCCAACGGAGAACTCTAAGGGTTATAAGGTGCTGCCGCCCTACATCAGAGTCATCCAGGGGGATGGAGTGGATATCAACACGCTGCAAGAGGTACACACACACACACACACACACACACACACACAAACACACACATGTACATGAGTGTTAACAGTTGGTATCTATCTCTGTCTACAGATAGTGGAGGGGATGAAGCAACACAAGTGGAGCATTGAGAACATTGCATTTGGCTCCGGAGGGGCTCTGCTGCAGAAACTGACCAGGGACCTGCTGAACTGCTCCTTCAAGTGCAGCTACGTGGTCACCAACGGGCTCGGGGTGAGCAGTGTGACTCTATTCTCACACACACACACACACACACACATGCACTACCTTCATGATGAAAAGACAACTGAAACTTGATGTAAATGTTGAATGTTCCCTCGTACTGTAGGTGTGACTCTACACACACACACACACACACACACACACACACTACCTTCACACTGAAAAAGACAATTGAAACTGAATGTAAATGTTAACTGTTCCAATCGTAGGTGAACGTGTTCAAAGACCCAGTGGCAGATCCCAACAAGCGGTCAAAGAAGGGACGTCTGTCTCTGCACCGGACGCAGAGCGGAGACTTCGTCACACTGGAGGAGGGAAAGGGGGATCTGGAGGAGTACGGAGTAGTAAGTTAAAGTTTTTAACATCTTACGCCCCCCAATCAGAAATCAACCCTTGCTTTGGGTCCTTACCCTTTTTACTTACGATGACGACCATAAAAGAATGTTTTAACATTAAATGTACTTAATAACGTCCCTCTTGTGTTTCTCTCTCTCCGTAGGATCTGCTGCACACAGTGTTTCAGAACGGGAAGATCGTCAAAACGTACACGTTCGATGAGGTCAGAGACAATGCCAAGCTCAAAGAGAGCGAGCTGGAGGAGCTCCCTCACTGAGTAGTAGCACTCCCCTTTCACCCCTGACCCCCTGACCCCGAACGTCCGCCACCCCCAGTGGAGGCAGCGCACTACTAATAACCCCCAACCCCCTCCCCCTTACAAAGCACTGTCCTCCACCGGAGAGGAGGAGATTAGAACCCACACATGTCCGAAACCCACACCTGAAACCTGAAACACCCCCACCCAGGGAGAGAGGGGGGGGGGGGGGGGGGGGGAGAAAGACAGACAGACAGACAGACAGACAGACAGAGAGAGAGAGAGGATTGAGAGATAGAGAGAGAAGGACACATCCACACTGACTGTACCCTGTGTTTTATGTACAGAGCTGTTTAAAAATGTCAGAATCTACTTAGCTGTGTCTGTTTAGTGATGGACGAAATGATATCATGGTATGTAAATCATTTAACTACGGTTATGTAACGGTGTGTATATGACCAAGTGTCGCTATAATTGATCACAGATCTTCGCAGGAAAGGAGATGCTGTGTGTATACTGTGTTAATGAAAGTAACAGAACATTGTGTGGCGGCAGGACTGAGAAGTACATGTTAAATGTTGCTGTGTGTGTGTGTGTGTGTGTGTGTGCGTGCGTGCAGACAGTTTCTTTCTTTAAAGGATTATTGTATTCCTTTATGCAAATACATTTGCCGATCAGGGGTGAGCGCACTCTTCCTTTACTTTGTTGGCCTTTTTTTTTTTAAGAGAATATAGTATATAATAATATTATTATTATATTATTATTATATTAAGAGAATATAGATTTTTCCCCGCTAGAGACAAGACTGCTCAAATGTGGCCAAGAAGGTTGAAAAGCGAATCATGTTTCTGAAACACTGTCTAAAAAAAAGTAATGCCATAGTCGAGTCTCTCTGTTTTTGTCAGCGTTTTATTTGTGTACAATTACTCATTCCTGTTAACCATCTGTTTTGAGATTCTCGCTGTTTTTGAATTATGGGGAACGTTTTAGTGAAGCTTGATTTTACTATTTTGATACTGTCTTGGTTCGTACCTCAAAAAAACGTTATTTTGTATGACAATGGTTATTATTGCCAGAATTATTGCAGTAAATATCTATATTTACAATGATGCGGCCAAAACTGCCTTCTCACTTATGTATATAACAACTTACTTTCGATGAGGGGGAGGGCAGGTTAGGGAGGAATAGATATGTTATTATTTTCTTTGTCTAATGCCCATTTTATACCAACAGAATCCTCCAAACTGGTTGGTTGTAGTATGACTGGTGTCGTGGTCAGCTTGTAGCACATGTTTGTGTATAGTCTTTTGTGAATGCTTGAGAGTGTGATATTGGTGAATTCTATTTTTTGTTTTTGTTTTATGTATATGCTGGTTGTCCCAAATTCTTTCCCACAACTTATCTGATATTTTAACTAACATTACTGTTGCAATCAATGTTGTCAACACATTAAAATACCACCCTGTCAATTTGCGGAAATGTTTGACTTTTTTTATGGTTCAGTGAAAAAGGTGAAACCATTCCCTTTTCTAGCTGCTGTCAAAACAGTCTGTTTCCTCAATGCACAACCATTTAATTAAATTATATTTAAATCACATTTTTGAAGACTTAAACAATTAGAACTTGTGTGTGAACGTTTGAATAAAAAAAACCTTTATTGTTTCCAGTGTTCTCTATTCATTTGTAAGGTCTCGTATGATTTCAGGTAACCTATCATTACTTTCTGTGTTCTTACTGCTGAGGCCAGGCTGGACTACATGGGAGTGCATAGGCTTAATCACAAGGCCGTGCTTTTACCGCATACTGCTGCATATCTATATCTAATATCTAATTTTGAGAATTCGCGGTTTGGTGTGTTTCTAGTCATATGACTGTAATAGCTACCGGTGGTAGCGACTTGACCAAGAGACCGAAGAGTTTATTGCCGTCACAACCGGAGATCCGACTGTGCGCAGAGCTTGGTGGGAAGAGCCGATATCACGGAAAGGTCTGCCAAGGACAGAAAAAAAAACATCCTACCGATTACTTTCTAATCTTCATTTTATTCATTTGGGAGTGTTTTTTGAAGAGTGGGCTGGTGCTTCTGAATCGTTATCTAGAGTCATCTAAAGTCTTATCACTCGTTTCAGTTTTGAGTAGTAGATGTAGTAATTTATAGAGAATGATGAAGTTATACTGTTTGTGAAGGGCACATTTTGGAGCTTTTTTTCCCTCTCTCTTAGTGTACTGCCTCCGTTATTTGCGTAGGAGGGACAGCATCAGCAACAAGCGGACCGCAGATCCACGTCACTCTGAAACTCGATTTTTCTGATCAACTTGGTGATTTGCAATCTTCATTTTCGTTTTGAAAACATTTAGGTAGGCGAGGAGTAGGAGATGATGACGGGATTTCGACTGAATTTGGCCCCTCTCAAAGAACCGTTAGGTTTCATCAAACTTGTGGAATGGGTAAGTGAGGTTTTCAAATCCTACTGGAGGCAATCCGCTACTCCACAGTTGTAATGCAAGCCAGGGGTTTTCACTCTAGTTCGGGGCTCTGGCCTGAGAATGGGTTCATTTCACACCGCTTATTCTACATTTCATTCAGAGTTAGGGTAAACCACTAATTTTCCATCAGTTAGGGTATGCATGGACCAGTTCATTCTCTTTTCTTGCATTTCTTTGATCCTTTTATGAGAATATGATAATGTAGCACTTACTGTAACTTATTGTAACTGAAAGTCTACAGTATGAGTTTGTGGCATGTGGTTCGGCCAGAAATGTCCTTGTGTTACAAAGCCCTATAGCTGCCCTTCAAATTAAAGACAATTGTTACACATTAATTTCTCTGTAATAATTTACTTGACAGATGCCTAGCAGCATACAATGATTGTCTTGGTGAGAACTGTCTTTGGGTAAAGTGTACCACTGCCATACAGAAGAAGTTGAAGAAAAAAGGTGCAGCCCTCAAATCTGACATGTTTTCTAAAACTAAATCGGACTTATGATTCAGTTTTTCAGTGGGTTGAATACTCTCTTGAAAGAATGAATGTCGTCGTCCAGAGAAACATTATTTTTGGAAAATAATCATTAATCAGGTTTACTCCCTGGTCCTGCATAACTCGATCAAAGGAATCTTGTGTATGCAGGAGCAAATTGAGTTACCAATTCAGCTGTTTTCTCCTGTTGCAATCCTCAGGGATATAGGGCACAGCAGCAACACCCAGTCATCTGACACACCCAGACCTTTCGATTGCCATCTCTTCTATGCATGCTGACTGATCGCTAATTGTTCTGTGAAACATGAGTAGCCAGGGAGGTGGTTGGTAAACAGGAAGTGCCAGGCAGTGACATCTGGAGAAACATCTGGAGAAGGCGCCACTGTGAAATGGAGGTGCTTCAGCAGCCTACAGTCCAGGGTCAGAGTCATGAGATTTGGCCAACATACATCAGAATGCTGTGCTGACGCAGAATGTTCTCACAGAACACAGAGGATAAATCATAAACGTATGGAATAGATTTCAAATTAAACCAAATCCTGCTTTAAAACCTTTCAGTTTTAATGCGGAATCCAGGCTCTGTTAAGGTGTGGGGTAAGAAAGCGTCCCTGTCATTCCCTGCCCTCCCTGTCATGAGATGGCCATTTACTTTCCATCGCCCTCGAAACCTTTCCAGCCTTTTACTATCAGCTGAGAGAGTACAACATGCCCATATTCGATAGTCTATTCCTGGGAGACGATTACTTTTGGGTGTGATATTTCATGGAGCCCATGAGTCTTGGCAAGCGAGACTAGGTAGGTATAGAATACATTAACTCTTTAGTCCGATTCACCAAAGGAACCGATGACCTAGCCCGTTGCATTGCTATTTCTGTTTGAACAATGTTAGCTGCAGCTCAGACAGCATGCGTGACGATCTCTCTCTTTCTTTCCCAAACAGTTGACTGCCATATTTGCATTCGGAAGCTGTGGTGGGTACGCAGGGAGGAATATAGTGTCCATCTTCTGCGAGGGGAGGAACGAAACACTGAATGCCACGTTTAGTTACCCCTTCAGGTAAGTGGCACTCATAGATGCCAGTCAAGGCCACTCGCCCAATGGCCCTCTTCAACGTTCTTGCCCCTGGCCACGTTAGCATTATCTGATTTCCTGCAGGTGGATGTTATTGTTGAGATAGTGTGAAAGAGAATGTAGGTGTGTGGGTGGGAGGGGGGGGCCGGGGACTTTAGAGGACAGAGCAGCCAATTGGCGTAGCAGATTGTTTCCTCATTTCCACTGGATGAGTTTGTACAATGAGGATGTGTTTGCTTAAATCAGGGGATAAAATGATCTTGGTGTTACAGCTGCAAAGCTCATTTTCAGTCTTGAAAGCCTTGGGGAGAGGGGGGCGTTATCTGTATTGTTACATGATCCAGATGTTTATAAATGCAGTGTTAAAATTCACAAAAAAACTTCCCCTCCCGCCTTGCGTGTGAAACGTAACATTGACTATAAAAGTCTCCCATTTATATAATCTTGTTTTTGTTATGTTATAGTTAATACAGTAACCTTGTTAGTTAGAAATACTAACCGTGTAGAGTTGCTCTCTGTTGCGTTTGACCAGGTTAACCCAGGTTCCTCTGGTTGAGAGCAACACGACTCTGTGTAACCACTCTGTGGCCGTCACACACCTGGTGGGCGACTCCGCCTCTTCTGCAGAGTTCTTTGTGGGTGTGGCCATCATCTGCTTTCTGTACTCTATGGTGGCATTGCTGGTCTACCTGGGCTACATGCACGTCTACAAGGACTCAGACTTTGGGCCCATGTTTGTGAGTACTGGTTTGATACCATTGACACCTAGAAAAAAAGGTGCTACCTAGAACCATAAAGAGTTCTTCAACTGTCCCTAGGGGAGAACCCTTTTGGGTGGGAGAACCAAAAAGGGTTCTTCCGCAGGGACAGCCAAAAACCCCTTTTGGAACCCTTGTAGAGATGCGATGTCTACACCCTTGAGTCTCCAAAGGACTATACAGAGAAGTTGATGGTGTGTGCTAGCCGGTCTGACCACTAGGGTTCTCTCTCTCCCACAGGATTTTGCCTTGACGGCGGCGTTCGCCTTCCTCTGGCTGGTGTGTGCGTCTGCCTGGGCCAAGGGCCTGCAGAATGTGAAGGATGCCACCGGGACCGCGGGCATCGCCTCCACCCTGGCACTGTGCAAGGAGACCGACGTGGCTTGCGAAGTCACTGAGTTTTCCAACATGCGCACCCTCAACGTCTCTGTGGCAAGTATCTTGATTGTATAGATAGGGGCTTTACACGCTACAGGGCCGACCCGAAACATACTGTGCAGGCTCTGATATTTCCCTTTCTATACCAGCACTGTTTCAGCAGCTTTGGTGGATGCGTAACCAGAACAGCCCAGTACAGCTCAGCCTGGCTCAGCTCAGTTCAGCCCTGGAGTGTGAATTTGGGTTTAGTAAGGGTGTGTTTTTGCTCTCACCTGGTCTCTGTTTGACTTAACTGATTGCTGTGTCTGTTTCTACAGGTGTTTGGTTACCTGAACATGATTGTGTGGGCGGGCAACGCATGGTTTGTGTACAAGGAGACCCGCTGGCACGCGCAGAAGTACTCTGCCCAGCAAGGGACAGGCAGAGGGCAGGTCCCTGCCCCTATCTAATGCCACCACAAACAGACCACTCACCCTGGGCCTGGGACCAGTCCAGGGGGTTGCAGTGGTCACTAAATGGCCATGCTAAAGAGGACAAACGTGGCGATGTTGTCAGAATCGATGAACAAATCCATGAGATTTTTGTTCATGTTAAGCTAAGTGATGAAAATCACATTGCGGTTTAAAAGTGCCGTAAAACATCACTGTTCTCTCTAGCATGGTCCGTGATGACCAGGTGGTGGCTAGCATCTATTAGCATCATGGGAGCGTGTGGCTTCTTCTACTCTGCCATCACCCCCTCACCCTCTACCCATGCTTGGCTCCTCCTCCTCGTCTCATAATAGCTGTGTTTAATGGTGCATTTAAATGCTCCTTGGAAACGCTGACCTTCCCACCCAGATTTTGTGTAGTATTTTGCATAGAGTGTCCTATTGGCTAATTCTGTGATCGCTCTAAGTGGGAAACTCTGAGATCTCAGAGGTTCACGAGTGAAATGTCCATGTTCCCTATTTCCGAGGAGCACTTGAATGCAGCTTTAGTACCTGCAACGACATCCAACTGTCTAGCTATGCGTTTTTGGATTTCAGTACCTGTGCCTTATCAATACGAACACCAGTGTCGTAGTTAGCCATACATGTGCCTTACTATGCCAATGACGTCTCCACGTGCCCTCTCGTACCTTTACAGAACATAAACCCCAGGTATGTTTTCCTATGCTGTGGTGTCTGACCTATTGACAGTACCTGTGCACATTGGCCTTGGAGTCTCTAGGTTGACCATTAACCCTAACCTGAGGTGCGTTCAGGTTCCGTCCATTGCATTTAGTGACTTGAACGTTTCTAAAAACACAAAAGAAGCGAGTGTGTTTGGTCATTTCTTGTGTCCTTTAGCTGAATGTACAGCACCCCTTGCCTTCAGTCTCACTGAAAATAAGGTACACGTTTCCTGTCTTGATATCATTAATTTTCCATTTTATCTGTTATTAAGAAGACTTGAGTTCTACATGTTTTCATATAGGATGTTTTTTTTTCTTTTCTTTTTTTTTAACAGCTTCTTCAGTGGTACATTTATTTTCTATCTATACTTTTGTTGTTGAACCACTGCCAGACATTGTGCACTGTACTGGCTTTTTGTTCCAAATTTGTTTGTGTCTGTTTTTTTGATAATGATTCCATAAAGAATGTTTGATTTCTTTTTCTGTTATTACCTTTGATATAGTAAAAGTGTAACTTGGATTATTTTGGTGCATCCAAGGCCAAAGTTGAATGTGTGTCTGGTATACTGGTTATGCCTTTGTTCTCTTGCAATCATCAGACCAACTATAGCTTTATGAATGATATTTGTGCATTTGTCTTGCCTTCGTTCTGGAGGGAGACAGCCACTATCCTCTTTACAACATGCAAATTATGAATGTCCTTTTTCTTTTCCAATAAAAACCAATGAATTTCACTTTGTCAGTCATATATCTTTCCCATGTAAGAAGTTTCTGATTTACTACCTCTCTCTGGTCATTTCAATTTCACCAAACTGTTTTGCAGGCCGAACGAGGGAGGTGTGGAGATTTCTGACGCAAGTATACTTAGACACGTCATCTGGAGACATAATGCAGCTTTTGTTTACTAGTCCATCCTGTGACTTCGGTGATTGCTGTTTCTCTGGAGAACAAACACAACATTATGGTGAATCCGCCTGAGCTGGTGGCCGATGCAGTATTGTCCTGCAGAGGAGCCCGGATCCAAACCGAAGGGCAATAAGTCTGTAGTGAGATCCTCCTGAGGCTTAAATCAGTGGTATGTCCTCAGTCATGTGGTCTGTTGTATGCCGTACAGAGACTCAAGCACACGAGGCATAAAGCACTGCTTTTTGGCTCCACATTATCTGTTGCTGAAGTAGATCTGTCTACTGCTGAATTGTTAAAAAGCCCCTCCAGTCAAAATCAAACATGTTAATCTGAAAATCAGAGGTTTAGGTTTTAAGTATAAGTATATGAATACACAAACATTTTGGTCTGAAATAGGCAATTTTGTTAAAAAAAAAAAAAAGATATTGTAATCTGAGATATGTCCTTTTGATGATGTGAAAACTACCTGACATCATTGAGGTGAGTTCTGTGCCTGCCCCGAACACCCTTTCTTGGAAACAGGTATACCCCCCTGAAATACTGTAGAGGTTTGTAGTGTGTTGCTAGCCTGTAAGGTCCGAGCAGCGCCACTACTGTGCCCACAAGGCTGTGGTATATTATAGCCTGCTTTTTTTTTGGTTTTGTTCTATATTTTCATCATCAGCTACGGTGATTTTGTTACACAAAATGACATGCAGACAACCAAATTTTGTGAAAGGCATTGATCAAAGGAGTTAAATATATTCATATATTTATACATACGTCTATACTCCAAAAGTTGTATTAGAAATCAAACAATTACTATGAGGCTGAAGTAGAGATTCTCAGCTATTATTTGATGGTATTTGTGTACATATTGGTTTCACTATTTAGAAATTACTTTTTATACATAGTCTCCCTATTTCAGGGCACCAAAAGCAATGGGACAATTGGCTTGACAGGTGTTTCTTGTTAGTCAGGTGTGTTTATTCACATCATTTGTGCAGGCATAAGACAGCTGTCACTGTCTAGTATTGATTCTAGGCTTTGCGTTCTCATCGATCTATCTATAACCTTCTCTCATCTATCTAAACTTCTGTCATCTAACTATATTTCCATCATCTATCTAACTTTCTCTCATCTGTCTATCTATCTATCTAACTTCTCATCTATCTATCTATCTATCTATCTATCTATCTATCTATCTACAGTAACTATCTATCATAACCAATAAACCAACCAACCAGTCATCCACCAATCAAACCATATTTAACTTTTTCCACCACCATAAAAAGACTGTCACTTTCTTCAACTACCCAGCAAATCTATCTATCTATCTATCTATCTATCTATCTATCTATCTATCTATCTATCTATCTATCATCCAAAACATCTTTAAACTTGTTCGACTACCAAAATAAGATAAATAAGTTTCTTCTGGAACTAGCTTTTATACATCACTGCACAACATATGCAAATGCCAGTCAACACTAATCTATTAGAAACATTCACAAAAAATGAAACATTTAAAACAACAAAAACAGGGCAGGCCTACATTATTAGCAGCAAGTCCAACCAAGCTATGTAGCCTATTGCGCGGAAGCCGATTACAACACAAGAACAATCAAGAGTTTGCAAAACAAGTCCACCCTTTGATTCTATGCATAGAGTATAATCTCTGGTGTTATACTGACGCCTTGTGGCAACACTTTGATTCTGCATGTAACATCATAACATCCCGTATCCTTTGAGGTATAGACAACGTATATGTGTTTTACTAAATAATAATAACCTTTTTGACATTGTCACACACATGTCAGTTTTGTTTTAAATACTTGCTTTCTACAACAATAGCATTAATGCATTTTAGTAATACATTGATGTTCGTACTTGGACAGACTACACACACGTAATTTAGCAGATATCATAAAGTCATTTCATTAATGCGAACATAGGAGTCTAAATTCAAGGTTGTTCATTTGAATTCAAATGCCGGAGTTGATTAAAACTATGATGAACTTGATGGATGCCTAAGTGTGAGACAAAACAGACATTGTCTAAGGAGTTGACTTTCAGGTTCTTGTGGTCAAAGGATGGTAGATCTTTTGTCAGAACATTCATGCTGCAACCTTTTAAGTAGACATTTTCACGTTATAAGATTAGAAGGTTTTGCAACGTTTCAGCAAATGGGATATGCTGAAAATTACAGGATGTGATACGGCACTCCACACTATTCGGAATGTAATTTCTGAATGTCTTCTGTCTCCATATAGGAGACAGTGAAACAAGGATAAAATGTGAAGGCTTTTGATAGATCCTCCCTGTTATAGGAGAGAAATGCAGACAGCCACGGGGGGGGATTGAACTGAGGCAGACGTCAGAAGTAAGTCTATAGTAGTGGAAGAAACAGACAAGAGAGCACAGGGTTAGAGGCAGACGGACATTGACTGTTCTATTCAGTTGTGGACAGGCTAAGCAGGTAAAATACTTATGCAATGTTGCCAACAACAGTTTCACAAATAAGGACTGCTATCGGGTACAACAGCAGAGGGAGAACTATAGAGAGTGGTGGGAGAACAAGACATACACAAGGAAAAGGCGCACAACAAGACTCTACAAAAACTGCATAGCTGACTGGCTGACGGAGAGAGGATGAGATATTGTTTTACTACATCCCTGCTTAGTGCACCCACTTAAATAACCCAAACCCCAACCATCTAAAAAGAAAAAACATACACAATTCAAAGACATACATACAAACATATTCAGAGACATAGCCTACTTTCAAACCATCATGGGATGTATGGAGGACCTAACTTGCCATAATGAATAAATAAATAATTGTACATTAGTGTACATACATGAATAAATAAATAGGAAAATGTCTAAGGAAATAAAGAAATAACACATTTAATTAATTATTTCTTAATTTATTTCTTCATTCATTTATTTATGTATTCATTTATTTCTGTACTTCTGTGGGCGTGAGTCATGAATGATGAATGAGTCAGTAGGCGTGACCACGTAGTATTCACCAGGCAGAAGAATCAAACTAGCAGGAGATTCTGAATGATGGCTGGTGGAATGGTAGGCTACAAACAAGTGTACTATTCCACATCACATGTCGCCATTGCAGTGCCAAGAAAACGATAATAAACAAACACAACAAGACAATTGGCTATGATTGGGTGTTATATATCACGCCAAATCAAAACCGAATCATCCCAACAGTTGGCGCCTCCTATATCAGTGAAAAGTGCCGTGTGTGTGTGTGTGTGTGTGTGTGTGTTTTCAGGGGGTGAGGGAAGGATCAACCATACGATCGGGGATTCTAACTACATTCAAGAGGTGCTAACTGTTCACGTTAAAACTGGATAATTTGTTTTGGATTTGGCCTCATATTATGAGATGGTTGTTACTACCTTGCATCGTGTGTCTTCAGAGTGAACAGAGCAAGGCTAATGTAATCGAGCACTGCACTGTGACATTGATCAGCCAATGGGGTGTTAGACACCACCTACTGACGTTTGATTGACACCTTATTATCATATTGGATAAAAAAAATACAGAAATAAGTAACTGAATAAATACATAAATTAATAAATGCAGCCATGAATTAAATATATGAAGGTGTGAATACATGAATAAATAAATGAATAAATAATTAAATACATAGAGATTAGTAAACAAAATAAATAAATAAAATGCTTTTATTTCTGTATTTCGTTACACATTTACATATTTGTTTTCTCGGGCCTATACCTGAGCTGTCTGTATAAATTGCATTAAATGACCGAAACAATTAGCCATATAGCACACATAACTTCAATCAACCAAGCGTTTCACAACTATTGAAAATGAAACAATGTTGCGTTCTGCTTTCGCCTAATAACAGACCGCCGACACCCGGAAGGGTGGTACCTGCGCAAGTTCTGCAATCACCGGGTTTTTGTTCGTGGTTAATCACAAATTATGTTTGGCCGCTGTTTGAGATAAGTAGTTTGGATACGATTTTGGATTAAGTGTCTGACTGCCACTCGCCCATTTATGCCTGTATACTTAACTTCTTTGGGTGTTAGGGACACTTGTCAGAGACCTACCTAGAGCTACCTGTAGCTGTGTTCATACACACACACACATATACTCCTTTCCAGGTTGTGGGAAGAAGGAAAGTGTTGCTATCTTCGGTATAAGGGAACGAAGCGAAGGAAATCACTGCGGATAAACCGATCGTTAAACCAGGTGGGTAAACTTTCCCCTGCCTCCTAAACTACTGTATTAGCAGGATCATATTCTTATATGAGCATTTAACATATTATGAGGATTTAACCATTATGAGGATTGTTTGCATGTGACTCTTGCCAGTGTCAAACCAGCACCATATTGTGCCTATCTCGTCTTGTGAATAGGCGATGTAAATGATTTTGACATTATTGCCTCTACCTAAACTAGACATATGCTATTTCTGTCAGTTTACTAACTACCAGAACCTAGCCTATAGTTTGTCATTGGAATCCAGAGTGTTTTGCAATGTATTCTGTTACATTCTACGGGGAAGTTGGCAGGAGTGATTTATCAAGTCCCATTCTGACTCTAGCACACCTGTCCTGGTACACCAGGTTATCTCTGGTATGTTTACCCCTGTAGCAGCACCTGAAAAAGTGTCTGTATGTCGTGGTGCCCATACCAATCCCAAGCTGTCCATCAACCAGTGCAATCATAAGCAATCTTTCTAGAATGTAGTCTGACAGCTAAATTGATGGACTAAATAGGAGCTATTATGAGTACTCTGCCACTTCATTGAATTCCTATGAGGCATGCAGCAGAGGCGAATATGCAGCGCTGTGCTGTCAACCTTCCAGTGTTCTGCTCATCTACTACTCTGACTCAGCAGATTCATGTGTGTACTGAGCAGTCTGGCTCACTGTCACAATAGTTGCTACGTGAGTTACTCCATACAATGTAAAGCACTCAGACCCCCCTAGTGAAATGCACATACAAGTCATTGGTATTATTCTGTAAGGTCACAGTCTATGATTTTTGTTTACAGAGCAGATCTGATCTGGTTCTCAGTGACCCTACAAGGACCTCACGTGGTATAGGTACAATATTGAATGAACAGGGTTGCTGTGTTCACCATACTTAGGGATTGGAAACAACCACTGATACAGGAAGCTAATTCCTTTAACTTACACACACGAGTTGAAAAAAAGGTGTGTGTGTGTGTGTGTGTGTGTGTGTGTGTGTGTGTGTGTGTGTGTGTGTGTGTGTGTGTGTGTGTGTGTGTGTGTGTGTGTGTGTGTGTGTGTGTGTGTGTGTGTGTGTGTGTGTGTGTGTGTGTTGTTAAAGGGCAGAGGAGGACATGCATCTGTTTTCTCCCAGTCCAGGATCAGTTACATAAATGGTGCTCACTAGCGGCTGGCTTTGTGTTCACCTGTGATATGTGTCTTTAGACCGTAGTTTCCCTATGGCTGTAAATGATTACCGACTGTACATACTTTCTCTGTTCAAATGATCCTCTGTGATCTCATATGATACACTAGTTTGACAGTTGACTCTGTGCTTTTGGGCCCAGGGGGCCTGTATGCTTGTCATAGTATCAGGTCCATAATCATCTGGGAATGACAATAGCCAATTCAACCAGATTGTCACATGAAATGGAGTAAAAGATTGGGGGGCCATTTCATGGGCAAATTGATTCAAGACCCATGAGGACAAAAATGTGAAATTCATCAGAGCATATCAAATTGGGTGTCAATTGAAAGCTAAGAGTCTGGAATATATTTATATTTTGGGGATATTAAGTCAGAAATACATTTGTCAACAATCTTACATCATAAGAATAGGGAGAAGCAATGCTTTGACTTCTGGTCAAACATATATAAAAGTGCCTAAGAAAACATCTACCAGAAAAAGTATTTAAAGATGTTTAGAAAAACATTAAACCTCATTAATGTTCAAGTATAGACCCCGGTCAAATAATATCAAGCCATTCCCCAGTCTCCGGGTCATTCTGTTACCAAAAACCCACATACTGTAAGTGTAAGATATTTTCAAGTGTGTCTGCCTTCTGAGGAGCAAGGATAATGAAAATTAACAAAAGAAGAAGTATAGATGGACCTACCAAATACTTGTATTGTTTTTACTGATATTAATTAATATACTAAATCAATAAGTGATTTAAAACTGGTCATTCTGTTACCAAACAGAACAAAATTGGCAATTTCCCCTTTTAATGTAATTTATTTAAGTTGATAAAAGAGTACAATATTACCTTAATGAGAGTGTCTATTGTATATTTCTACTTTTGTTTCTCTATTTTAGCTGCACCATCATGTACAGAATGATATTCAAATCCATTTCTGCATTTTTATAGGGGATCCATTGCAGTAATTCTGTTACCATCATGTAAATCCACTTCACTTACTGTAGCTCAGCAACCAAAAGAGATATTTTCAAACTGAAGGTGTCATGTGATAGGTATTACTCCACTCTTTCTGCAGACATATTTGAATCTTAATTTGGAGCAGATATTTTAGGGTCATTCTGTTACCGAACTTTGAGGCTATACAGGTCTTAGTGAAAATTAAAAAAAGAAAAAAAAAAAGCACTGAGAATTGTTAGGAGTAGTCCTTGTGCATAGAGTTATATGGTTTGTTCAACTTTGCTTTCAGTGTTCTAGAAGGTTTTTGGTTTTTCTCATTTCCCATTGCACCCAGTCCCCCCCCCCCCCCCCCATTCAACTCAGCAGTTTCTGTTTCCAGCTCTGTTTCCTGTGATCATGTCCTAAACAGAGTTCCTGTTGCCATCATAAACAGACACTGCCATACTGTTGTTGACCCTCCTCCCTCTTCCCATCCCCAGTCCTCATCTTGCAGACAGGAGTACCATCCTCCCCCTTTCCCTCACAGACTCACAAAGATACCACAGCTAGTAGACAGTTAACACCATTCCCATCTCCACCCCTACCCCTATTTCCCTGTCACCTGTTCCTCAAACCATCCCTCTGTCCTCCCAAAGCGTCCCCATGATGAATGTGCAGCCACGGCGGATCCGTCTGAAGCCCTGGCTGCTAGCCCAGGTGAACAGCGGGAGGTACCCGGGTCTGCAGTGGCTCAGCGTAGACCACAGGCTCTTCCAGATCCCCTGGAGACATGCCACACGCCACCTGCCCACGTCAGAGGAGGAGAACACCATCTTCAAGGTCAGACGTCATGTTCAAAATAACAGAGAACCTACAGTCTCTGACCCTCTCACTCAGACGGTTGTGAATGTGCTTTTATTGTTTTATACCATATGAAACATGATTCTTAGATCCAGGTGCATCTTCGTATGGTTGACCATGTGTAGATCCACCACTGTCTGTGGCCACTACATACCCATTTACTTTTGCAAATTTACCACATTGTTTGTTTAGCTTTTTGCATGCGTTCTTACATAGAAAACATTTCCACAAGTGCAAAATGTTTACTGCACATACCACCATTCAGTAAGTCCCTAAGGAACTAATCTCTGATGTCACTGGGTTGTCTTCCTTCCTTGGGGAATTGATGTGTCAACTGTTTTAGTGAACTGAAAGAGCCATAGTTTCATTTCTGAGTTCCCCTAGTATCTTGGGTTTTTCTGATCTTGCGCTTCTGTTCCTTGTTTGCAATTACCCTGTTCTCCATTTAGTTCAGACTAATGTGGTAGTTTAATTTTGCAGCGCAGTAACCCACCTGTGTAATGATGAAGAGATCATTAGGCAGTAGACATATTAACTGGGAATGAAAAGAGAGGCACATTATGCTGAAATTCAATTGTCGGTTGTTTATAATTTGTTTCAGGGTGCTGCCATTTTAGCACATTTACACTAGTCATATGACCCCTGACCTTGTGTCACTCGCATTCACATATAAACACCCTCGTCTCCTCCCTTCCTCCCCCCAGGCCTGGGCTCTGGAGACAGGCAAGTATAAGGAGGGGCTGGATGAGCCTGACCCGGCCAAGTGGAAGGCCAACCTGCGCTGTGCTCTCAATAAGAGCCGTGAGTTCAAGCTCAAATACGACGGTACCAAGGAAACCCCTGTCCAGCCATACAAGATCTACGAGGTGTATGACCAGCCCGCCAATGGGGGTAAGTGTTTGAAGTGTGTGTGTGTGTGTGTGTGTGTGTGTCTGTGTGCGCGCACGTGCTTGCACGTGCATATGAGTGAGAGAGAAGACTTCAAACTGATTGACTAGCTACTTTGATGGAGTTGAAACGACAAAGAACTCAATTGTTGACTTTTAAAATTCTCTGGAATTAATGTTGAGATGTTCCTTTTGGTTTTGTTTCAGATACTGTTGATGAAGATGATGAAGATGAGGAGGTAAGGTGAAGAAATGTGCAACTACAACACAGAAGCGTGTTGTGTTCCAATTAATCCCATGAATCAAAATCTTTAACCTTATGCATTTATTTTCAGATGCCGAATATTGTTAGCCTCTCCATTGGTAAGAAACTGTCCCTCTTGACTTGAATATGAGTATCAGTGTTGAGTATGTATACCATCACTCCATCAGCCGTTGTCCATAGATGAACTAGGATCAGCCTGAAGTAAGAGGTTTGAAAACTGTTATTTGTCTGATGTGTTTGTCCTGCTGTCTCTCCCAGACCCCAGAATCTGTGACACGCCCTCTTTCCCAGCATTCCCTGCACACAGGGGTGACGTGACCTACAGAGGTGAAAGATTTGGGCCCTCTTCCCTAATCACATTGCCTCTCCTGCCTGACGGCATGCACTCCAATCCCAACAGGGGTGTGGTCATGGCAGTAGACCTCCCTCGGCCAACCATGGCTCCCCCAGAGTTTCCTACTCATGTTCCGCTGGTGGTGGGTGTAGAACACGGGGGGTTCGTACACCCTGGAGGACCCTCCAACGGACTGGGGATGGTTGGAGGGAGTATGCCACCCACTGCTATCTCAGAGTTGCCCTCCATGGCACCCTCTACTGCCCCAGGCCCAGCCCCCATGGAGGCCAGTTCTATGCCAGGAGTCCAGAACCAGGGAGAGGCGCAGGCGCAGCCCTACAAATACGACCTTCTGAGCAGCCTACCACGTGAGTGAAAATTGCACCTCCACACACTGTGATGAGAATGAGAACCTCTACTTATCTCACCTAGAGACTTTGCTTTGCCATTCATGTACATTTTAACTGTAATTCCTTGAGTAATACAGTATGTTGGGGTAATTGTTCCTTGGAATACACCTCCATAAATGGATTAAACTTTGTTTGGTATTTTATATGTATTTTATATGGTCCTCTGTGGCTCAGGTGGTAAAGCATGTGCCTAGCAACGCTAGGATGTGGGTTGGATTCCCGCTGGGACCGTATATACTAACAAATGTATGCACTCACTGCAATGTAAGTCGCTTTGGATAAAAGCGACAGCTAAATGGCGTATATACTGTATATGCTCAACACAATATACAGTGCTGCTTGAAAGTTTGTGAACCCTAGAGGGATGGTCATTATTTTGTATAAAATATTAAAATCAACTTATAAAATCTTTATCTAAACCCCAAATCGTAATACAGACATTCCAAATAAAGATATGGAATATGATATATTTTCATTGTTTTTTAAATGAAAGTGGTTTATTTAACAAAAACTCAGATGTCGTGTGCAAAAATGTGTGAACCTCTTCAGTCAATAGCTTGTAGCACCTTCATTAGCAGCGATAACGGAGTAATAGTCTCGTATAGCCACTAATCAGTCTCTGACATCTATTTTGAGGGATTTTTGCCCACTTCTCCTTTCAGAACTCAGCCAATTGAGTGAGGTTTGAGGGGTGTCTGGCATGAACTGCCCGCTTCAGGTCCTGCCACAGCATCTGCTTTTGGGTCGTTGTCTTGTTGTCTCCATTTTCAGCCCAGCTTTAGCTCCTTGACTAATGGCTTGACGTTCTGTTGCTGTCATGTTAAATGCTCTCCATTTGTAAATTGTTTGCCTCACAGTGGACTGATGGAGCTCAAATCTTGTTGAGATGATATTATAGCCTTCCCCAGACTGATGTGCTCTCACTATCCTCTTAATGATGTCCTCTGAGATCTCATTTCCTCTCGGCATGGTGTGTTTTGCATTCACCTGTATGGGTAACACAAAACTGACCAGGTTTCTTTTCTCTCTTTCCTAAAGATCTCTCCTTTGATTGGTTCATTTGGTACCCATTTATTTACCCACCTGATTCTACCTACCTACTTGATTTAACCAATGCAACTTGGGGTTCACTTATTTTTGCACCTGCACTAATTTCTTTATAATGTAGTTTTTCTACTGCATGCATGATTTCCTCTAAACCAACATCTGTAATTGATAAATATAAACCTGTTATGTCAGATAAAAAAGAGTGGTTCTGATTAAATAAAGATTTCATGGTAAAAAACAAAAAACAAATCTATAATTGCACAAGGGGTTCACATACTTTCAAGCAGCACTGTAATTGCCTCCGTTTGAGTCATTAGAGGGATTATAGTGTGCATTAGTCTGGGACGCTGCTACACCTGTATGTCTGTCTGTCACACCCATCCATTGGCACACACTTCTGAAGGTGTGGTCAATGGTATGACGGGTCCTCTTGTTGAGGAGGCAAATTTGCCTTTACAGATATAATGGCACTGTGTTTTATTTGTTGCTGTGTTCCAAATTGCAGCTTAAGATAACTACCGGTTTGTAGCAAAATGCATAATTCACAATGACAGATGATTAGTGTTGTTAATGTTATCCTGAAGTGCACTCTTGTGCTTGAGCTGTTAACAACCACTTCTCTCTTTGTCGTGTGGATTTCAGTGACTGACCTGGACCTAAAGTTCCTATACCGGGGCCGTACAGTGGGTTCTCTGACCGTGAGTAACCCCCAAGGCTGCAGGCTCTACTACGGCCACCTGGAGCCCACCCCGGAGCAGGTGGACCTGTTCGGCCCTGTCACCCTCAACCAGGTCCTGTTCCCTGGTCCTGCTGAAATCCAGAACGAGAAGCAGCGCTTCTACACAGAGCACCTGCTGGACGTGATGGACCGCGGGCTGATCCTGGAGATCTGGGAGCAGGACATCTACGCTGTCCGCCTCTGCCAGTGCAAGGTGTTCTGGTCCGGACCGGGCGTTCCAGAACAAGGTCTGCCCAACCCCATGCAGAGGGAGAATAAGATAAAAGTGTTCAGCCTCAACAACTTCCTGCATGGTGAGTCTGGCAATAAGTGTTTTTAGTCATCCCTGGCAGTAGCTTCCCTGTGGGTGTTTTTTAGGAGACACCCCTACCATCAGAGATTGAAAAAATTAATAAATGACTCCATAGCTTTGTATTGTAAAGCCTTGAATATTTCAGTCCATAAACATTGCCCATTCTGTGTGAGCTCTTGAGAAGAGCTTACTGTATGTACTTTGTTGCATAGTCTTTGTACAAACAATGAATTAGCAGTAGAACAAATATCATATTCCCTAAGATGATAGTATATGCCATTTAGCTGACCCCTTTATCCAAAGCGACATTGCAGTGTGTGCATACATTTTTCAGTATATTTGGTCCCAGCGGGAATCCAACCCACAACCTAAGCGTTGTTAGCGCCATGATCTACCAACTGAGCCACAGAGGAGTGAGTTGAGCTTAGTAGTAATGCTGTAGACTATTGCTCAAGTGTTCTTTCTCTCCCTGTCACTCTCTCTCTCTCTCTCTCTCTTTCTTTCTTTCTTTTTTTAATAGGGCTCATTTTGTACCAGAGGGGTGAAGCTCCCATCCCACCTCCGTTTGAGATCTACTTCTGCTTTGGGGAGGATTGGCCTGACGGAAAACCCAAGGAGAAGAAGCTCATTGTCGTCCAGGTGAGCACTGTGCTCTGGTTCTGGAGAAACATACTGGCTCATTTTGTACAATGGCTTTTATGGGAAATTTATTTGGTTTACAATTACACATAGAATACCAGCCAAATCATTCATTACACAATAAGCATAGACAGAGATGATCACACCCTCACAGAAGTTCACAGCGACCCTCCCCCATCGTGTGTCCAGGTGGTCCCAGTGGTGGCACGGATCCTGACAGAGATGTTCTCTGGAGAGCTCAACTGGTCCACAGACAGCATCCGACTGCAGATCTCCAACCCAGACATCAAGGACCAGACGGTGGAGCAGTTTAAGGAGCTACAGAGACTCCTCCAGAGCCAGCATGCCCATGGGCCTTGGGCCACCAACAGGCCCTGAAGCAGGCAGGGCTGACATACTGGGGGGCTTCACTCTTCAACAGGCCCTAGATTATGACCTCCCAAATCAGGGACTGGGGGGTATTCAAGACCCCTCATCTGGAACTACTCACTAGGAACTGTGCTTCCCATGGGCCCTTATCAAGGTATAAAAAAGGCTGGGTAAACACTGGACACCTCAAAATGACTGAAGTAAATGCTATGATATGTTATAATCCACTAATTCCCGTAAAACTCTACTCACCCTCCCAAAAAGTTGCGTAAGCAGTTTTTACGTGTGCTTACCCTCCACTACATCGCTAGTCCATTAGGTGGAAACCTGCTCATTCAACACTGTGCCACTCTTCTGGTTCTGATCATGCTCAACACTGGAGTTCCCATTAGCAAACAATCTTCCACCCACAAGCCAAGTCTTTGAACCCGGGTGCCCAGCGACTCTTGAACTGAACTGCTCCACCCTGGTGATATCCCCACCTCTGCTTTTTAACTTCACTGGCCCTATTGTGTTAGCTATGTGTACTTGATGTTCTATGGTCCCATGAAATGTGTTTGTTTAGTATTTCAATAAATACCATTGCAGTATTGTTTTACAGATGGTGGCAGGTAGGATTTCTTCTTCCCTTTTATAAGTCACTTTTTAATTTCCTTCCATTCCCTTTTCTTTTGTATCCACCTTTTTAATGTACCCACAATGCAACCACAACACGTTATGTATGTATATATGTATCTGGCAGACCTGGATTAAAATAGTATTTTAAATCATTTCAAATACTTTACTGTGTTTGGTTGAGTTTGCCTGGCACAATGGAATATTCCCACATAGAAACCCTACCCATCTGGTACTCCAGGCAGGCCCAAGCAAACACAATTACTTTTCAAGCCAGGTCTGATATCTGTAAATGATTGTATTCTGTTATTGGCTTCCTCTCCAGAGTGGACAATGTGCCAAAAAATGATTCTGACAGCCATACACAACAATATCAGTCAAAAATATTGGAATGTTATATTTTTTAATAAATACTACATTATGAATACATTCAGCAATACTGTGGTAACCGCTTCCCTGATCTACACACATACAGTGACATACGTTTCCAAACACAAACAGTATTGGTGCTGAGAGGAAGTGCCTAAATGGTCAATAGGTGAGAATGGAGTTGCTGCACAGACAGTTCCTTCCATCTGCAATGCATACTTGTAGATCAGATTATTTTGGTAAATTTAGTTGGGATTCCAGAACAGTGAAGGAAACCCTTTCCAGCTATGAAACAACCTTGAACCCTTTCGAGTTGAACACTTAGTTGATGTGATTCAAACAGTGTTGGTAATGAGGGTGAATCTGACAGCAGATTACCCTTCGGGGAGGCTTATGAGTGACATCAGCTGTGTGTGCCTCATCAGGGGAATTCCACAGTTCTATACACAATCAATAGAGGTGGGATTCAGGTTACAAGGTGTGTGGGAGAGTGAGGACAGTAGGGGTGTGTGTGTATGGACACACGTGAAGAATTGTCTGGATAGATCACCACCCAGTTGAGTCACAGCAGCCTGACTGGAGTGTCTCTGAAGGGTTCTGTCTGTGCATGTGCGTTTATGTAAACATGTGTCTGAAAACCAGTGAGGACTAACACTGACAGTGCATGTACCGTATGCATACATCAAAGTGTGTGTTGTCTGACTGACTATAGTAACTCTACAACAAAGGACACCTTGTCCAACTGGTTTCCAGGGAGAATAAGTGAGGGTGAGGGGTCTGGGTGCAATGCCACAGGGGGAACATATCTGCTCGATGACTCAAAGCTAAAACATGATACACGGACAAGGGTATGTTTGTTCCTCACGGTCGTTTTTATTGTTCACAACATGGCTACATCGCCGACAGTGGTGTCTGCCTCTCCCAAATATGGACGATGCCAGAGGGTGGAAGAACAAAAAAAAAAAAGAAAAAAATATACCATTTGCCAGAGTCCACTTGACCTGTCACAATTCTCTCTCCCCCCCTCTCTCTCTCCCTGGCAATAGATAACAGTAAAACTCCAGCCAACATGTTTAAAAAGGTCAAAGGTGACGCCAAATCTCCCAGCATTCCCCTTCCACCATTTCCTAAATGCCTCCACAGGCACTGGCAGCCATTTTGTGAAGGGCATCATGGGTTTGCTATTCATTTTTCTTATGGCACGGACAGCAAGACCATGTTAAAGTTCTAAAGACACGTCCATGAAAATAAATCATTTCTCAATTTTTAAAAACTTACAAGTCTTTTTTTGATGCATTATGATTTGCAACCAGGCACATCCTTTGTTTTTTTTCTTTGTTGTTTTTTTGTTGTTCTTTTTGAAGATGGATCCTGTAGAAATCCAACTGACGCAGAACTAATCCATTCCATTTCATTGAGTCGGTGAATGTCGTTACTCCTTGGACCTGCCCCCCAACCCGCCCCCTTTCAACCCTCGTGCCACCTGATGCTGTGGCGACAGTGAGGCAGGGGAGCAAGAGGGAGCTGAAGGGGGGGGGGGGAAAGGCTTCTTTTCTCACACGGTCAAAGTCGATGCGCGTTTCATTTCACCCTGTCACTCCAATCCTGCGATGCGTCTTATTGGCTTTCCACAGTGCCAAGTCCCGCCCATTCTTCCAGTAGGAGTTCCCTTTAGATTCTCGTCTGCGGTCTTCAGCTGCTTTGCCGTCACCTCTGAATGTTTGCCAACAAAAGATTAAACCTGAGGAAGAGGAGAGAAATGAATGAATGAAGGGCATCAACTCCATAGAGACCTTATAAACAGTCTCCATGTCAAGTCTGATCAGATCTTTCCTTTGTTAAGTGGGACAACAGAAATAAAGAACACCGTTGTGAGTACAATATTGAACATTTAATGTGAATGCGGCATCTCCTATCCATTAATTAAGACATTTCCGGCATATTCCTCTGAAGATATGCAAACTAGCTCAACCAGTTAACTCTAGCAGCATAGGGTACCCAAGCCCCACCCTGCAGAGCCAGTGTGTGTGTGTGTGTGTGTGGTGCCTTACCTGGTGTTCTGGCAGAGCTCTTTGGGGCACGGCTATCGGAACAATCTTGTGAACTCTCGGATGGCCCAGCACACCTGCTTACACTCCTCTGCACTGGAGAGGGAAAAGGAGGGATGGTGGGTTAGACGAGGACGAGAGAGAAAAGGTATGGGAGGAGAGACAGACGGTGAGAGAGGGACTTCGATATATGGTGAGGAAAGAATGTATTTCCTTCACCATTTATTATGAGGAAATACCTACACACCTATTCTCACCATTTATTATTCAACCCTACAAGTGCATCTAGATTGAATCATTGTTTAGCCAGCTCTGGTTCTCACAGGACACATACTGCGAGGTCAAGATGCTTCCTTAGAAATACTCTCATCTCCCGGTCTGAAGCTCTCATTCCCTTTCACAGAGCATGAGGGATGGTGGAGCGTTGGAAAACTGGGGCAGGGAAGGGACTGACTCCTAATGCAAGCCTGAACGTGCAGGTGATTCCCCACTCCGGTTCTCCAACGTTCCATAGCACCCTCGTAACAGCCTGTCCAGACATGCTCATCCAGGCCTCTCAAACCTGCAGGTGAAGAAGTGACACCTAGGGTAGAAGTTAGCCTCGGGCACAGATCTAGGATCCACGACCCCGCTCCAAATCCTAACCATTATAAATTACAGAGAACACCACAAAACTGACCTTCGATCAGTAACTAGGGGCAGTGTCAACCCTAAGGTAGTAGCTGACAGGTAAGATATCAGATTACGTGAAGGACTACAGGGTTACGCTCAGGGGTTGCGTTACCCGACATTCACCGATTTTTTAGAAGTGTCGACAAAAAATTCCAAATGCCATCCGTCATTTTGACAGGCAAAAATATTGCCTGTCAAACTACAATTAAAACACCAAAGAATCAGTGAATAACAGCCTACTGTTTAGTCCCGCCTTGCTATGTGCCCTAACTGGTGTTGTCACGGTGATTGACAGTAAATGTCCATACCAGTGTCATCTCTGGTCCACATTATCAGGCTGGTAGGCCTTCTTCATTGTAAACTCACTGTCGTCTTGACAATTTGCTTGCGGTTTTGCGAACAAGAACAGCGAGTTCAATCGTGTAGTGCGATTGATCCGTCACTGTAACTTCTCCGCGATTTCCCCTGGGCAGATGTTGCGGGTAGCCCATGTAGAATATAACTTTCTCTAAATATAAGTAGTTGACAGGTTGGGCAACCTTTCCGTGTTTGGTTGCCAAACATCTCTCCGCGGGTTTTTGGGTGCCCCGAGCCCTGATCAGAAATGTAATGACAGGATTTATTTCACCAGAACGCCTGGTTACACCTGTCATGTCTACTTCTGAGTGTGTTGGACAACAGGTTGGACAACCTGGCTGGCAGGAGTAAGCCTCTGCTCACCTGGTGACCTGCTTGTGGAAGTCTGTGAGCTGTTTGTGTGTGACGGTCACGGCCCCGCCTGACGTTTCCTTGGGAAGCCCCTTCAGCGCATTCTCCAGCCAGCGGCAGAACGTCTGCAAAACATTTCAGCAATGTTTATTATTATTTTTATTATTATTAATGCTATTTATACTTTATTCAGATTAAGAGTTAAAAGCAGTCACGCTTTTGCCTCATGAGTGAAAGTCAGGTGATGCCAGGTCATTGGAAGAGAGAAGAAAATACAAATCACTGTCATTGTTGAAAGACGTTCCCTCAGTGCCATCTTGTGGTAAAACAGTGAGTGGATTTACAAGAAACTTGAGCATGTGAGTCTACTGAACTGCATGTTTGTCTGCATCGTGTATGCACTTGTGTGTTGGTGTGTGACTCACCGGCCTGTCGAACACCATGATCTCCCACAGCACCTCGGCCACATCAGGGAGTGTGTAAGGCGGCAGACAGAAGCAACACGTGTGCATGAGCTGGGTGACCAACTGCTGCCCGTGCTGCTCCATGGCTTGGCCAATCAGCTGCTTCCGTACCTCAAAGTCATCTTCGTGCTGCGACACACAACAACACACAATGCCACTTGTTCATCATCAATGATTGATTGCTAACCCATGAGTGTCTCAAATTATGAATTGGCCTCAACTGACAGAGGTCAAATTCAAATTGGTTGCCTGAGTGATGACCTTAACTGATTAAAATGGATTATTTGATTGAATCACTGTTAACATTGTTTCCTTGTGTAGAGCAGCCTCATCACTGATTATCTGTGATTGATTGTTTAGAAGAGTCACTCACGTCATTGCTCACACCCGTGTGGATGAGATCTCTGACAAACTTCATGACGCTGCAGTTGGCGTCCCGGTGATCGAGTGTGGTGGCAGCGATGGCACACTGGATGATGTGGACTATGATGCCGCTACTGAGCAGGGTGACAGGACTACGCTGAACAAACCTAGAGAGAGAGAGAGAGAGAATGAGACACGTTATGGCTGGCAAGGCAGAGGTATAACCCAGTTGGTGACATTTCACCCAACACCCAGTCTTCCAGGGTTGTATTCTTTCTTGTAATCCAGAGGAAGTGTACAGACACTTACATGACCTAAACATTTACTTTAAGGGAAAGAAGAAATCCACAAGACACACACACACACAGAGAAAGCATACCGTGTGGCTAGCCTGAAGAGGTCGTCGACTGTGTCTGGGTGATTGCGGAGTCCGTTGGGCTGCTCCAACAGCTGGAAGGTGGGCATGCACAGAGCCTACAGGGAAGTGACAGGACAAACTCAGGCTTATATCGCTAAAAAAAAAAGAATCCTCCTCCTTGCTGTAAATTCACTGTACAATACCGTACTCTGCCACAGGTCTGAAGGAGGTGCATGTGTGTTACCTGTAGCATGTCCAGTAGTCCCTGTCGACAGCCGTCCTCCATTCCATACTCATCAACCAGGATACTGCCCAGGTACAGAAAGCAGGAGTGGGGATACACCTGGTACACACTAACCATCTGAAACACAACACAGTCGTACAAAATTAAGACATTTACTCTCCGACGGAAGCATACACACACGGACACAGCCACACACACAAACACACACACACCTGTGTGACGAGAGGCTGTAGTAAGGAGGCAGAGCCTTTGCCCACGCAGCGAACAGCGAATCGCAGGCAGCGACAGCAGCGCTCCACAATGCGGTTATCAGCCTGGTGTGTGTTCAGAGTCTCTGACAGCACCGGCCAAATCTAGAGACGAGAGGACACAAGGAAACACGTGACAGTCCAAGTACAGGATTACTACCAATAAGTAAAAGCATGAGCTTGTGGGAATGAGGAATATCCGTTCACCAACCAAGACTCAGGGGTAATATAGGACAGGTTGTGTGAATGAATCCATGGTATGAAACTGTGGCTTCATCCAAATACACATGGCCAGGGGGCTAAGCCATCTATAGTCCAGGAATGTAGTGCGTGTGAATAGAACTGATTTACCTCCTGGATGACTTTCTGGCATGGGTGTGTCTGTCCGTTCTCTACAATGGGGTTTGTGTGTCTGTAAAAAAGAAACAAAAGAGGCAAATATTGTGTTATGATAATGAAACATCTCTGCAGTTCGAACGCAGCGCAAAGAATCACCTCCATCTAAAACATCAGAGAGACACACAGGACAGTTTAGGAGGCGTGTGCATATAATCAAAATAAAAAAATCAGACGAGCTTACCGGAAAATGACTGCTAGTCTGTCCAGCCAGACGGTGGGGTCAGCGGCTTTCCCATTGCTGGGGTCCTGAGAGAGAAGCTGAGGACATAAGCATTACCGCATTGTTTAGTTTTGCACTTCAACCATGTGGTAACTCTCTCCTTAGTTAGTCCTCAATGGCTTACACATGCAAACATGCACAAACACACCAAAGCTTTCCTCAGAGAACATCCACAGACGCACACTGACCTTTTTGAGGGCCATGACCTGCACTGCACACAGGTCACTCAGACACTCAGCGATCTTCTCCAGGGGCAGACGGGCCAGGACCAGTGCTGTTCCTGCAAGAGAAAACGACCACAGTTACCACTAAACCATAGCGTCAGGGGAAACCAGTTACACAGCAGAAAACAACCACAGTTACCACTAAACCAACACGTGAGAGGCAGGGGTGAGCTTGACCTTTGAGGAGACCGACGGCTGCCTCGGTGGAGAGGGCGAAGGAGTCGAGTGCTCGGGCGATGTCCAGCAGGCCCTGGAAGTGCTGGGCCATGTGGTCCCTGCACACCGAGCAGATGTTGTGGATGGCCTTGGCCGCTACGGATGCCAGAGGCTTCTCCCTCAGCCCCTTCATCAGGTAGTTCAGCACTGGGTCTGTGTGACAGGCCAGAGGCAAAGGTCATACACGGATAATTCAGGACCACACAGATGCCCAATGACAGACACACACAGGGGGCGCTTAGTGGCGTAGCACACTAATGCGCATACCACATAATCGCAAGGTTCCTGGTTCGATTCCGACCCTCGACACGTCTTGCATGTCATCCCTCCTCTCTCTCCCATCCTTTCTGTCAATCTCTACCCCAATAAAGCCTAAAACCGAAAAACATATTTATAAAAAAATAAAAAAAGTAAAAATAAAAAAAGACACATATAGGCCGGGTCTGTGACAGGCCAGAGGCAACAGTCATGCACAGATAATTCAGGTCCACACAGATGCCCAAAGACAGACACGCAGATACATATAGGCCTGTCCCTCAGACATTAAACTTTACATCGAACACCAATGAGCTAAGCCGCTGGACTGCAGGCGACCACGTACCTAGAAAGCGTGGGTTGCGGTCGACGACCTCGCTCATCTCCCCCACGAGCTCGATGCTGGTGTAGCGCACAGCGATGTGGACCGTCTCAGGCAGCAGCACCACCTGCTCCAACACCTCCGTCAGGGTAGGGTTATTCTCACTGCAGGGATTTACACGTCATACATTAAAACACGCAATGGGGGAAGGATTTACACAGGATTTTACACATAAATAAACATGTTAGGTACAGGGTGGGGGGGGGGGCGAAGAATAGGTGACACTCACGGATCTACACTCTTGGCGATGGCGGCCATGATGAAGAGAACAGCCTCCGTCACCTCCCAGGGTGGGTTCCCTTCTCTGAGAGTGGAGTACAGCTGAGAGAAGGAGATGAAGAACATCCGACGTGAGCAATTGGTGTACGTTTTACACAGTGTTTTGTAGGTTTTGCCTCAGATTTGACACCGTTGGTAATATTGTTGCACAAGGCTGGGGGTACCTGAGAGAAACATTCCATAGAGCCCACAAGGAAAATGACGTCCTTCACGAGATCGGACACCCTCATCCGAAACTCGCCAAAATCATCTGTGTCTTCTGGGATACCCTCCTGTTGGACAAGACACAGTATAGTTGAGGCTACAACAGACATAGCTAATTCACTTATGGGGGGTCTTCTCATGGGTGGTTAAGGGATTCTGAAATTTGAGAATGGGGTAAAGGGGAGTGTTAGTTGAGGGTTAGTCTGTGTGCTGCTTACATGGTCGGGGTCCAGCTGGCAGTGGCGGGCCAGGCCGTGCAGCAGTCTCTGGATGTAGGGTCTGAAGATGCCGTGGAGCGCAGGGTCATTGGTCTTGTACAGGTGTTCTCCCAGACGATACCAGAAGTTAAACGAGATCTCCACAACCTGAGTCACCAGAACACACATTTGAAATAATGTATAGCAACTGTAAGTGTGTGTGTGTGTGTGTGTGTAATGTGTTTGGTAGAAGGGCATAAAAGAGGGATCGGGTCATCTCAATATGTTCAGGGTGTACTGCAAAGATAAGCAATAGATCCTCTGCCCATGGGTGTGTGTGTGTGTGTGTGTCTACCTCATATTGGGGGTGTCCTGCACAGATGAGCAGTAGTTCTAGCGTCCTCAGGTCTCCCATGCCCTGGCCTGGGCTCCGGACTGTGGTCTCCAGAAACGTCTCACACAACTCAGTGAAGATCCTACAGTAATTCAGCACTCTGAGAGAGAGACACAGAGAGGGGCAGGGGAGAGAGAAAAGTTGTCATCATCATCATCATCATCTGCATCCAAACAAGTCAGTGAAGAGGGGCAAGTCAGGGTGACAGGTCTTGCATGTGTTCTTACTTGTCGAGGTCCTCCCGTGCCACGGCCATGTGGTAGGCGGTTTCCAGCGTGAGAACGCCCTGGAAGAGCTGTAGAGCCAGGGGCATGTGTGTGTCCACATTCTCTATAGCGTACAGCGCTGAACACACACAGTCTGACGCTGCCTCGTGCAGGTTTGTGGAGGTCTCATCCCTCTGCTGTCAGAGAGAAAACACGACAACACATCAGAGGCAAGATTCACTGTTGCATTGCATGCATTATGTATAACCACGCGAACATTCTTATCTCCCATCAATTATAGACATGGCTCTTGCCTGGATGTGGGGAATTAGGGATTTGTAAATAAGCTCTGCTGCAAGTATATTTGGAGATTGTAATGATCCCAATCTTATTCTTCAAATACACTATGTATTTGTGACAATGGGGCAGACAGAGAGAAAGAAAAGAGAAAGAGAGAGAGAGAAAAAAGGTGAGACACTGACCAGCACTTGGAAGAGGACCATGAGGAGCTGGTTGTTCGCCATAAAGTTGCTATCCAGGACCCCCAGGTTGAACCAGCTGCCCAGACAGCGGAAGACCTTGATCAGCATCTTCTCGTCGCTGCCTGTCTTCTCCACACACGTCACCTGGAGAGAGAACACACCGGCAGCTAGAATCAACATGCTGACTCATCAAACACATAACCCTCTCGGGGTCAAACATGAGCAAAAGACAACCGGCTACAAGGCTAATCATTTGGGTAATCCTGTGTGACCGGAAACAGCTTAGGTAGGTATAGTTCTGGAGTCTTCTGTTTGTAATGCCCTGGAGGCAAGTCGTACACAAATATTGAAAGAAGGGCCCAGCTCTCGCTCTCTCAGACATGGGCACCGAAACCATTCACTGGTAAAACAGGAACATTCTCAGGGGAGAGCTGCTGCACAGTGATTCAGTTTGTCTCCAACTTGTGATAATGAAGCTGTACCCCTGGGTTTTACAGTGTGTAATGAGTGGAGGGACCCATGGGAGGTCTGCTTATCCAGTAAGAGGGCTGGGTACGATCTAGTTTCGGGCAGCACTGGATGGAGGGTGGGTCTTAATCAGCCAGGAAACTAGGCTAATGTGGGAGAGGTTGGGGGGGGGGTGGTGGTGCAGACGGTCGGACGGGACGACGGAGAGAGAGAGAGAGAGCTCACCAACAGGGTGACCACAGTGCTGGAGTAATAGGCCAGGTCCTCGATGATCTCTGTCCTGCGATTGGCTCCAATGCGCAGCGAGCGGCTGTGTACCTCCTCTGGCAGCACTGTCAAGATCTCTATAAGGAACGTCATGGAGCTGACATCATTATTGTACCTGAGAGGGATGGGGAGGAAAGATTAAAAGGTGAGGGAGACAAGAGAGTTGGACAGAGATTAATAGAAAGTTGGATGGACATAAAGGGGTATCTGCAGAGAGATGGTGGATGATTGGGAGCTAACAGGGGACGTCTTACTTTTCGATGAGGGTGTGAACACAACCCTTCCAGGAGGCCATCTGAAGGGCGAGGTCTGCGATGGCCAGAGCGAGCTGACAGGGAGAGAGAGAGTGGGGGAAGGAGGAGAGAGAAATGAGACATGACAGCAGGGAGAACATTGTGTGCAACAAAAGGGGGGCACAGTACTTTAACACAAATACATAGAAACTACATCAATCATACAAGAACTACTATACTCTTCCTTAGTGATGCTACACCGGGGTTAATACAGCTAACACGGGTTCCTCGGCAACCATGTGCAGTGGTAAGCCATTGGGACATTTAGATGGCCAGTGGTACATTCCGAGAGACTAGACAGAGCATCGAAACTGCAAACACCCACGACATTCAGTTTTAAGGAGTTGCAGTGGTCCAAGTAACAAAGAGTGATACCTGGTGGACAATGATCAGGAGGTACTTGGGGTTTAAAATTATGTGGAGTGGGGTGTGGAGGGGCGTTGCCTACATAGGTGACAATGGTGGTGGTCGTGGGGGGGGGGGGGCATTACCTGAGTGACGATGATGGGGGAGAGATCTTTAAGGTTCTGTATGTGGGAGAGCAGCGAGTCACGCAGGGCAATGTGGGTCTCCGGTGGGAGCTCGTAAAACGACGTCTGGATCTTCATCTTCATTGTCTGGGCGGCGAAGTAACAGGACTCCACGTCCTGCTTCAGCTGAAGGAGCTGGTCTGCTATCTCCCATGCATACATCTGCAGGGTGAGGGACATAGGTAGGGATCATAGTTAGTGACGATATTTAGCCATGTACTAAAACATGGGTGTCAAGAGTAAAAAAAAAATTAAAAAAAAAAAAAAAGATATGGATATCTCTGGCAGTTCTGAGAATCCAAGAACAGGCGGCTAAATGTAAATACTATGTTAAAAATGGCCAAAAGTGCAAATAGTAATCTCGAAACCCACAGACTGTAGCTGTCAGTGCCACGCCTAGTCACATCGCCACCCCAGCCCTGTCAGGTCCCAGGAACAACCATATAGCAAAAGCTGCTATTTTCATCATCAAGTCTCTCTCGTCTCCAGACTACTTTTTTTTATGTTTGAGTTCTATGAATTTGGCCACAAGGTGTAGCTTAGCCTTCTGCTCTGGGTCTCTGTGGATTGATATCGCTGATGGGTTTCAAAAGTGTTGTGGGCCTAATTTACCTGAATGACAATCTTTAGCAAATTCCAATGCGACAGAGACAAACTCATGCAATTGGTGCAGGCAGTGAGCGTTCTAAATGGAGTAACAATCAATCAATCATCTATTCCAGTCAACACCATTAGGTTTTCTTTCCTACAGTAGGTTTCCATTAGGTAGCTCTAGTTGAGGGCAACCCAATCCTAGAAGCAGGTAGATCACTTGACCTTTACATGGATTTTGCTTTCATGAGTGAAGCCATTACTGAGAGTTATGCCTAGATTACACAGTGAAACAGCTAGGCCACTTCCCCAGGTGTCCAAATTTCCAGTATGTACTTGTAGCCATGAGAAAAAGCTAAACTGAATAACAATCAATCGTCTATCCCAATCGAAACCATTAAGTTTCCTTTCCTACACTAAGTTTCTATTAGGTAGCCCCTTGGTTAGTTGGCAGATCACTTCACCTTTACAGGTATTATGGTGTCAGGAGTGAAGGGTAAGTATTGAGAGTTATACCAAGATTGCACAGCAAAACAGCCAAGCGACTTCCCCAGGTGTCTGTAAGTGTCCAGTATGTACTGGCAGCCATGAGAAAAAGCTGCTGACAGCACACACTACAGTCGGGCACGCACAGACTCAGACGACCTGCTCTCCCAAATTAGCCCTTTAAGATCCGCAATTGACAGCAAACTTTGAGTGTAGCTAATGTCACAGACTTCAACAGCTTTCACCATGGCACTTGTACAATTAGGCTAGTGCTTGTCACATATGACATTGCTTTTTTATTTCCTTGACTGTCAAATTAAGGTTCAGCTGGATGAACTAAAATGTTTAGAAAACCTTAGCCATGGCGTAAATGGTTATGTTTAGAGGCTACCTGCAGGAAGGCCCTGACCGGAGTTATTTCAATATTCAAAATATAAGTCCTCTTACTTAGCTAGGGTAGGCCTGTTACAATAATTGCATTTGCGGAAATCAAGCCGACTCAACTGCGTTAAGGAAAAATACACAAACAAACACGGAAACGAAAATGTCTAACCGCTAGCCAAATGTAAACATGGTTACAATAGGCCGGGGCACCAACTTATTGACCCGATACTAGACGGTTATATAGGTAACATTTAATCTAGCTAACTAAATGTAACTCAATGCAAAAGCTTCTCGATTAAGCAAGCTAGGTAACATTATAGCTTGTAAGCTAACTCCTGCTTGATCGAAATAACACACGCCCCTCTCAGCAATTTAGCTAACGTTAGCTATCTGAAAGCAAGCTCGCAACCGTACCTAGCTAACACAAGTAGGTTGCTAACGTTAGCTAGTTAGCTTGGGTTCCTCCCTCGCGCTGGTATTAGCTAGCTAACTTTTCTGTCACTATAGTCTAGCCATGTATGGCTTGACAGCTGAAGTTAACTAGCCAGTATGGTATTCTTTACTAACGTCAGCCGGTAATAACTGCCGGTTTGCTGCACCCAAAAGTCCCCATTGATTTCCCTGTGTTTGCATTTGACAGTCTCGCCCCGCAATGTGTGGCTAATGCTAATTAGCCAAGCTAGCTCGCTTGTGCTATGCAGTGTGTTCTAGTAGCTACTCATTAATTCGTTGATGGTTTAGCTAACGTACATAAACAACGCACGTCTTGATGTCGTAGCTGTATCATATAGTCTGATGCAGAGCCTTGCTTTCGGCCTTCCACTAGCTCGCTAACTAGCCAACTACTGCTTTTTCTGCAGCTAGGCCCATTCGAAGTCCCCACTCTCTCCCATTTACATACCGATCTCTGCAGCTCCCCGAGCCACACGGAGGCTCGCTCTTTGCCGGCGGGGTCCGGATCATGATAAAGAGCCTGCACGGCTTGGTACACAAGTGCAAGGGTCGGTTTGCCTCCCTCCATGATGCTATGTTTCGTCGCGAGTTAGAGTATGAGGATAAACGTAAAGACGCTACTTAGTTCCACAATCAATTATGGTTAGCCGTGGTAACATTTATTCGGTCCTTGTGCTCGCTGTTCCGACCGCCATCTCAATCGCACACAGGATCCCCGTGTGTGTCGGCAAACGCCCCCGTCTAGAAATGCAGACACAGGAACTAAAAGCTACAGCACGCCTTGAGAGGACACTCTGACTGCGCTTCTTTTCTGTCTTTGTGACAAATGGTATGCATAAAACACTAGAAACACCATATACATTTTATTTACTGTTTATGTATACTTGTGGATGGTTAATGTCAAAAACGTAAAAAAATAAAAATAACAACGTACAAATCAAATACTTTTTAATACGAGAACCCATGTACACACTAGATGGCAGCAATGCACAATACTTTACAAAGGAGGCCTATTATCCTTTGGTTTCTGTCACTGAGCTGAATGCACGCTCCCTAGTCATGTTCCCTAGTCAGCCAGTCATTGTTAGACATACTTCTGACTCATCATGACTTTTCTTAAAGTAGGCCTATTTTGTGATGATGATGAAGAGCTAGGCTACTTCTCTTTCCCTAGTTGGTAATGTAGCCTATACTAAATTTTAGAAAATGCATGGTTCAATAGACGTGTTGCATCCCACAAATTACATACGCTCCCTAACTAACTGTCTGTGCATTCATTGACTACTGTGTCCTATTGACGGAAAGCAGGAAGCATTTTTCTTTTTTTAAAGCATGGTTTTACTTTAATAATGTGTACTCTGTCTGATATCAGTCTGCTTGACATTACTTCCCTCTCACAAGGTTCTTCTACTGTCATCAATCCCCACAGCAGATAATTACAATTAAATTAAATTAAATCAAAATTATCCCTGGGTTGAGTCCCTGGGATGGAACATAGACAGAATGGGCACACTCAAGTAATGCAATTCCATTCAGTTAAATTAACAGATCATGCTTTACAGGTTGTTTGGTCACAGCAAACACCAATGGAACTAATCTGAACCCTCCTCTCCACAAAACATGACATTTTTTTTGGAGGCTAAATGAAAGAGGATATTGTATTGGTAATATCATCCTTTGTCTGGAGGCAGCAGCAGACCACCCCTAAACCAAAGTCATATCATACCCATGTGTTTGAGCCACACAGTTTGGTTATGATATAACCCCGGGTCTAGGGATGACTTCTCTCTTGTTTCTTCTCTCATCCGCTCTCTCGTCACTCTCTTTTCCCCTGTCAAACTCTCTTGAAGGACAGCAATGCCTTCTTCATCGTAAGGGCAAAATGGGTCAAGAGGATCATTATAAAGCACAAAAGTGTTTGCAGTATTGAAACACAGCAAGTTTGTCTGCATTGTCAAAGCAGTGAGAGCTCTCTTAGAAATTGAATCACATAATCAATCAACAGAAATGTCAAATCTGGTCTAAATATAGATCTAGCAAAACTATAAAAACTTTTTTATCCAGGAACAAATCTATATAGAAGCTCTATATAATAAACAGTTTTCCTTTCTTTTCCTCAAATTTACAAAGACCTCCAAATTGCAAAATAAACTTAACAAAGCACCCATTCAAAGGTTTTCTGGGAGGGGTGCTGCATCAAAGCTAATTCGAGCCAACAATACATCTCTATCTGAAACTGCAATAAAGCAGCACTGACCTGCAAAGACAGAGAGATGATGGAGAATGGCTGAAGGAGCATGTAAAAAGGTTCCAAAGAGAAGAGGGTTAGGGTTAGGGAATGCAGGGATTTATACAGAAAAAGAGGGGTATGGTGAGAAGGAGGAGGTGATTTATCAGTAAATTTACTCCTTATCCTTCCTCAGATTAGCTAACCTGGCCCATAATCTGACCCAGAGTTTATGGTGATGGGATGAACCTGAAGTTTGGTCCTAATACCCTGTTACATCCCTGTGGTTTGTTGGGATTTGGAGGATTGGCCAGGTAAATCTTGTTTCCAGATTAAGGCTGATCCCTGTGTTTATGGTATTTTAAGACTCTAGTTTGCCCTAGCCCTGCTGATGCCAATAGATCTGCTGTACATGGCAGGGGCAGGTTGGTGAGGTGCACATATAAGGAAGGTCAGACACAAGCCCACTGATGACAGAAGTAGGCCACCTGATACCAAACATACCTGTCACCCATGAATACGTTTAAATTAATCTGTTCTTTCACAACCTTAAGATCAAGAGGTGATGGTTGTAACAAATGCTAAACGAAAACCTCCAGTCATTGGGACAGATATTTGACCCTTTTAGCATAGCTGGGCTAGCCTGGTAGAAACCAGCCGGATTCTGCCATAAGTCACATTCTGTTTCACTTCAATTATCTGACTGGCCTTTAACAAATCAACAGGCCACAATCAGCATACTCTAAAAAACTATGGTGGTGGTTCAGTGGTTTTGGTTCGGTTTTCTGATCTGAGAATGAGGCTGGTTTTTATGGAGCCCTTTGGGTACCCCAAAAATACAGGTTGAACCAAATCTCATCCATTTCCCCTATTGGTACTTCATGAGCACATCCAAACACCACACCAATCATTCCAATCACACCACCACATCTCTGGCAATATACTCCAATAATCATATCTAACGCCCATTCTTTCACATCCAGCAGCTCTAATGGCTCCTCTTAATGGGATTACATGACACAGGGGTCGGTCTTTATGGCCAAAAGGTTAATGTGACGGGGGAAGCTTAACCCCAAAGGTTGTTCCAACAAGATCAGGAAAATCTTCTGTAGGAAAGCTTGTTCCTGACATAATTTATAAGTGGTTTATGACTGTATAAAAAGGAGCCTTCCAGCATCACAATGCACAGGGCGAGGGTTTGCACAGAGGAGCCAAGATGGGGAAGGACTTCCACTTGTACGAGAACATCTCCAAGATTGGCCCCTTCGAGGGACCACAGTACTACCTAGCACCGTCATGGGTGTTCTACCTGCAAGCCGCCTTCATGGGTTTTGTAATCTGTTTTGGCTTTCCTCTGAATTTCATTGTTCTCTTTGTGACAGTAAAGTACAAGAAGCTGAGACAGCCACTGAACTCCATCCTGGTCAACATCTGCCTAGCAGGTTTAACTTCTGTGGCGTTTTCTGTGAGTCAAGTGTTCCTTGCTAGCACAAAAGGGTACTTCTTCTTAGGCTATACCTTATGTGCAATGGAAGCTTGCACTGGTTCAATCGTAGGTAAAAGAGCAACAACAAAATAATCAATATTCATGTCAACAAACTGTAAAGTTCATGTGTAACAAGCTTGCTTGCTATGATGTCTTTGTCTCTAAAGAGCATTCCTCTCGTCCTCAGGGTTGGTGACAGGTTGGTCCCTGGCTGTTCTTGCCTTTGAGAGATACGTAGTCATCTGCAAACCCTTCGGCAGCTTCAAGTTTGGGAATAACCAGGCTATAGCAGCCGTTGGCTTCACCTGGTTCATGGGGATTGGATGTGCCACCCCACCGTTCTTCGGCTGGAGCAGGTCAGCCTCACACATCCACTCTGACTTTGTAGCAGGGTCTGGATCCAACTAGGAGCCACAAAATTATAAGAACCAAGATGGCAGCCATTATCAGTACACTCCAGAAGTGATATTTGTAAGGCATCAGGCACTCTATGATTGTATTATAATTTATGTGGTAGTAGGTTACATTTAATATATTTCTGACACATTGTACACTGGTAGGTATGGGAAAATGGTTATTTAGTAAGATGTTTATTGTGGAGGCTTTGTAAAATAATATGGAGTGAAATAGCTCAGCAACCTATCATTACTTTCGATAAATGTAATATCGTTACTGTGTAAGAGACTGCATAGGGGGTGGTGGTTCTTATATCATTTACTGTACATATCTATTACTGTACATACTAAAGAGTACTGTAGAAATACAGTGATCGGAAGTATAATAATTGCAGAACTGATACACCTTGTCAATCCTTCAGCATTTTTGTTCAGAAATCACATTGTAAAAAATCTACTTTTGGAGATTTAATAATTTTCCCATGTATAACTTTAGAAAAAACATCTTCATCTTGTGTTATAATGAACACTTGTAGATGTACGAAAATGATTTGCAATTGGATAATCAGCACAGTGGTTAGTGAGCGTCAGGTTGAGAGGACTCTTCCTTCCTAATTGGCTGCATTGGTGATGAAGTGGTATGGTGCCCCTGTGAGGTCAATGGCGGAGTCCCTTTGCATGATATTTGCATGATGGGTCTTTGCATGATGGGGAAAGTCAAGGGAAACCTTTCAGGGAAAAAGGGTAGTGTTAAGAAGATACTTTATGGTCAGTCATGTTAATTCTTAACCCCAATACTGTATCTGCATCCGTCTCCCTCCCTCTCTTGTTACACGTCTGTTCTGGCTTTCTTCACCCTGTGGTTTTCACTATGAGTGTTGTATCCGTGTTTGTTTCACAAGTACATCCCTGAGGGTGTGGGCTGCTCCTGTGGACCTGACTGGTACACAAACAATGAGGTGTTTCACTGTGCCAGCTACACCAAGTTCCTCCTGGTTACTTGTTTCATCACGCCCATAACGATCATCGTATTCTCCTACTCCCAGCTACTGGGTGCACTGCGTGCTGTGAGTTTGATGCTCTCTGATGGCCTTTAAATTGAATAGAACATTGATTTGAATATGTCCCTTTAATTTAGCTTTGCTTTGGATTAGGCCTCATGTGCAATGGTGTGTGTGTATGTGTATGTGTGTGTGTGTGTGTGTGTGTGTGTGTGTGTGTGTGTGTGTGTGTGTGTGTGTGTGTGTGAGTGTACATGTGTGTATGTGTGTGTAGGTGGCAGTTCAGCAGGCTGAGTCAGCTTCCACCCAAAAGGCAGAGAAATACAACATGATTAGAGACTATACAGGTGTGTCCGTACAAGTAAAGTTACTGTACACACAGATACACATACCTCTCTATCTTCCGCTCTACCATAACCTGTTCATGTTCATTCTTCAACATGTAAATCTGCTTTTCGCTTTTCCAGTTCAGGGCCTGCAGGGGTATGTGGGAAGAAGATTGAGGAATTGTCCAGTAAGACCGAGGTGTCCTCAGTGAGCTAAGAGCTGTGGCCCTGGTCCCAGTCCCTCAGGACTCCATCCCCTGCGGCCTAAACCAGGCTCGGCCCCACCTCCATGACTCCAGACAAGGAGTCCTACCGTCGATCTAAGATCTTCAAACTCCAGACCTTCACTCTTATGATAACTAGGGTGTAATTTCTGTGCAATTTGTGTGATAAAACAGGGTGTTGGGTTGGGTTGAAAGCTGATGTCAATTTAAATGGGAACTCTAGGGGGTACTTCTCTTATAGGACATAAGCTAATAAGAGGTTTGCAAATCGCATTCTGATAATTGTTATGAAACATGAAAATTTAATTCTGAATAACGTCTGATGATGGGAAGTGTTACAGTAGGTACCCATAGCTGAATATAGTGTGACTTAAAGGGAAATGGCATTTATTGAGTCTACTCCCTGATGTAATACTTCTGATTTATTGTAACATATCTAGAGTAAATAAAGCTTTATACTGTATGACAGGGAACTTTCAAACCAGTGTTGGACAGTGTTGTGATTTCAACACACTCCCCATTTCACTTCTAGCTATAATGAACAAAAAATGCACAAAAAATGCACAAAAAAAGCACAAACTTGCCCTCACAAACCCCTACAAGAAGATGCTAAGTTCTTCCTGGGCAAGAAATACTACTGGCACAGGAGTTAATATAAGTATGTAAAAACACACTTACAAATAGGTTTACTCAATTTACTTTTTTATTGAGAAATAGGCTGTGGAATCCAAGTACAGCATTTAGTCCAAAATATGAATGTTCATACATTCTGTGCGTAAATTCAGAAAAAGTACACTTACTGTTCATAAGATAATGTCAATACAGTATATTGTTCATTTCATGTACAGCAAGGTAAATTAGTGACAACTGGAAACATTGCTATTGGTCCAACATGCCCCATTGGTTCTTCAGCAGGTCTAATTTTATTTACCAATGGAGAGGCAGATGCATTCTCACACTTGCTGCCTCTCAATAATCCTGAATGGCATCATTTCAAGTCCCTCAGGGGTTTTGGAGTCAGCACTCACTCTTTCTTTGACCTAAACTGTGTTTCTATATCAATGCAGATAATAGAGTAGTAGACTACTGTAGACTATTGAGAGGCATCCATTAACACAAGAGAAATGGCAACAGAAGCATGGATGAACTCAGTAACATGGGCATAACACCCAACAGTCTGATAAACATGAGGGACCAAACACAACAAAAAATTAAGGGGTCAAACAGGAGTGTTTATAGAGAAATACAGCAGGGTGAGGGGTACTTTCATGGCAGTTAACTCAAATTTCTATTAACCCATGACCTTAACTGACACTAAGTGTCAAAGGTTGAGCTCTCAAAAGAGAAGGCACACACCGGGCAAAAAGAAACTACATATACAATAGCATCCCTCATCTACTAAACGAAAACATTAGAGGCTATCACTACGAGAAGTGCATGTCATCCAAAACATGACGGTAAAAGACACTACATAATTACCATATATGAATAGTTTGGTGGGGAAATTACAAATTACAATTCTATAAGGAATATTCAGTGCTTGTTGTGAGTATCTCAAGTCATATCTCAATCCAAGGCAAAAAAATAAATTCTGACCAATCTAAGCTAACAATATATCATTGAACAGATTAATGCAACAATCAGAATATTTGAAATTGGTAGTCATCGAATGTAAACACACAAAACTGTAGGAATCCATCATAAGCAAAGTAATTGGAGACAATATAGTGTTTGAGTAGGTTTCATACAAAATAAATGATATAATTTAAAATCAAATTAAAAACTGTTTTATCTACCTAGTTCCTAGAAAAAATAAACTAAAACTCATCATGCCGAACTAGTGCCTCCCCAAAGTCAGTTGCTTGACTTCCTACAAACAGGTCATACTTGTTCAAGATTTCATCCTTGGTTAACTTCCCATCCTGAAAAATAAACAGAGAAATTTAGTTATTATACTATTCAAATTGATACACACAGAGTGAGTGAGTGAGTGAGAGAAAGAAAGTGAGAGAGACGGAGGGAGAGAGGGAGGGAGTGAAAGATAGAGGCTGTTTGAGGTCACTCACCTTGTTAGAGTCAGACTCGTAGACTAGGTGTTTGGCCTCTGCCTCTGCATGGTCGTAGTCTGAGGGCAGGATCCAGTCCATCGTCTCCTCCTTATCCATCTTCCCATCTTTGTTTTTGTCCCGGAACTCTGAAAACTGCTCGCGCTCTGTTGCAACCCACTCTGGCTCCTCCATCTCGTCTTCATGATTATACATGTCACCTAGGAAACAAGGGGAGAGGAGGAGAAAATGGGATGGGTATGGATAAAGCAGAACACGTACCATATTGTATGTCTAATGAATGGAGCCCTCAAATATGAAACGTAAAACATTGCTTGGACCTGGACAGCATGGAATTAATTCAAGCCTCAGTCCTTACCGATGTACTCATTCAAGTCAATGAAACCATCACCATTCTTATCAATGTCCTCCATGGTTTCCTTTGGGGGGGGGGGGGGGGGGGGGACAAGGAGAAACAAGGAAGGTTAGAGTGAGGTCCGGTCTGGTCATAAATAAGTCATAAATCAAAACATATAATGTAGACACATACCAGTACCACTATGTCCTTCATGTGGTCATACTCCTCTGGATGAAGGAAGGCTGTGAACTCCTCTTTGTCAGCTATATGGTCTCCATCTTTGTCTGCCATTTTGAAACGCCTCTCGTCTCTTGCCATCATCTGCTGGTAGTTGTAATTGTCATCGGGTTCTGGGTCATCTGTGGGGTCAAAGGGAAGCATAATTATACAGTAGGTCTCATCGATCCATTAACAGCGGATGGCCATGTGTGGACTCCTAGCTTGACTCTTTACTCAATGAATCATATCACATTATCACTCCAAAGGCCCTTTGCTCATCCAATAATGGACAACATGACAATGTTTTCGGCCAATTGCAGTTCTCTGGCTCCATGGTCCCTCCCTCCTTACCCAGATAGGTACCATAGGTGACGTTCCTGTACTCCTCCCACGAGATCATGCCGTCGTTGTCCACATCAAAGTCCTTCCACTGCCGATCCACGTTGTCATAGATGTACTTCTTCTGAGCTTTCTTAATCCAAGCCTTAAGCTCAGACTCAGTAACAAATCCATCCTTGTCACCGTCGATCCTATCTACAATCACACTGTGTCAGGAAGAGAGGGAGGGAGAGGAAAAAGAGAGAGATCAGCCATTACAAACAACAGAAAGTTCAGAAGAGGACAAACTGTATTTGTACTGTGTGTACAAGGTATTGTCAATGTAATGCCAATGTACTGAACCAATACCAGCAATATTTGTTCTTTGTTTTTTTAACTCCTCCTGTAACTACAACATTTCCATGTCAGTCCACATTTACTGGAATGAGGAAATACTTCCTTGGATTAATGACAGCCCTTAGTTTGCCAGATGAGTGAAATAGTAGACCACAATAGGGAAAATCACTTTGTACTAAAAGACTAGAAATTAAGCAAAAAGATTCAGCGGACTCACCCTAGTCTGTGCTTGCTCTCCTCCGGGGTAAGGTCATCAAAGGACTTGGCCTCTTCTTGGCCCAGGAAGGCATCATGGTCGTAGTCAAAGCCCTTAGCGTCATTGTGCTCGCGGCTACTGAGGGCTTCATCATGGTGAACGCGTTCCTTTTTCTCTGTGGGCTTACTGGTGGCATAGACCACACAGAGGGCAAAGCACATGAGAAACGGCCTGATCTCCATCCTCTGAGAGTGAAAGAGAGAGAGAGAGAGAGAGAGGTTATGCGCTATTTTATGTCTGTGTTTGCTGATGGGCAGTTCCACGCCTTAGAATGTAAACATTGCTACATCTCTAAGATCCAATTATCTATAGGCTCTTTTGACATTAAACTGTGAGAGGATTTGTTTGCATGTTTGACTGTTTGGAGTTTGTTTAAGCTGTGAAGACACTGCTGGCACCATGTCAGCACAAACTTGTGACAGGAAATAGGATACATAGGATAGATGGAGGAAATATGAAACAGGCAGTAATGCCATCATGAAGACCAAACATTATAAATCAGTATAGCATGAGTGAAAAGTAGTAACACATCTGATTTCCAACTTCACTCATGAGACCAAAAACGTACTTGTGTATTAATTAAAGATGTTTGTAGCCTACATTTCCCATGTCAACATTGTGTGATGTTGTGGACTAAATACAGTAGAAAGCAGACCAGGGAAAGCTAAATAGCACAGTAAACTGGTAAGGTCTGGCCACTGGCCGTCTGAACATTGTTAAATGTTAATGAATTCATCATTCACACATGAGGTTACATTGTCTTTGTAAAATGTAGCATTATGCAAGGCCAACATGCCCAATCACGTAACATTTAAGCAGAAATCAACTGGTGACAAGTCTCCTACAATATTTTAACAGAATCTAAATTTGGATACATTATACATTGTTTCTGGCCGCTGTCAATTGGGTGAGTAGTAGAATGCGCCCGACATGCATACCATTTAAGAGAATAGCCCTTTTTGATAACAGGTTTAGCCGATCATACTAATTAGCTTTATCAATGTTTATCTATAGCATATTATAACAGTAACAGTCAACCTACCCGACTGATGTTTCCAGACACAATACAGACAGACGTGCTTCACGTACACACACAGTTCGATCACACCCGAGCATCGGGCCGTTTCCTTCTAAAATAAGATCCAATGGGATAATAGATTCAGCCTTCTCGAGCCATGATTGGTACACTTCAGCAAAGAAGGCACATTTGGCCGATGACCTCATGTATCTAAATCGGACGCTTATTCATCGCATTCGCTTTTAATTGGCTTCCATCACCAGTATGTAGTGTTTGAGCCAATCAAGGTTTAGAGAGTGGATTTGCGTTGCATGCATCCTGGGAATCAGATTGGCTACTATTTGCCACGTCCCCAAACTTGCGAAATGTTTACGGTCTGCTCGGCGCGGTCATCCATCCATCCATCCATCCATCCATCCATCCATCCATCCATCCATCTATCTATCTATCTATCTATCTATCTATCTATCTATCTATCTATCTATCTATCTATCTATCTATCTATCTATCTATCTATCTATCTATCTATCTATCTATCCATCCATCCATCCATCCATCCATCCATCCATCCATCCATCCATCCATCCATCGATTGCATTAGTATTACGGTTGTCAGATCAGTTATAGGCCGCTCGATCAGGCTCTTGTCTCTCTGTCCGCAAAAGGCTTGTTTTGTCTGGCCAAGCTGCTGGTGCTATTCCCATACTCTAGTGATAGTATGTCACTGTCAGTCAAAACAAATATCCTTTATTGGCTGAGACTGGCCTTCAGCTGGTTATCACTGGCGGACCACCATCAATCGACCCCTTTTGATAATAAAATAGAATGAAATATAATTTTTAAAAATCTAATAAATGTTGTGTTGATTTAAAGACTGGAGGACAGTCAAAATAAAATAAATCGAAATCCCCTGCACTGTCGATAGGCCTCTGGTCTGCTAGGCAATAATTTAACTATTGGACTAGGGAACTCCAAATGTTGATTTGCAATAATTTGCATATGCAAATTTTAGGTAGGTAGGCAGAGAGTGGTAAATTATTCGATTATTTTCGTCCACTATTGCTAGTTGCTGATTTGTACAAAAGCAGCCAGACAATAAAAAATGATTGTACGTAAGCCTTGGTGAGAGCAAATTCCCCAGGCCACTCCAGTGAAATATGTTTTTACAACAGTGCAGACGAAGGAAACGTTACTGACAAAGGCTTGGTACTCAAAAGATGCAGCTGCCTCTCCATTTAAGTGAATTACATTGTTACGTTCACATCAACCAATTAATCTTTCAGATGATTGTGTTGAATTATATTTGGTCAGTGGAGGAATGCTGACATTAGCTACAGCTACTCCACAGAGAGTAATACCCAAAGCCTCTTTCTACTACTTTCACTCTGAAGCTGTTGCTCCTGCAGACACACTCCCCTGGGGCATCTGTGACATAGCCTGTTCAAATATATACAGATGTGTGTGCATTGATACAATTACATATTCAACAAAATAATACCTCCCGATTTAATTAATATTTTGTATAATTTCTTGACAATGTACAAACCCTACATCACATCAATTGACAAAGGTGATGAACATTTGTATCAGGCATTACTTGCAGAACTTAAGTTTAGTGGTCCTCTTGCACACACAGGATTTCTTTTTGCCTAGCACTCAAGTTCGATGTTTATGTTGACAGAAATCGAAGGTAACAATGTTTCTGGATGTTTTTTTTTAAATGAAAGATATTCTATAATCATAAGTGTAATTTATGTGTTATTATGGGTTATGCAAACCCTTGATGTCGACGCTGAAGTACTCGCGGGATGGTTGACAAGCTATTTGTTTACCTCTCGACTGCTCCCTAACGGCCTAGCTAAAAATTAGCTAGCTAGCGAGTTGGAAATCATTTTATGTTATTTTGGCAAGACATTCTATTTTACATTGTAACTCGATGATATATTTAATCCAAAGTAATTGAATACAATTGCAAGAGAGATTTGTAGTTTTTAAAACTTCAAATCACCCAGTGTGATTCTTAGAAAGCTAACGTTAGCTAGTTAACTGCCTGGCTGAAGCCAGCTAGCTAGTTCCTGTATTTCTGACGCTAGACGTAGCTAGCGTATGGATGCGCAAGCCATAATGTCAACAGAACCTAGCCAGGCTGCAAGGAATTGTAACCTAACTGTCCATATAAACTCAAGTCTATAAGGAGCTAAACGTATTATTGAAGTGCAGTCAATTGCACGTCAAATTACTAAAGTTTACAAATGACTAAAGCTCTGCTTAGCCAAGTGTTTTGCTAGCTAGCTATTTAGCTAACAAATTAGCAAAGTTGTTAGCTAACTACTAAACAGGGGAAGCTTTGGAATACTCGTCAAATTTAATCTCGTGACTTTTACCAACGGCTGGCTCCGATGAATAATCAAACTGTTGAGAAGGTTAGTTGAAAAAAGTTGGCTAGCTAAGTAGAGCAGCTAGTGCTGGGCATTTAATTAACTTGAATATATGAGCATGGAGCTAATGAAGTAATGTGATAAGATGAATATTTGATGATTAATACTAACTAGTATTTAGCTAACTACAGCACTGCAGGCAAGCTGACGAGTCATGTTGGTCTTGTTTGATGTCCAAACTGAGATGATTGCTATAAAATTGACCTCCCCTTGGGTTTTATTTTCCTAGAATGCCTGCTGAGCGCAAGAGATCAGTAAACATGGATGAGAAAGAGACATGCTCATTCAGTAGCAAGGAAAAAGAAAAAGAGAGGGAAGGTGAGAGGCGTCCCGCCTCCTCTCGAGAGAAAGGGAGGGATGAGGCCAAGGTGAGTGGCAAAAAAGACAGCGCCAAGTCCGCAGAGGATAAGAGGAGGCGGCTGGAGGAGGAAAAGAGGAAGAAAGAAGAGAAGGAGCGTAAAAAGAAAGAGGAGGAGAAACAGAAGGCAGAGGAGGAGCAAAGGAAAAAGGAGGAAGAGGAGAAGAGGCAGCAGGAAGAGGAGGAGAAGAGAATTCAGGAGGAGGAGGCCAAGAGGCAGCGTGAAGAGGAGGCGGCTCAACTCAAGTAAGAGATCAATACTTGGGGATCACTCACTACCGATTATAATGCTTGTCTACAGGGGGCAGTGTAAGCAAAGCGATGTGCAGATTCTTTCAGCTTTCCATATTATAGGTCTGTTAACAGTATCTGTTGTTTTTAAGTTTATATAATCATATAGATAATGTAGTCTGCGTTCTGTGTTGACGAGGCTAACAGCTGTGATTGTAAACAAGCCTGTATTCTTCATCTCTCTTCCTAACCCAGGGAGAAGGAGGAGGGCCACCAGCTGCACCAGGAGGCCTGGGAGCGCCACCAGTGTAGGAAGGAGCTGCGTGGCAGGAACCAGAATGCCCACGAGGGCCGGCCCGAGGAGGCCTTCTTCAGTCGGCTCGACTCCAGCCTGAAGAAGAACACCGCCTTCGTCAAAAAGCTGCGCACGCTCACCGAGCAGCAGCGTGATGCCCTTTCCAACGACTTTGGCTCGCTCAACCTCAGCAAGTACATCGGCGAAGCAGTGAGCTCTGTAGTGGAGGCCAAGCTGAAGATCTCCGATGTGGGCTGTGCCGTGCATCTGTGCTCCCTCTTTCACCAGCGCTATGCAGAGTTTGCACCGCTGCTTCTGCAGGCCTGGAAGAAGCACTTTGAGGCGCGTAAGGAGGAGAAGGCACCCAATGTGAGCAAGCTGCGCACAGACTTACGCTTCATTGCAGAGCTCACCATTGTAGGCCTCTTCACCGACAAGGAGGGCCTGTCTCTCATCTACGAGCAGCTGAAGAGCATCATCGGGGTGGACCGTGAGACGCACACACACGTGTCAGTGGTCATCAGCTTCTGTAAGCACTGTGGGGACGACATTGCAGGCCTGGTGCCCCGCAAGGTGAAGGCGGCATCGGAGAAGTTTGGCCTGACCTTCCCCCCGAGTGAGATCATCAACACAGAGAAACAGCAGGCCTTTCAGAACCTCCTGAGGGAATACTTCACCTCGCTCACTAAGCACCTGAAGAAGGATCACCGCGAGCTGCAGAACATCGAGAGGCAGAACAGGTGAGAGGGTTCCAGAACAGAATATTCACTCCCTTTAATGTAACGTACCCTGAGGTGTCTGTGTTGAAGTGCTTAGATGGCTCCATGCTTCTTCTCCCGCCAGGCGTATCCTCCACTCCAAAGGGGAGCTGAGTGAGGACAGGCACAAGCAGTATGAGGAGTTTGCCACCTCTTATCAGAAGCTGCTGGCCAACACCCAGTCACTGGCAGACCTGCTGGATGAGAACATGCCAGATCTCCCCCAGGACAAGACCGTCCAGGAGGGTAAAGACTTCATATATGAAGACTGACTGTGTCTTATGCGATTCTGTGTCTAATGGATGGTCTGAACTTGAGATTTAATTTTTCTTATGTTTTGGCATGACGTTTTTTAACTGTAAATGTTTGAACCCCCTTCATATCTTGTTGCTGGCTGTTTGTGGTTTGTGCAGTGTGTGAGGATGTGTGTGAGTGTGCGTGTATCTAACCATTGTTCCTCTTTGTGCTATAGAGCATGGCCCTGGCATTGACATCTTCACCCCTGGGAAGCCTGGGGAGTATGACTTGGAGGGGGGCATCTGGGAGGATGAGGACGCCCGCAACTTCTATGAGAACATGGTGGACCTGAAGGCATTCGTCCCTGCAATCCTGTTTAAGGACAATGAGAAGGGCAAAGACAAGGATGAGGCCAAAGGTACACACACACACACACACACACACACACACACACACACACACACACACACACACACACACACACACTCTTTTGTCAACTGCCATTGCGGATGACCACTGACCGAGCCTGCTCTCCCTGTTGTCTCCTTTTGTTTAGATGCCAAAGAGGCCAAGGAGGTAGCCACAACAGCAGAGGAGTTGGAGCTGGAGTTGGAGGCGCTGGACATAGCTGACGACCCCCTGGAGCTGGAGGGGCCCGACGAGGCAGAGAGTGAAGAGCTCGCCAAGAAACTGCTGGATGAGCAAGGTAAAGACGAAGGTACTCTACATCTACCTGCGGTCATGTTGACGAAGCATAAGTGGTGTTTGTATCCAAATATACCATACTGGTAGGCAAGATTTATTGAGGGACCTCTCATTGTACATGTCATCCTTGATTTTAGCGTCTTCCCAAGTCCCCGGCTTCTGGATGATGGAAGGGTGTTAGTTGTGTGATGTCTCTTTCAGGCCTCAGGTTAGGGTCAGTGAAAGGTCAGAGAAAGGGAGCTAAGAGCCACTCAGGTCTGTATGGTGAGTTACACAGTTGAGCAAGTATTAATGAGAGTCATAGCAACAAATTATTTGCGATTTTCTGTGTTTTTGGTCTTTTTTTGATTCTATCCATATGCCATGGATGCATTGCACAGTGCTATGTTTCTACTGGGCTCGATGGTGAGTAGCAGATTTGACTTCACCGCATGTTCTGCATGTTTGTGTGTAAAGAACAAGAGGATGAGGAGGCCAGCACTGGGTCCCACCTGAAGCTCATCGTGGACGCCTTCATCCAGTCGCTCCCCAACTGTGTCAACAGAGACCTCATAGACAAGGCAATGAGGCCCCCCCCCCACACACACACACACACACACACACACACCTACAGTTTTCTAATGAAAATGACAGTTTAGCCCTAACAGACATGAGGGCATTGATCTTGAGTGGCTGTTATGATGCCACATGACACATATTGCCATAGCTGTTTCTTTTCTTTGAAATAGAGTCATGTTATGTTTTTTTGGATAATATGTTTGATCACGATAACCTTACAATTGGCAAGACATGGATTGAGTAAAGGGGCACTGAAGAGTTTTTGCAGTGCTGAGTGACTATGAAACCTCTCTAACGCGTGTGTCCTCACAGGCCGCCATGGATTTCTGCATGAACATGAACACAAAGTCCAACAGAAGAAAGCTTGTCCGTGCCCTCTTCACTGTCCCCAGGCAAAGGTGAGTCTGAACCCGCACATCATGGATGGAATGAGTGTCAATGTCTCCTTCTCCCCACCCGGTGGCACTGTTGTCCTCTATTTGGAATAGCAGCGAGGAAGTCAGGGAGACTCATGGCTGTGAAGACATTGTGAACCTCATGGTTTTGTCGCCCTGACAGGTTGGATCTGCTGCCCTTCTACTCCCGTCTGGTGGCGACCCTTCACCCCTGCATGTCAGACGTGGCAGAGGACCTGTGCTCTATGCTCAAAGGAGACTTCAGGTTCCATGTAAGGATCACCAGTACTACAACTAGCAATCCACTAAGCAATCCACTATAGCCATATGGCATTTTTCCAGGCTAAAGTCTCAGACCTGCACATGTATACTAGTTTTAAACAAGACCGGTGTGAAGGAATCTTGGGACAGGGCAGATTGGAAGTAGATCCAAATACGCACAATGCCCCTGTGTTTCCTCTTAGATACGGAAGAAGGACCAGATCAACATTGAAACGAAAAATAAAACTGTGAGATTTATCGGAGAGCTAGCCAAGTTCAAGATGTTCTCCAAGACAGACACACTTCATTGCTTGAAGGTAGGTGGTGCATCACTCTCACCATGCCCTCAGGAAGGTCATACTGTTTGCAATATATCATTATATTGCATGAGCACTTCTAAGTGTGTGTGTGTGTGTGTGTGTGTGTGTGTGTGTGTGTTTTCCTGTAGATGCTGTTGTCAGACTTCTCCCATCACCACATTGAGATGGCCTGCACCCTACTGGAGACCAGTGGACGCTTCCTCTTCAGATCCCCTGAGTCCCACCTGCGCACCAGTGTCCTCCTGGTACACAAAGAAACACACATATATACACATGCACAGCTCTGACATTCCCCTGATGGTATCAAACATCTCAATGGAATTCCCCGAAGGCTCTGGAGTTGATCCAGACCCCTGGGGAGAGGCTTCCTCATACAATCCTCTTGTTTAGCCTTCCTCATAAAATCACAGCTGAGGGGTGTTGTTAGGCCTGACACGAAGCAGAGGGTGGGTAACCCCTCAGCTGTGACTTTATTCCTGATAATGTCTGATAATAATCTAGTGCCTTATTGTTTTTATATAACAATAACAAAACAGAGAGTTGTGACATGACAACATGTCACAAACAAACTCTTAGAATGATGCTCCAAAAAGCAGCTACCGTGATAATGAACTCAGCAGAGAAAGTCAACTATAGACCAGATTTCATACAGTGTAATGCAATATAATTCAGTTTTTTAGGTCTTCAAAGAACCTTTCATATTGGCTATATTGAAACGTCTCTCATATCTCCCATGTGTGTCTCTGTCTCAGGAGCAAATGATGCGTAAGAAGCAGGCCCAGCATCTGGACGCTCGCTATGTGACCATGGTGGAGAACGCCTACTACTACTGCAACCCCCCTCCCATGGAGAAGACGGTGAGGAAGAAGAGACCCCCGCTGCAGGAGTACATCCGCAAACTCCTCTACAAGGACCTGTCCAAGGTCACCACGGAGAAGGTACAAGGATTGACAGTTCACTCCTATTTCTCATATCACCTCAGAGAGGGACTGAACATATTGTAGACTTTTCTTTACTAATAAATACTGATTTTTATTGACAAATGACTCCCTCACAACCTCCTTTTCCTTTTTTCCCTTGATCTTCTCCTCCTTGTTCTCTCCTTCCCCTCCTTCCCCCTGTCTCCTCCTCCCTCTTCCACCTCTCCCTCTCATTCCTCTCCTCCTGCTCCCCTCCCCCCAATCCTAGGTACTAAGGCAGATGCGTAAGTTGCCCTGGCATGACCCGGAGTCCAAGGGCTACCTGATCTGCTGCATGGTCAACATCTGGAACGTCAAGTACAACAGCATCCACTGTGTGGCCAACCTGCTGGCCGGCCTGGTGGCCTATCAGGAGGACGTGGGTATCCACGTGGTGGATGGGGTGTTGGAGGACATCCGCCTGGGCATGGAGGTGAGGAGGGGAAAGGGGGGAGGTCAGGGGAGGGCAAACCCAAGATGGTGAGCTCTTTGTGGGCATGGAGGTGAGGAGGGGATAGGGGGAGGTCAGGGGAGGGCAAGCCCAGGATGGTGAGCTCTTTGTGGGCATGGAGGGGATAGGGGGGAGGTCAGGGGAGGGCAAGCCAAGGCCAGGATGGTGAGTTGAAGAGGGGGAGCTGGGTCAGGGATTATGCTCAGTTTGATGAGCACTCTTTTCTGGATGTAAGGTGTATGTTAGAGGCCTAGCAAGACCGATTGTGATGAGGCTTTTCTTAATGACCTGAAGAATTGGCAGAGTTTACTCTCGTATTAGCGTGAATTGAGGCCTAAGGCTGTGTGTTGTCAAGGCTGTCTGTCTGCACGTCTCGGTAAAAACGGCTAATGCTAAATGACACACAGTGATGTACTGAGGTTTAAGCAAAGTCACCCCCGAGGCTGTAGCGTCTCTACATTACAACATACAGTACCAGTCAAAAGTTTGGACACACCTTCTCATTCAATGGTTTTTCTTTATATTTATTATTTTCTACATTGTAGATTCATATTGAAGACATCAAAACTATGAAGGAACACGGAATATGGAATTATGTAGTGAACAAAAAAGTGTTAAACAAACCAGAATATGTTTTAGATTTTAGATTCTTCAAAGTAGCCACCTTTTGCTTTGATGACAGCTTTGCACACTCTTTGCAAGTTTGTGTCCAAGCTTTTGACTGGTACTGTATGTGATGTGCAGGTGTACTCAAACCCCTCCCTCTTGACCCCCCCTCTCTACCATTTCTGCAGGTGAACCAGCCCAAGTTCAACCAGCGGCGGATCAGCAGCGCCAAGTTCCTGGGGGAACTCTACAACTACCGCATGGTGGAGTCGGCGGTGATCTTCCGCACGCTCTTCTCCTTCATCTCGTTCGGGGTGAACCCGGACGGCAGCCCCAGCCCCCTGGACCCCCCCGAGCACCTGTTCCGTATCCGCATGGTCTGCACTCTACTGGACACCTGCGGGCAGTACTTCGACCGCGGCTCCAGCAAGAGGAAGCTGGACTGCTTCCTCATCTACTTCCAGGTCAGTCTACCTCTCGAAGCCACAGCAGCTCTCCCCCACTATCTCTCCCTCCCCCTCTCTCTCCCTCCCTCTCTCTCTCTCTCTTTCTCTCTCTCTCTCTGTGATAGGCAAAGAAGCAGCACGGTTGCTTGCCAACTGTTTGACATTGAAAGTACTGTATATGATCATTCGTCCTTCATTCAGTTCTAACGTTGTGTTGTTGACGTTGTGGTGTTCTCCAGAGGTATATCTGGTGGAAGAAGGGTGTGGAGTTATGGAGTCCGGACCACCCGTTCCCCATAGACATAGACTACATGATCACTGACACTCTGGAGCTGCTCCGACCCAAGATGAGGCTGAGCAGCTCCCTGGAAGACGCCACCAAGGAGGTCACTGAGCTGGAGAGGGAGCTCCTCGTCAAACTGGGTAAGACACACACACACACACACACAAACAAACGTACGTACGTGTTGTACATGCCCACAGGCTGTAGAAGTGAGGCTTTCATTGTAGCACCTCGGGTGACTCACTCCAGCTCTCTGTCTTCCCGGCTGAGCAGCATTCCTATGTGTGTAGGTGGATGCTGCTCTCTCAGTCAGTCAGTCAGTCAGTCAGTCTGTGAAGGCAGGTCCAACTTCCTCTTAAACACATACCTGACGCACTCCGCGCACACACACACACACACACACACACACACCAGTCAGACTGCCTTTGCTATACACAGATAGTAAAGCATACACGTCTGAGCTACAGCTCTGTCCCTTTGGGAGCTTTGCTCTACTGTCAACTCATTTGTAAACTCTCCTCAGGGTGAATTGCGTGATATGTTTATGAATTAAGCAATAATGGTCTCACGGCCGTGATTTATCATCGATATTGTCATGCACAGCGGAGTGCCGACAAACCTAGTGACAATATTGACGATAAATCACAGGCTCAAGGGCATTATTGCTTTTATACAATTGTTACACAACAAATCTATTTTTTGGAGCGGCAGGTAGCCTAGAGGTTAAAGAGGCCAGCCAGCAATCGGGAGGTTGCTGGTTTGATCCCCACCCTAGGAGGGAGCCGGATGTGAGCTGGTAACTGGAAGGTTACTGGCATCATATCTAAGGCTCCTACCACTGCCGTTGTGCCCTTGAGCAAGGCACTTAACCCCTAACTGCTCCAGGGGTGCAGAATATGGCTGACCCTGTGCCCAGAGCCCAGAGCTCTGTTCTCCCTTGGGAGTGTGTACGTGTGTTGTCTCGGAGGGGGGTGCGTGTGCAGTGCGTGTGTGTTGTGTGTGTTGTCTTCTCCTATCTCACCAAAGAAATAGTGAGAAGAAAACAATACTTTGAGTATTTATTTTGTGACAGACTGTGGTGGTTTCTGCCCTGCACTGCCAAATATAGTTCCCAAAACTACAAACGTTGTCAAGGGAACATGATACCCAAATCTACTGCGGTGTAGGAATATCATAATAGGTCATTTCACCGTGACATTATTGTTATTAAATCACGGCTTCTAACGTCTCTCTCTGCCAATCACAGTGCTTGTTTTCATCAACCCGTTGTACAGTTAATACGTAACACCTCAATGAACAGATATTTCAATTTACTTTATAGGTCTACTGTAGGGATGTACCCTAACCCATGTTATACATCAGTCAGTATCTGCCCACTGTACTTGTGTCATTACAGGACTGGCAGGCAAAGCATCGGGCAGACCGATGAGGAGAAGGAGAGAGAGTGGTGAAAAACAAGACAAGGACAGGCTAGGGGGAAGCTCAGAGAGAGGGCAAGACGAGGAAGAAGAAAACATTCCTGTAGCAGGTGTAATGAGCTCCGAGTTCCTCAGCACAAGCACAGACAGTTGTGATGATAGCACAGACAGTTGTGATGATAGCACAGACGCGGAGGCATTGTTCAGGGTTTCGAGGTGTTGACAGGAACGTTACGGAATGATTTCGATACGCACACACAGCAGGGCGTGTGTGTCTGTGTGTGTGTGATTGATTCGATGGTGGCCCCCAGGCTAAACAGTGGCCTCATTGTTGTACCTCATCCTTTAACCAGGATAAGGCATTCCTCAGTGTACCCTGTTGAACTGGGACCTGCTACTACTGTCGCTGTTGCTGTGACTCTCTACCCTTCCCCCAGAAGAGTGCCCTCGCTCTCTTCCCCCTCACACATTAAGGCTAAACATGGGATCTGATTGGCATGTGTGTTTTTTAAAGACCCAGAGAAAAGCCTCCTGTTCAGAACATGGATCACTATGGGCAAAAACTCCTCTCACGAGCCATATGTTAATGACTTGTATGCAAATGAGAGCTTGTTCTCTCAAAGTGACTGGCTTCAAGTCCTACTGTTGCATTGTTGCTGTTATATCCTTGTCATAGAGGTGTGTGTGTGTGTGTGTGTGTGTGTGTGTGTGTGTGTGTGTGTGTGTGTGTGTGTGTGTGTGTGTGTGTGTGTGTCGGTCCGTGTCGTCCCTCCTGCAGGTCTGGCCATGGAGAAGGATGGCCGTAGCTCCAGTGCTATGAGTGAAGGCGAGGCCCTCGATGAGGAGGACGATGACGACGATGAGGAGGGGGGGGCGGAGACGGAGGAGCAGTCGGGCAACGAGAGCGAGATGAACGAACAAGAGGAAGAAGTGAGTCCGTCCGTCCGATTAACACACATTCATACGTTTGCCTGCCCATCAGAATATGTATCACCTCGTGCCCAGCGATCGCTGGTCATTATTGCGTCTCTCACTCATTCGTTCAGCTCTCAAGCGTCTTAACGAAACCGAGGACAGGGGCAGGGGAGTGTCTGATATGAGGAAGTGGCTCCTGTTGTGCTGCTGCCAGGAATCCACCTTTCAAACATAGATACCGTGTTATCTTTGATCCGCGAAGTCGATATCTGTTACGCAAGGTAAACAAACGAGCTGTTGTGGTTGTTCCAGGAAGGGTCCGAGAATGAGGAAGAGGAGAGGGAGGAAGAGGAGGAGGAAAACACCGACTACCTGACAGACTCCAACAAAGAGAACGAGACGGATGAGGAGAACAATGTAAGATGGTTTGCGTGCGTGAAATGAACTGTCCCTTATCCCTCCCAAGAGAAGGTGTGTGTGTGTGTGTGTGTGTGTGTGTGTGTGTGTGTGTGTGCGTTTCTCTGACTGTCCTGCCCTGTCCTGTAGGAGGTGACCCTCCGTGGTGGTGGCCTGAAGCATGTGGCTTGTGCCGAGGATGAGGACTTCATCCAGGCTCTGGATAAGATGATGCTGGAGAACCTGCAGGTACAGTCAACTAGCTATTGGCTGCAGCAATCCTGTGTAGTGTCTTTCTCTGTCTCACTGTGGTCGTCTCTCTCTCTCACTGTGGTTGTCTCTCTCTGTCTCTCTCTCACTGTGGTTGTGTCTCTCTCTCTCTGTCTCTCTCTCTCTCTCACTGTGGTTGTGTCTCTCTCTCTCTCACTGTGGTCGTGTCTCTCTCTGTCTCTCTCTCACTGTGGTCGTGTCTCTCTCTGTCTCTCTCTCACTGTGGTCGTGTCTCTCTCTCACTATGGTTGTGTGTCTCTCTCACTGTGGTTGTGTGTCTCTCTCTCTCTCACTGTGGTCGTGTCTCTCTCTGTCTCTCTCTCACTGTGGTCGTGTCTCTCTCTGTCTCTCTCTCACTGTGGTCGTGTCTCTCTCTGTCTCTCTCTCTCTGTCTCTCTCTCACTGTGGTCGTGTCTCTCTCTGTCTCTCTCTCTCTGTCTCTCTCTCACTGTGGTCATGTCTCTCTCTGTCTCTCTCTCTCTGTCTCTCTCTCACTGTGGTCATGTCTCTCTCTCTCTCACTGTGGTCGTGTCTCTCTCTGTCTCTCTCTCTCTGTCTCTCTCTCACTGTGGTCATGTCTCTCTCTCTCTCACTGTGGTCGTGTCTCTCTCTGTCTCTCTCTCACTGTGGTCATGTCTCTCTCTCACTGTGGTCATGTCTCATTGCGTATGTTTTCTTATTTGTGTGTAGCAGAGGAGTGGCGAGGCAGTGAAGGTGCACCAGCTAGACGTGGCCATCCCCCTGCAGCTGAAGAGTCAGCTGAAGAAAGGCCCCGGCCCCGTGTGCTCTGGGGAGGGAGACGCAGACATCTCCGACACCATGCAGTTTGTCATGCTCACACGCAAAGGCAACAAGCAGCAGGTACACACACACACACACACACACACACTCTCTCACGTTGAGGGCTCCTTCCCTGTTAGTTTAGTGGGACCCCGTCACAGAGTCAGCACTGTAAGACAGACCCATAGTGATAATATTGACTCCTGAGTTGCAGCTGTATGTGTATTTAGGCCAACTCCACTGGTGGAATGTGTGGTTTTGGGGCAGAGACCAACTCTTGTACTGTAGGGTGTGTCCAGATTTTGCCCAGCAAGTCAGTCAGTGGAGAAGTCTAAACCGAGTCTGCTTGTTACATTACTACACGACAGTTTACGGAATCACAACACGTATTTTAAACATAATTATGCAGCGACTGTGGACCGAGACTTCATAGACTGTCTTTGTAAATGTTAATGCTAAACCCTAGAAATGGGCGATGACGTTTTCTCTACACACGCCCCATTGTAAACACAACCCCCCTCCTGTACTGGGTTCCCTCAGGAGAGAATGAAAGGAGTCCTGTGTGTGTGTTCACGCACGTCGTCGCGATCTCCCCATGTTACGTACCGGGTCCCAGCTGGAGCCGCTCCCTGTCAATCACACACACCTTCACAGCACACCAGTCTCGGTTCCTCAGCTCCACACTGTTCTACCGAGGGCTTCCTGAAAACTCATATCAAAGCTAGAACTGGAGAAAGGGGTGGAATTGTTTTTTTTGGAGAGCATGAGTCATTTGTCGTTCAAGTGCTGAGTGTTTGTTCCCTTACCTCTCTTATCTAGCTACAGCTTTACACCTTAGACCTTCTCCATCCTCCATATGTGCCTTTCTCTCTGCTGTCCCCAGTATGAGATCTAGAACATGTCTCTCTGCTGTCCCCAGTATGAGATCTAGAATGCGTCTCTCTGCTGTCCCCAGTATGAGATCTAGAACGCGTCTCTCTGCTGTCTCCAGTATGAGATCTTGAACGTGCCTCTTCTCTCTCCTGTCTCCAGTATAAGATCTTGAACGTGCCCCTGTCATCCCACCTGGCCGCTAACCACTTCAACCAGCAGCAGGCGGAGCAGGAGGAGCGCATGCGCATGAAGAAGCTCACACTGGACATCAACGAGAGGCAGGAGCAGGAGGACTACCAAGGTACAGTAAAAGACACTAGGGAGGGAGGGAGGGAGGGAGGGAGGGGAATGAGTCTGAAAGAAAGAGAGAGTGAGTGAGAATAAGTGTGTTGTGTGAGAGAGAGGAGCAGGAGGACCACCAAAACCACCAAAGCAGACCATGTAAAGGACTTGTTGTGTTGTTACAGAGATGATGCAGTCCCTGGCTCAGCGGCCCGCTCCTGCCAACACCAACCGGGAGCGGCGCCCGCGCTACCAGCACCCCAAAGGGGCGCCCAACGCCGACCTCATCTTCAAGACTGGAGGAAGGTGAGACTCGCTCCTCAACTTGCCCGGTATTTACACTCTCCCACGCACGCATGCACACACGCACGCACACACACACACACACACCTGTATTGACAGCTTTGGAAACTGGCTTGGCATTGGAATGGATCCTGCTCAAGGACTTGATGTTTGTCGTCTCACTGACACTCCCTGTTGCTATCTATCTATCTCTCTGTACTTGAACAGAAGACTTGAGAAACAGGAGAGAAATGAAAGGCACGAGAAAAGAGACAGACAAGAGAGACAAGAGAGGCAAGAGAAACAGGAGAGAAACGAGAGGTTTGAGGTCCAGAGACTAGGGCCGGCCAGATGAGCCGGACACGCTTCTGACCGCTCTGCAGCTAAAAATCACAGAGCTCAAACCATATAGATTTTGTAGACCAAGGCAGTCAGTATGATTTTTTTAGTTAAGTTGTTGCTCCTGATTTCTGCACTCTGTCTAAACCGATCCATTCTGCTTAGCATCTATTACATGTACAAGTGAGATATATATTATTTTTTTCCTTACAAGCTGTAAATAAAAGCAAAACTTGGAAATAAAGATGATGCATGAAATATCTATTTTCTGTACAACAAAAGCAGCCTGTGTTTCTTTCTCGTCCAGTTCCAAAAGAATTTCAGAGCATTCAGAGGATGTTACGACACAACAAATTCATACATGAATCTGTTATTTTAGGCAGGCATATAAATTAGGCTTTTGAGGAATAACACATTTTTTTCCTTCATTGTCCCACTTTCCCAGGAACACACACTAGCTCACTTGGTGGTCATCACCAATGACTGATATTGGAGAGGAGGGTGAGGGAGGGATGGGGAGGTGTTTATGTACCAGTAAGAAGGGATGGAGAAGAAGTGATGCATGCTGGGAAAGGATGGGGGGTGACGGAGGGTGGGTGGAGAAGAAGGGGATGCATGCTCGGGTGTGTGAGGGAGGGATGGGTGGTTTTGGGATGAAGAGGGGATGGAGAAGAGAGGAAGGATGGATGAAGAGGGGGTGTTCTGGGAGGCAGCTCCTACAGTAATGTCCTGCTGTTTCCCCTAGGAGACGCTGATTGGAGTCTGGCCGAGGGAGCGAGCAAGTGAGAGAACGAGAGAGAGAGATCGACGAGAGAGAGAGAGAGAGAGAGAGAGAAAGAGCGGACAACTCGTCTCGCCTAAAACAGGGAGTGAGTCCGCCAGCCGCCAACTGACGCAAGCGCAGACCCCCCACACCCAAACCCGCAGCAGGAGCGAAGAGGAAGAGGAGGTGTAGGAAGGGTATCAACCAGGGGTGAAGGGGGAGGGGGGGGGGGACACACACCTCCTTTACCTAGCCGAGGGTTGGGGGAGGGGGCGTTCAGACCACCCCTTTCTTTCTGTCTGTCGCCCGGGATCACACCAGCACACCAGCACATAAACACCCGACTGTCTGAACGAGAGAACCAACCAGAAGACACAAATTAATGACTGACCAGCTCACTGACAGATGGACAGACACGGACGCAGACAGACATACAGATAGACAGCCAGACAGACAGACAGACAGCCGGTCAGCAGGACAGGGACTACAGGCTGCCCTCGCTCCTGTGCAGCACCGGAAGATGACACAGATGTGGCACAGAGGGCTCATGCTCCTAGATATGCATGAGGGAGGGGAGGAGAATGGTGTGTGTGTGTGTGTGTGTGAGTGAGAAAGGGACCGGGTATGGTGACATCTTTTGGAGATGGGCTGTGCTTCTCTTACTGGGAACAGACCTGTTCAGTCTTTTTACTCTATATCTAGCTAAATCAAACGCTGTTAAAGGGCAGCTCTGAGAGAAGTATGAGGAGAGAGAGGTGGATGAGGAGGAGGAGGAGGAGGAGAAGGGAGAGAACAGGTCACCAAACTACTGAAGGACCCGGTAGACCAGGGAAAATGGAGGAGGAGAGGATGGTGTATGGGGAAAAAAAGAGTTTGTGGTTTTGTGTGAGCGTGTGTGAATGTGAGAGGATTACAATAGAGGTGGTATGCTCCTCCTATCCCTGGTGGAACAAGCAGTTGCCATGGTGACGACCCTGACCTGGGTTTAGGGCAAGTGACCAGCGTTGACTGACCAGTTTCATCATCAGAAATTAAAGAGTATATAAGTGAATATCCTTATTCTTTGTTTTTTAAACATTTAGCTTTCTAGATGTGTCCTTATTACTTTCTGGAGAATTCAGTTTTTTTTGGGTGATTTAAAGTTTGTTGATTTTGATATTTGTGCTGTATTGTGGTAAAACCTTTTTGACAAATGGATAAGATACTTATCTGTGCACTGCCTCCTGAGAGTCCTCCAGTGATGATGATTTCTGTTTGATTATTTCTGTCTGTTGAATCTATAGATAGATAGATAGATACTCTGTAGTCTACTGCATGGGCCTTTCTGCACCAGCTCTGTAAGCCAATCTGCCTGTGTTTCAGTAAAGTGTCCGTTTGTGACTCAACCTTGTCCTCGCTTTCTTTTCTGTGTCCATATAATGTCTGACTGGAATATAGCTTTGGGTCTGAGCCCCTCTTTTGTCTGCATGTGTGTGAGTGCAAGCATGAGAGAGAATGGCATGTACTGTATGTCTGAGAGAGACTTGTTTGTTTGAGGGCACTCGAGAGGGTGTGTCTGTTTGTCTGGCTCTAATTACAAGGCCCAAAACATGCTCATTTCCTCACTTCCTGCCAGTGTACCTCCCCTCAAACACTCACTCGAAAACATGCACTTGATAATACTCATCCCTTACCACACACACACACACATTCACTCAAACATTCTACAACAGACCACGGCCTCAGATGCGCTGGCTCACTCTCCCAAAGATGGTAAAGCCCTGAGACGCCCTCACGGGTCCAACCCCTGCTGCTCCACAGACCCAGCCCTGCTGCTCCACAGACCCAGCCGTGCTGCCACACAGACCCAGCCGGGCTGCTCCACAAGGGGGAGGGAAAGAAAGGTTCTCTGTTGGAGCTGGGTATCATGGTCTATAGAGAAGGTAGCACGTTCCTGTGAAACGAGGGGTGGCCCTGTGCCCATGACTGACAGAGAGAACCCAGTGGGATACTGCTCTCCAGGACACATACTGTAAATGGGAGGAGAGGGAGGGGAGGGAGGGGGGATACAAAATCAATGGCCCTTCCAACCTGTTGATTCTGGTGCCGGGCCTGAGGCCAAACATCCTCAAAACAAACCACAACGTAAGCTGGCTGCAGTGCAGGCCTGGCAAAGCGTGTATCTAAGGGTTTATGAGATAAGCTGTGGGTCCTTGTGAGCTTGTCTGATGATTGTTCCACTGTGTTAAAGAAGTATGGTGAATCATTTCCCAAAGAGGGTCAATCATTACCACGCATCCACTTATCCCTCACATTCCATAGTCAATGCTCTGTGAAGACTTAACAAAAACATCTTCTGTTGAACACAAACATATATTATATCTTGTATATTACTCTCTTTATTTAGTGACACATTAGGTACATGTAGTGTATATGACAATGAATACAAAATACAACTGATATTTCAGATTTTGAAGAGATGCATATCATAGCAGCAACGAGTTGACAATTTTGCACTGCTCTTAAACATCTTTGAATCTCAATAAAAACATCTTTAACCACATTGCCAAGCCTTCATTCCTCTCTCTGGTAAACTACAGGTACATTCCCCTTGTGTGTGTTTGTGTGTGTGTGTGTGTGTGTGTGCATATAACACAATCGTGTTCGGATACTTCAAAAGTTACTGTAGATATACTACAAAGCCGGAGTCTCGATACAAACCGTTACATATAATAGACAAACAGGTTTCACTCACACAACTGTGCTAACATGTAACACAAGATACTTCATAGTTACTGTAGATAAACTACAAAACCGGAGTCTGACAACAACAGTTGAACAAAACTTACTCTTACACCACCACACTGAACATATAACCATGTCCTTATATGCTCTCTCTCACACACCCGCACACACCCGCACACACCCGCACACACCCGCACACACACGCACACACACGCACACACACGCACACACACGCACACACACGCACACACACACACACACACACACACACACACACACACACTTCATACCAATGTAGACCAGCAAGGGTGAGGGAACATGGAGCATTTGTCATGACGACAGTTAAATAATATAGTGACATTACCATACTTGAACAACAGGAGGGCAGAACTAGAAACAAGTGTTCTCATGAGTATTTCTAGATGCTTTAGCTTCAGTGTTTGTGTTCTGGACAATGCATGTGCTCGCCCATCCCTACCGAGTCAAAATGTTTTACCCTCAAAGTAGTAAAACTCAGTGAAACTGCATTTCAAACCACATTCTGTGGTTTTGTGTGGGAGGCCAGCCCATGGAGTAAAAATACTCTCTAACCACCTCAGCAGTTACCGTAACACAGCCTATAACTACCCTCCAAGAAACTCAAAACTGTGCACTATTCTATAACTTACAATCACTCAAATGCCATTTGAGGTGGTAGACACAATGGGAAGTTCAAGTTACCCATGAATCGGTCCATGCCTGTAAACTTGGTATGTGGATTAATTCTGTCCTAGTGGGATAAATACATTTGTATAAAGTAGAATCTCTTCCATATAGAGGATTAGGATAGGCACCTCCCTGACAGGTGCACACACAACTGTGATTATCATATGCATCATGATTATTACTAGGACTCAGATTATTACTCAGAAAGTGCTTCAACCTTCTATTGTTCTTGTTCATAATGGCTGCACAGTAAGATAAAACACACTCCTGACCTCCCAGACAACAATGCCCAAATGGGTAAACAAAAATAACAATACAATTGTGAGGTCCTCAGTTCTAAAGCTTCAGGGTAAGACTTCACAGCCAGTTTCCAATGACTCAACACTGATTTTAGCAGTACCTGCTTCAAACTGATCAGTAATAAACTAAATCACATGGAGTAACTCAAGATATATGTTCTGTATATAAATCCATATTTGGAAAGGGAGAGCTGTAAGGGAATCTCACTGGTAGCTGAGTGGCCATCAGGAGCACTGGGAGAATTCGGTCCCCAAGACGCTGGATGATCCGGAATATTCCTTTATTGTATTGTCTGTAATCTGTGGGAGGGGGTATGTGTATGTAAGCGCATGTGTGTGTTTGACTCAATGTGTTTGAGTGCCTGTGTGTGTGTGTGTGTGTGTGTGTGTGTGTGTGTGTGTGTGTGTGTGTGTGTGTGTGTGTGTACACAACCCCCCATGTGGTGTGTCAAACTCGTTTGTCAGTGTTTTATGTTGGCCAGGAACTCAGAACCGGGTGTGCAGGTTAAACACAGGATCCTGTTTCTTTCCTCTTGCTGTAATGTAGGTCCCCCTGCCACATGTCACGCGTACAGAAACTTCCAGAAGCCTCACATCCTCCAGGTAGCAGACTGCAGATCTCTGAAAAGAATCAATAGAGGCGGAGGGAGATGGTGGGATTCAGGAGTTAGGAAGTCTCTTTAAGCAGTCCCAGTTTCCGTAGCGCCTCCCTGCGAGACTCATCTGTAGCACCCCGTCCGGAAAACTGCACGGTGATCCCCTGGGAGCGGAATGAAGGCTTGGAGACGGACTTCCGCCGAGGCTCTGGGGAGCGGTTTGTCGCCACCACCCTGTGGGGGTTAGAGGGGGTTTTGTGGCGGACAGGTCTGGGGGCCGGGTTGGGCGCAGGGTCTGGAGCTCTGGGGGGCCGCACTTGGCTGTGTGAGGGGTAGGCAGGGGTGGTAGAGGAAGTCACCGTTCTAGACATCCCCCCATAGCTGTTGCGCACGTAGGGCAGGGCCTCTGATTTGGCTGGGGCGGAGGCTGGCGGAGGCATGACTTTGTTCTTGCTTCCCAGGTGAGCGCTGATGATGTCTGGGGGCTCACTCCTGGCGCTGGGCATAGGGGCAGGGGTCATGACCTTGCTCTTCCCCCCGTAGCTGTTGAAGTCGCTGGAGGAGGCCACTGGGAGGGCCTTACTGTCATGGCCACTGGCAGGGACAGCAGCCTCGCTCTTAGAGGACCCAGAGGGCATCACCACCATGGTTTTCCCACCATAGCTGTTAAAGTCCAGAGAGGAGACTTCCGATGGGCTGACTGTTGCTGGTGGCGAGGGGTTCACCTGCATGGTCTTGCCACCGTAGCTGTTGAGGTCTACCTGCAGAGTTTCTGGTTTCCTCACAGGCGTCAGGGTAGGGGTAGGGGTGGGGGGAGGGGTAGGAGTAGGGGTAGGGGTGGGGGGAGGGGTAGGAGTAGGGGTAGGGGTGGGGGCAGTCACGGCAGGAGGTTTGGTGCTGTCTGCGGTGTCGGTATTGGTGCTGCTGGTTGGGGTAGGAGTGTTGAGGAGAGAGATGCCCCCAGACATGGCACGGTTCCTGGTCAGCCCCAGTTTGGACAGTGCCTCCATCCGGGACTTATCCGGAGTGGGATCCCTGAACGACACGCTGCGGGTGGGAATATTCCGGGAAGACTGTGGCATCTGTGGCTCTTCCTGCTCCAGAGGGTGTGATGTCCCTGATAGGTTGGCCAGCATCTTTGCCTTCCTCTCCTGCATGTTCACGTTGGCAACTGATTGGCTGTGGTGCTCCTTACTTCCCAGAATCAGGTTGATGTTGCCGGGATAGCGAGTGGGCTTGGCGGAGGTAGGCGGGCCCTGTTTGATGTACGGGTCGGGGGAGGTGGGCGATGTGTCATAGTCCAAGCTCCTGCGGCGTCCAGACAGGAGTGAGGAGGGGCGGAGGTTTATGGGCCCTCCCCCCTGGTGCTCGGCGATCTTGTGAGCGATGAGGACAGGGGTGGGGACAGAGCCAACAGGATGGTACAGGGCATGGCCAAAGGGAGCACTGTCCTCGCCGGGGCTGGGCATTGGCAGGTTGTACTCTGTATGGTAGTTCTCCATCGGATCACGCCTGGCCTTCATCTCAAAATGGCTCTCAGGGTTCACGTTCATGCTCTGATAATCTGGAGGAGGAAGGGGTTTAAAAAAGAAACTCCTCAGTTCTCTATCCATTGTGTGTCTTCAGTACTTGATCAATGCCATTCTGGATCATATCAGTTGAAACATCAGTGCAAAAAACAACAATGTGATATCTGTCATTTGAATGATAGTGATCTAACATGATCTCATCTGATACTGGAATAATTCTAATTAATTGTTGCACTCAATATCAGTAAGTGTAAATGGGCTGCGTCTCAAACTACCAGGTCTACAGGAAAGCAGAGGGTGGGCTGAGGTGTACCTGGCACGGTGGGGATGAACATCTGCTCTTTAGTCTGGACCGGGCCTGGTTCTGTTCGGACCAGGTCTATGATGTCCTGGTCTTTGGGGCCAGAGGCTCGGTCCGAGAGGGGAGGCGAGGGACTGTAGCTGGGGGCGGACACGGGGGTGGAGGGTCCATTGCACTCATCAACAGGGTTACCGTTCCCCGTCGACTGCAGGTTCTGTCTCCCCTCCTCCTCTATGTCGTCATCCAGAGAGTCAATGGTCTCCTCGAAGAACAGAATACACTCCTGCTCCTCCTGACTTAGGAACTGCAGCGCCTCGTCCTCCTGTAGGGGGCGACACAGAGCACGGCACACCAAACATGAATGCTAATTTCAGAATAAAATGCCTCCCGGTCCGCTTTTGTATCATCTCAGGTCTAGTGTATTAGCTGTACACTCTGTTCCTGACCTACATTAGCAAAAATATGTAAGACATGTGGCTCAAACACACATCCAGCTAGGCTTGCCTTTCCCCTCATAATCACACTGAGAACTGTGTCTCAATCCACCTGGATAACTGCCAACTCCACCCAGCTGGCCACCGCCTCTCGCTCTCTCATGTGTGTGTGTGTGTGTGTGTGTGTGCGTGTGTGTGTGTGTGTGTGTGTCAGTGAAAACACAGGGCTGCTTGTTCCTGCATCCCCTACCTTCCAACCTTCTCACCTCCTCAACGTGGCTCAGAGACCCCCGCCCTGGAGGGAGGAGACTTAGCCCGCATCCCCCCTACCTACCCACCGCCTACCCCCTGGCCACTCCCCTACCTACATCACTACCTGCCCCTCAGAGCACAGCCCCTGAGCTCAGCACAATGGGGTATCCAATGACAGTGCTGCTTTGACGGCTGCTGAGTGACTATTGATTTTTCCACTGCACCCTGAGGTCTGTTTCACTCAAGATAATGCTCTGAATCAAAAGGACCTTAACGTCAATGTAACCTGTTTACATTCAAACATGATTGCTTTAGGTTTAGGAACTAGGCATTTGCAGTCACAGAATCCACAATCCACAATCCACATAAAGATAGTGTAACTAGTTTTATATAGATCCCCATAGAGAATGTTGAACAGGGTTGTCACAGCAACAGGATGCTAGCCCATTGACGGTTGTGATATAGCCCATAGTGACAGAGAAGTCTGCCTTTGTCTCATTGGGGGTCAATGAGACACAACACAGACACAGACACACACAAACACACACACACACACACACACACACACACACCTGTGACCACACCCAGCTGAAACCAAAGTGAGAACAATAAGCAATGACTTCTGTTGTGTGCAGGACCCAAAAAACTGCAGCTCAACCGGTTTCACTGTCTGTTCTGTTGAGTGTGTCATCGGCATGCAACAGGATTGAGTTGTTAATCCTGTGTGGTTTCTCAGTGACAGTCTTACAGAGGGGAGCATGGAGACTGACTTTGTTTGCTGTATAAACAATACACTACTCAGTCAGCAGTTGGTTGTACTGAAGCAAAGATAAAAATTGAAGCACCTGTTTTAACCCTGATGATGCAATACCCAGGTGAGCAAAATATTCTTCGCCGAAGGAATGAAGTCTGATAGCGCCCATTTCAAAACGCCAAACTCATTTTACAATGGAGGGAGGAGTAGAAAACACAATGGTTCCTTAATGAATTAAAGGTAGATTGAACACATGGATACATATTGACCTAAGATACAGGGTGAATAAATTATTAACTATAATGGATTTCTATACTCACACATGGCCTTCTTCGAGCCGCACCGTGACCCCCGTTGACCCCGAAGTGGAGGTGAGGATTGGCCTGCACATCCATGGTTACTGGGTCAAAGGTGAGGTGACTTGTTGGCACCTCATGGAGGGTCTGGCTTTTCCGAGCGGACCTTGTTGAAGTCCGGAAATGTTTCCGGTCTCACTCTGAAGAACCATCTAATCCAATATCTTCAAATAGTGTCTAAAAACAGAGAGAAATTAAAATAATGAAATACAATAGTAGTCCTACACAAGACAAGATAACTAACCTGAACAAAGCCTGTCCTTGAATAGAATGATTACGTTGGATGGTGTTTTGGTTTAACATATCATCAACATTGTTGTTGACTGTTACTAAACTCTCAGAGGAGGCACTGGTGAGAACAAAACACCCTCTCACCTCTCCTACGATAATACCCACATCCTCCCTCCACAGTCCCTACAAACTTATTCAGCAAATGTACAACCAGTTGGAGGGTTTTTCCCAAATCCCTCCCCTGTCACATGTAAATACAAACTGTCAATTATATACAAACTGACACTCAGCCATCTCAACTGGTAGCATCAAGGACATTTTGCATATATTTGCCTTTGGGGTCTCCATCACCAAATGGCTACCAACAAGGTGCGCCCTTTCCCTTGACTCTCGCGACCAGTGCGTCGACCTTGCCGTTTAAAAACGCAATACCCATTCAGAGTGTATTCCTGTCGCTCCGCGGGTAGCCATGGCACAGCACGACAGATCTCATAAGCTGATAGGCGAGTTATTCTGGATCAGGTATGTTAGCTCGCAAACAGGCTGTGCCGGACAATCCCTCTTGTTGGGGTCCTTTAAATAAACTCAGCAAGCGCTCAAAACCGTTGGTTTTTGTCAAGGTGACATCTACACATTCCAATCTCGCCACCTTTGTTGATACATTGTCTATTGGTTAATCATACATGTACGTCAAGAAATTATGGCATCGCATGAACGTTCAAATTAGTTTAAATAGGCCAATGCAGTGATATAAAGTGTATATAAATATAGGCTAGGCTATGTCGAAGTTTTTTTTGTCACTACCAGCCTACATAAAATAACTTACCCATATAGCGCTCAAACAATGAATTAGGCTACTGTGCGAACATATATATTTATATATAATCCAGTCTCATCCACTAGCCTCGCCAACATCGATAAAAACCGTTCTCTCCTATAGGCTAAGTAAAATGAGTCAATCCTTTACTTTGTTCTCAAAAGTTTTCGGCGCTCCCTCGTCCACTGAGTCCGGGCGTATCGAACTCACTGTGCGTAATGTGGCAAATGTGGCATGTCTCCTGTTCCAGCCGAGCGTACGCGCATAGGACTCCACCCAGGTCATTGCGGAGGTTTCATTCAGGTATTGGAGACTGCCCACTGCGCCGAAGATCGCCTTTCAAAAGGTTACATCTACCAGCCAGACATTAAGACATTAATCCAACTTCCACTAACAAAAAGCGGTCAAAGTATATGACAATACAGGAATAGGCCCATATGGGACGTGTAGCCAGGCTGCACATCTTGACTGCTCTGCATCCCACACGCCTATGTCTATAACCTACCTAATATCATGCACGAGATGTGAACACATACCCGTAATATTCTCGTAATACTCGTTTAAATAGCATTTCACCTGAACCAGTTTCCACCGTCCTGACTGCTTGATAAACTTGATAAACCCGACCACTTCCACTTGTTACCTTTTCACATTCACCTCCTGACTTGCATTGTTACCCTATTAATCATGTTCACTTTGTGTGAACTCTGAATCATTGCCAAATAGCCAAACCCTTTTCCAGTTTTGCAAGTTAAATCATTGAGATTCCTAAAAATAAGATTATTGGATCTAGGCCTAATTACCTAAATTAAAATGCCGTTCTGGTGATCACACAGGACAAATCCTACGGCTTAGGCACGCCACTGAAACTCTTGTCTGACACACAATTTGATGGTGTGTCGTGTAGCCTACTTTACACACCTTTGTTGCGTTACTTGCGTCTCAATGGAGGACTTTTATTCTGATATTGACTGTACAATCCGGAAGTGTCGGTTTTGCGATCATTTCTGACAGAGAACAAACACGGAGTCGCTTCTCAACAAGATGATGGCCCGAAACTTGTTTCACCGAGCAGCTGATGTCGTCCTACTCAGCAGGCTGTCACTTCTGACCGGGTCGCGGTCACTATGCACGCAACCTCAGTCGGATCCGCTGACCGTCAGACAGCAAAAGAATGGAATAAGGTTGGGTGTTAGCTCCATTCAAGACAAGTTATTACTACTAGAGTAGTTAGCTAGCTGGCTAGTCTAGTGCATAGCGACACTAGTGAACTGGGCACTGCTCTGTTAATGTTTGATGTCGTCTGACTGACTGAGACCTCTGACCTTCATTAAGGAAAACCTTGCAGGTGCCGACTAAATGCTGAAAAGCTGCATATGTTTTTGTACAACACGCTAGCCACCAAAGTTAATAGTGCCATGAAGAGCTTGACGCGCGGCCATCGTTATAACTTTGGGGTGCACTTTGCTCTTCTTCAGGAAAATCACACTAAACAACCCCAGGAAGCGGAATGCCTTGTCCCTATCCATGCTGACCTCGCTGCGGGAGAACATCCTGGCTGACATTGACAGTGATGACCTGAGGGTCATTGTCATATCAGGTATGCACCATAAATCTCCTTCACACAATAATACAGAGGGAAATACAACTTTCAATGTACAGGCAAACGTTTACTTCCCTGCTACTATTTTTATGCCATGCTATGGACGTGTGTGCAGGCTATCTTTTAAGTAATGAGACATATTGGTTTCACCCCTCTGTTTTCATGTCACAGCAAATGGGCCTGTGTTCTCCTCTGGACATGACCTGAAGGAGCTGACATCAGCAGAGGGCAGAGAGTACCACACCAAGGTGTTTGAGGCATGTTCAGAGGTGAGGCCTGTACACACACACACACACAGAAAAGTGACACTCTCTACGGTTGGCTATGCGAGTTGGGGACTCGGACTCGAGTTGCACTGAAGCCGCAAATAAATGGACTCAAGACTTGACTTGGACTTCAGTGGATTTGACTCGGGACTCTGCAATTAGGGACTCGTTGACAATGAATAAACAATTAGTAGGAGGTGTATTGAGGAATTTTGTAAAGTAAATGCGATGGGAGACCAGTGGAGATGCGTATGTGCAGGAGAGTGAGAAGACTGGACTGGGAGGACAGAGACACAAGCTGAATGAAACAAGCAAAATGACACACACAGACTTCATTATAAACTATGCTACAAAGAGAACACCATGTTCAGTATTCATATTTCTGCTATGCCTACAGTGCTGTTGGATTATCAGTATGAGCTGTTTAATGCGCTAAGCTCCATATCATTTGCTGTTAGGGACTTGAGACATCACTTGGACTTGTATGGACAGACTTGAGACTTGACTCCGACTTGCATGTGTGACTTATTGACAACTCTCTCCGTCTCCCACAAACACACACGTCAAATATGTTTGACAACTTTGACATGTTTGAATGTTTTTGTTTCAGGTCATGACCCTAATACAAGACATTCCTGTGCCTGTGATTGCCATGGTGAATGGGGTTGCCACGGCAGCAGGATGCCAGCTTGTTGCCAGCTGTGACATGGCTGTGGTGACAGAGAAGTCCACCTTTGCCACACCGGGGGTCAACGTGGGTCTGTTCTGCTCAACACCAGCTGTGGCTATCGGAAGAGCTGTACCCAGGAAGGTAAAAGAGCGCACACACGCACACGCACACGCACACGCACACACACACACACACACACACACACACACACTTACAAATTATGATGTAACTTTCCCCTGATGTACTCTTGTGTTATTCAGGTTGCCATGGAGATGCTTTTCACAGGAAGCCCCATCTCGGCCCAGGATGCTTTGCTGCACGGGCTGGTCAGTAAGGTGGTGCCTGAGGAGCGGCTAGAAGAGGAGACGTTAAACATCGCACGGCGAGTGTGTGCGGCTAGCCGACCTGTCGTAGCCCTCGGCAAGGCGACCTTCCACAGGTGTGTGCCCGTCTTCTTTACCGCTGTCACAACTGGTTGTCGTGTCCCATTCTGCCCACTCTCGTTCTCTAGTGAGTTGTTGGAATTGGTTGCATCCATGTTTGTTCAGTAACACTTTCTTTTAGAAACAGAATCCTTTTTGCAGGTGCGGTTTAACATGATCTAATCTGAGAATCACTAAATATTTCATTGTCACAGACAGATGGCCCAGGGCCGGGATGCAGCCTATGCCACGGCCTCTCGGGTGATGGTGGATAACCTGGCGCTGAGAGATGGCCAGGAGGGCATAAGGGCCTTCATAGAGAAACGGAAGCCTGTGTGGACAAACAGAACAGAGAAGGCCCATGAGTGATGGCTACAGGGATGGCCCTCAGTACCTTGTATGGGTCTCCCTCTGGGCTGGAGCGGGAGGGTGTGGACCGGTTACCACCCTGAAGCACTGCCACGGACGGGGGCCTATTCAGTACGGTGGAACAGTCAGTGATTTTCAGAGGGAATTTTGAGGGTTATACACTGGTTCATTGGAATGTCACTCATGACAACCAAACAAATGTTCAGCACTGCAAACCTGACATGAAAATTATAATATTTGGCTGCTAAATGTAGAAACTCAAACAAGTTAGAAGATAGATTTTTTTGTGTTCAGCTATATTAGTGGTCATGTTAGCCACATTACTTGTACTAACACACATGTTTTGAATATCAAATACAAATATTTTATCACGCTGAACAATCTAGCAACAAATAGCTTTGTTTACACTCTCCTAAGGAGCGTTCTATACAAGCTTGCTGCGTTTGCCTCCAGATATTTTCGTTGTCATGGTGTTGTGTGTGTGGTGTTCTTTGTGGTGCAATCACTTTACCAGCGTATAGAACTGAGAATACTCACTGTCAATAGAGAAGCATGTTAATGCTGAGCAATCCATCTGCAACACTGTCTGTTTTGCCATGTTGAACTAGCCTACGCAGGACACAAGGGGGTTTCATCGGGAAATTGTTTGTTTAAATCCCTGGTAATTATTGTTGTGATTAAGGGATATTACAGGGCTTCATAACGAGGACGGGGAAGAGGTCCATTGGTGAGAACACGGGGGGGAGGAAGCCACATGAGACTGTTCAGATGGTTAATGGCTTTCAGACTCTGTGGCACGAGGACCGCTCTCCAACAGGACAGTCAACTCACTCAGATAGACACAGAACTCCCTACGTTTACGATCTGTAATGTGACAGAAGCGTCATTTATGAATACTGTCCAATTGTGTGGAGAATTGTAGTGTTTTATCAGTCACACAGGGTACAGTTGGAATGGTGAAGGAGAGGGGAATCTATGTAAATGGAGGACAACAATGTGTATTGTTGGTACTCACACCTGTGCGTAATGTGAGAGACAAAATGACAAAATGTAAACTAACGATTCATAAGAAATAAAATGAATAAAATAACTAAGAGTGTCAATCTGGTGATTGTTTCACATGAAGACATAAAACTAATTTGAAAGTGTTGTTCTTTCTGTGTTGTTGATATTTAGCCCCTCTGACCTCTTCAACTTTACTGCACTATGCATTGGATGGGGAACCCGCTCCAGTTAATGACAGACCACTGGTATGTGAAAGGTTACCTGGTGGTCGTGGGAGTGAAGCCCTCACTGTAAGTTTCACTTGGCGGGTTTCCATGTTTCCATCTATTGTCAGTGCACCGCCACGCGATGGCGGGATTGGATCAGATTGCACGTTTGGAGATGTTCCACCGCTTCTGCACCCCACCCTGGTTGCCCCCTTGCTACATCCCACCCTGGTTGCCCCCTTGCTACACCCCACCCTGGTTGCCCCCTTGCTACATCCCACCCTGGTTGCCCCCTTGCTACATCCCACCCTGGTTGCCCCCTTGCTACACCCCACCCTGGTTGCCCCCTTGCTACATCCCACCCTGGTTGCCCCCTTGCTACATCCCACCCTGGTTGCCCCCTTGCTACACCCCACCCTGGTTGCCCCCTTGCTACATCCCACCCTGGTTGCCCCCTTGCTACACCCCACCCTGGTTGCCCCCTTGCTACACCCCACCCTGGTTGCCCCCTTGCTACATCCCACCCTGGTTGCCCCCTTGCTACACCCCTGGCTCACTGCCCCATAGCCTTTCCTGGTGCAGCCAAGACAATGCTGCCTGTTAGGGCCGATGGAACCGATGGACTCACTGTAGACTGTGTTCCCCCTGACTTCTGCACAGTGAACCGCAGTGGTTATGAAGAAAAAAGTAGACTCTTAGTTACCTCTTCAAAGTAGTTCTATACAACTATTGTACATTCTGTTTTATCATTCTCATGGATTCATATTAAACCTACTAAAGCCCCCTTTGCGTCTTCCCTCATGTCAGAAGCCCTTTGTTAGCAGAGGGGCCCCCCCCACACATCTGGCAACATCATATCATAAATACATTGTCTCTTTTATAAAATCAGATTACAGGTCTTTACTATAGGTTCTTACTCCCCTGAAGCACTTAAACTGTCAAGCTCTTTAGTGCCACCTTTGATGGATACGAATGTAGTTCATTTAAACCTGACCAGGTTTCTCCACTAGAGGGTACAATTTCCTAAAAGATGGACAATCGTGGAAATCCTCTTTTAGAAGCTATGATCATTGTTTTACAATCTTTAAGTCTGATGAAAATAAGAAGACTAAATAATGAATCTTGTGGTGACAGTCTGAGGAATGTGTATGAAAAACCCTCCCCGATGTACCAAATGAACAACAATAACCTTCCCTACACAAAAATCACCCCCCCACCCAGACACAACAACATATCCACACACGATCAGACGTTCTCACCCCAAGTTGTTTTATTTAGTAAAGAAAAAATATCTGAAGTATGATCTGATAACCATTTTGCAATTAGTTATTTAACAAAAAAAATGAATGACTTAGGGAATGTATGTTCAAATAATAAAACAGCACTGCTATACTGTTTAAGAATGATAAAGCATTGTATATAAAAAAACAACAACACAGAGAGAACCAGCTGAAAAGGGTAGGTAGCTGATTAAGTATTCCTGTGTGTGAATGCACACTACAGAGTGTGCTGTATGAATATGTCAGTATTTATGTGTATAAATGGAATTACTTGATGTGAAAGTGCATGTAGCTGAACTGCAATGAATATGACTGGTGAAAGTATAAGACATGATGCGCTGGCATTAAGTGATATTGTTGTGAGTGAGTCACACAGTACTTTAATACATAGTACCGCCCCCCCCTGCCCCCCCCCCCCGGACAGAAACCCCTCAGCTGACTACCACTGAAAAAAGTAGTACATACTGGACTGTTAATATGCAAGTAATATTCATGTAAACTTCTGAGGGAACTAAATTATACAGTACGTCAGGGGAAAAAGGGTGGATTTTTTTACGAGCAACAAAATAGCTCATTGTTGATGGAGTTTGCCGTCTCAAGACAGGGTTTAAACAAAGCCTATACTGGCCTCGAGGATTAATACCCACAAATACATATTGTCTGTGGGTTACAGAAATTCATTGCACTAGATCAGTGATGACTAGAAATTACAGTTGTCGTTAAAACTAAGCGACAACGGAATAATCGCGATGAAAAAATAAATCCCTAATTTTAAAAACTGTTGTTATACACAGTGGAGGTGCTTCAAAATTGAAATGAAAGTTATATTTTACAGTGGCGTAATCTTCACTGTTTTGTAAGTCTATTATTTGACAGTTTTATTTGTTCTCTTTGAAAAATAATATATTCACAAGCATATAGCGTAAAACGACCTCTAAAGTAGATATTTGGAACTAACTCATAAAAAAATAAAGACTGAAAGAAAAACAAATCACTGAGTTTGTCTCGCCAGGAGAAGATTCTCCCCCTACTGATAACGTTTAAATAACTCAGTATGTATATTAACAAAAATCATTTACTGTACATTTAAACTCTAAAAGATATATATATACTTTGACGCCTGTCGTTAATGATTTAACATCCCCAAAAAATAAAATAAATCTTCAGTCGGTTTTTAAAAGTGATCAGTAAAAACGTCAGAAGCTGGTGTGTCCTGCAACTTTCATGCAGCATGACTTTTAAGGTCAGTACGTCACACATAAAGCACAAACAAACAAAAACAAAACTCCTTACAATGCTAGGACTACTGCACATCTTTGCCACAGTGTCAGTGACTACACCTCAGTCTTTTCAGTGTCTCTCCGCATATTTTCCCTCTCTCTCTCTCTCACAGCAACATAGACTCCTGCATGGCGAACGCCTCCGGTGCGTGCCTGTAGTGTGGTCCTCCGAACAGCGGTGGGAGCTGGTGCCTTATAGTAGGCTGCTGCTCCTGGAACTGTGTCCTGTAGTGGGCCAGGCCATCAGGGCCGGGGGGGAAAGTGAACTCTTGGACGGGGGACATCTGGGCCTTCTGGAAGCTTGGGGAGCGGGGCATACCCCCAGTGGAATGGGGGGGCAAGTCAACCTTTTGCCCCCACGGCTGCACCTCCCTTGCCCGGCCAGGCCCATCAGGCAAATAGGGTTGGGTCTGCTCCCCCCTCCTGTGCCCCTCGTAGCGGTAGTCAACAGGGGGATAGACCTGTGCAGCCCTGGTGGGCTGGTGCAGGTACATGGGGGTCGTGCTGCCAGGACTGTCCAGCTGTACGCTGTGCTCCTGGGGGACTGCAGTGGTCCGGAGGGGCTGGGCTGAGCTGGGCGGCTGCCTGCGGTAGGTGGCGTAGGAGTTGTTCATAAGGGCCTTATCTGGAGAGAGGTGTGTGGGCACACGCTGGGTCGTGGCGTACGCCCGATCCCCATACACCAGGCCCATGGGTGGGGGCACGTAGTCCCTCTCCTTTCCCCGCTGCTCTAAGACGCTGAAGGGGGGGTGTTGGTAGGGGGGCACCATGGCAGGGCGGCCGGGGGAGTACTGTTGAGGGGGTGTGTGGTACTGGCCGTGGGCGTTAGAGAAGTTACCCCCCGCGGGGCTGTTGAGGGAGAGGGGCGGGGGGAGGGGGTGTTGGGCCAGCCTGGGCCCTGTTCCTACGGAGACGGCGCTCCCACCCAGGCTGGGGGTGCGGGTGGGGCTGCCCTGCCGTAGGGACGGCGTGCCGAATGGTGTCTCGCTGCGCGGGGTCCTCATCCGCGACGGGGGTTTCTCGAGCTCCAGGACCTCCACAAAGTCCTGCTCCAGCTCCCCTGGAACGTTGTCGTACTGGGAGGCGTTGGAGCCGCGGTTAGAGCCTGGAGGGATGAAGCCCCTGGAGCGGGGCCGGTGGTGGAGCACCAGGGCCTCGTCGGGGCTGGAGTGGGCCGGGGACATCTCCCTGGCAGCTGCTGCCTTGGCTGCCTCCAGCTTGGTCTCCGAGGGCTTGACCCAGCGCGGGCCGATGTCCCTCCGCGAACTGGACGCGGCGTTGGAGTTGTGGTTGGCTGTGGCGTGGCTCTGAGGCTTCCCTCTGTCCACCGGCGCGGGGTTGGGGTGTGGCATGGGAGTGGGCGCGGGGGACGGGGTCGCGCCCCTCTCCGGGGTGGCGAGGGTGGAAGTGGAGGGCTGTTTGCGGTGGTCAGCGGGGATCTCCCCTGACCCCCGTGACCGTGCCTCCCTCTTCTCAGCCTTGTGCTGCCGGACCAGCTTCTCCAGGGAGTCCCTACGAGTGCGGCTGGGGGGCCGGCTGTCCCGCTGGCGGTCTGGTGAGGGGCTGGGGGCCCTGGGGGCCTCGGCTGGCTGGGTGTGGCTCTGACCGTTAGCCACGTGATTCACTGCCGCCGGCTCGGGGGGAAGCTGCCCAAGAGGTTTCTTGGGAAACTCATCCTCTTTACCTGCGCAGGAAGAAGAGAGAGAGAAGAGAGGTTAATAAAGAACCAACAAAAAAAGAGAGAGAGAGAGAGAGAGAGATAGAGAGAGAGAAGAGAGCAGAAACAACAATGGCTGGATACGCTTTGTTTTTCAAACCAGATGAATATTCAAAAAAGGAACATGGATTCATGCAACACCACTGCCAGGAGGGGGGGGGGGGGGGGGGGGGGGGTGAAAATAAAAAAGAGAATCACATTCACAACCACGACACTCAATCACATTTCCACAGGCGGGAAACCAAGGACAGAAAAAATAAAAATAAAAATCTGAAAATGTGATCTTCGATATTTATTCCCGGTGCGCCCGAGGCGTCCGATTCGGAAGTGCCATTCAAAAAGTGTTGACTCTGAAATGATGAGTTTCACTTGGTTCCATTAAACAGTACTTAGCTGCTGCAGTAGACCTAGACTTCAAAAGGTCATACAGAAATAGCACTCGACTAATGGGCCTTCTTTAACGTCTAAAGACACTACAAAATGACTGTTTACGATTTGAGCCTTTACTGCTACTGAAACTCATACAAATTCATCTTGTGTCATGAAAAGAAATACAAAAGTACAGTACAGGTGACCCACAGATATACAGACAAGTGAAAGTGACACTGTATGTGTTGGGGGGGCTGGAAGGGACGGAGTGTGTCCACAATCACCATAGACCAGGAGAGAGAGGAGCTGGAGAAGAGGAAGGGATGTGGGATTGACCCAGGAAGTGCTTTGGGATTGGCCCAGGAAGTGTTTTGGGATTGACCCAGGAGGTGCAGTTGCTGGCACTGAATCCACAAACTGAAGTGGCTCCCCGGTGTGTTAGTGATGTTCAATAAAATATCCTACATCCTCGTCCTTGGACTTCATGGGTTAAAGCAATATGGAGAAACCTGGCCTGTGTGAGCTTCCTCCCCTCCTCTCTTTGCCTTCAGAACTGCTGATCTGGAAAGGCTGGAAAGGTGGTAAAGGAAAGGAGACAAGGAGAGGAACCATGTGTGGTATTGGTTCACAGCCTAGTTCAACTCCTTATTGCCTTTATCTATTCAGTCCTCTCAGTAAGGACTCAGGAGAGGAAGCCACGAGAATATTGGGGATTCACCCAGGTCATGTTGAGGTGCTTTGGGTTGTCAGGTTCAGGGTAGGATGCATACCCCACCCCAAATGTATAAGGAAACACAAACCTTAAACTACTATTCAAACCCTTGATTTATTTATGATTAACTATAATTGTAAAACATCAAATTGTCTCACATTTGAGCTCACACACATAAAAAACTAAACATATTTTAAGTAAATCCTCTGTTTGGCGTTTGGAATCTCTTTCTCCATCACTGTGTTGCCATGAGGCTGGTTAACTGGTAGCAGATGTTGTAAAGATGGCTTTCTACTGTAAGTGCTGCGGTTGAACAGAAAAGCCTCCAGTCTTGGATGGAGTTGCTTATTATCCTGTCACTAGGAAGAGAAAATAGACCTCGCACTGTCACGTCTGTGTGTGTGTGTGTGTGTATGTGTCTGTGTGTGTGTGTATGTGTCTGTGTGAGTGTGTGGGCACTGGGAAGCAGGGATGCTACAGGATACTGGGACATTCTGAGGCTTATCAGATTATCCACGTAGTCTGCAGTTATAGTCCACACACACACACTTCACACTGTGAGAGGGGGGGACACTGTGAGAGGGGGGGGACCACTCAAAGCTTTACACAGGAGTTATTCCCCCAGCACCAATACATGTGTGATGTCCCCTTGAACTTCTTTGGAAGCTTTGCCAGTTGGGAGTGTAAAAGACAAAGACTCCGACGTTATTAAAGCTAACCAGGCCGGGCCGAGTTCTACTGTTTCAGAGACGTTGTGGGAATGTTTGATGAGGAAACCCCCGGGGCTGTTGGACAGACAGCGACAGACAGACAGACGGGCGGGCGGGCGGGCGGACGGACGGACGGACGGACGGGAGGAAGGAGGGAGGGATGGACAGATAATGAACAGGGAACACCAGTCAGGATAGCCCACCGGTTACTGTTGTAGGAGGGGAGGCGGCCCCCACTCACACCCACACTTTTGTAGGCTGGGCGGAACGTTTGGGAGAAGAGGGAGAGAATGCAGATTAAGCAAGAGAGAGAGAGCAAGATTAGACACCGATGGATACTTCTATTACGACTACTAATACGACGCGGCAGTGAGCAGCAGGGCACTGTATGTGTGTGTGTGTGTGTGTGTGTGTGTAATTGTAATTGTAATTGTATACTGAACTGACCTAAGCCGTGTGGCATATCTGTATTGCATGTCAGTGCATATCTATGGGGTTGTGTGTAGATAAAAAAAGTGACTAAACTGTGTATAGTATTGTGTGTGTGTGTGTGTGTGTGTGTGTGTGTGTGTGTGTGTGTGGGCTGGGTGAGGGTGGGTGGGTGTTACACGGGGAGGCGGTACCTGGCGCAGGCAGCTCCAGTTTGGCCCTCCTGAGTTCTGTAACAGAGTTCTGCAGCTGCTCGATCACAAAGTCGTCCTCAAAGAAGAAGTCCTTCGACAGAGACACCTGCAGAAACTCTACCAGATCCTCCATAGACAACTTCAGCAGGTGCTCTGCAAACACACACACACACACACACACACACAGAAGTGTGAGATGACCTGACAGCCAAGTGAGATGTCTTACTCTTGTGCAGTTTAAGGATAATAAAGATGTTATAGCAGAGTGAGATGTCTTACTCTTGTGCAGTTTGAGGACAGTGTAGGACATGGCGGTGAGCACTCTCTCCCCCTCCAGGATGTAGACATCCCAGATCCGGAGGGTCAAAGTGAAGGGGGTCTGAGAAAACAAGGAGAGAAATAGTTATACTGTATATAGTCTCATGGCTGTTATGGCTGTAGAGAGCACAGTCATTAACCCAACAGCACACGAGGTGTGGTGAGATCAGGGCTGGTGGTGAGGGGCCCCAGAGGGACAGCAGTGTCTTCAGGCCAGTACTCACTCTGTCCAGGAAGCACTGGAAAAACCACTTCATAGTGTACAGGCTGGTGAACACCTCCTGGCTGTCCTGGAACGACAGATGTCAACAATCCATTAAACTGTGGCCTGTGTACTGTGTGTGTGTGTGTGTGTGTGTATATGTTTGTGTGTGTATGTATGTATGTATGTATGTGTGTGTATGTATATGTGTGTGTGTATATGTGTGTGTGTGTGTGTCTGTGTGTGTGTATGAGTGTGTGTGTATGAGTGTGTGTATACAGTGTATTTCAAACCATGTCAGAGCTTTGGTTTAAACCTTGGTTTAAAAGCAGTGGTAAATCAGCCCCTGTGCCCGAGGCCTGATATTGAAGGAGAATAAAGTAGAGACCAATGGCTGTGTAGAGACGTAGACATGGCATTTTTCTGCCTCATTCTCCCCTCCTTTAATCCCTGCACATCAAAGGCTGCTGCCTGCACTGAACCCAGACCCCCAACCCAGCAATTTATTTACCACCCCCCCATGACGCACTGGGTGTTTCTGTGTGTGTGTGTGTGTGTGTGTGTGTGTGCATGCTCTGCAGCCTCACCAGGTGTTGCTTCAGTTTAGGCATCATCTTCTTGAGGATGCGGTCATGGTGCTCCTGGAAGCGCATCAGCTTGGGGAAACCAGGGACAAAAAACCCTGGAGAGGAGGAGAGGAAGGGGGAGAGAGAGGAGGGAAGAGAGAAGGAGAAGGAGAGGGGGAGGGGAGGAGAGGAAGGGGGAGAGAGAGGAGGCAAGAGAGAAGGAGAGGGGAGAGGAGGGGAGGGGAGGGGGGGAGTGAGAGACAGTGACATTTACACTCTCCTCACACTCATTTAACGAGATCAGAGTGTTCCAGAAATGTGAGAGTTGGGAGTGTTAGCAGTGTGACTTTGAGTGAGCACTGACGAGAGATGTTTTCTTCAAGGCTGTAGGACGTCTTCTCCTTATATGGGAGTGTGTAGCCTATGTTTACACTCTATATGGCCCAGTCATGTGTCCCTGTGGCCATTTTAGGAGTGTTTGGAATATGTTTAAAGCAGATTTTGTTAGTTCTTTATTTCAACCACGCCTACTTTTTAGTGTCTGGTGTGTTGTCCATAAATCATGTGTGCGTCTGGTGGGTGTGTGTGGCATGGATATTGTAATAATAATAATAATAAATTATATTTAAAAAGCGCTTTTCCTTACACAAGAATAATTCCAAAGTGCACCAAATAAAAGCGAAAAGAGAACCATTGTTAAACAAAACAACAGCAAAACAAATCCATATAACCATATCATAAAAGCAGCAAAGTCTAATCATGAATCAGGATAACTATGGCATCTATGCATGGCTGTCTGGTCCGTAACTAACATGTCCTTGGCATGTAAAGCGAGTGGTGCATTTACCGTGCATGGAGTGTTTCTGGCCAGACAGTAGTTTTACCAGAGCCCAGAAGGCGTCCTCCTCATTCATGTAGATGAGCAGCAGGGCTGTGATCTGACTCATACCCTGGCAGTAGCCCACCTCCTACACACACACACACACACACACACACACACACACACACAGTTTTATACACACACGCACACGCACAGGCAAAAAGGAGGATGGTGGAGGGAGAGATGAGGTGGTGTCCGTTGGGGTGCACGGGAGGGAGGAGAGAGGGAGTCTGGAGTATGATGAGAAAGCAGAAATTGGAGGGAGAGAGTAGAGAGAGAGAGAGAGAGGGGGATGAGAAGGCAGAAGATGCCGCGGGGAGAAGATGAATGGGCGAGCGGAGGGAGAGACAGAGGGAGGGAGGGAGGGAGGGAGGGAAGGGGTGAAGATGAGGAAGTGGAGAGGTTTCTCGGGGGGAGCTAATGAGGTTGAGCGTGACTCACCGTGTTGTACATGGAGTAGGCTGTGAGGACGTGGAACAGAGCTTGCTGCCTGAGAAACACACAAACAAACAAATAAATCACCCAGTCCCACTCTGCTGTTAACAGTCCCAGGCCACAGCCCTCAGAGAGAGGGCAGGAGGGAAGGCAGATAGGACAAAGTGGCCTGCTCTCACCATTTAAATGTGCCATTGTTCTTGTGCATGAGATGAGATGAATCACTTATTTGAATACCAGGGGGTTTTATTACTTCCTCCTTCCGACATTGGACTGTGACTCGGTACCTTGAATGTGTTTGATTTTGGTGTGTTTGAGGTTGGTTTATGGTTTATGGTTTTGAGTGACAGTATTTGAGAGTATGAGAGATGGTGGGTTTAGTTCCTGTGTGCTGCTCGGGCTGCTCTCCGCAGCTCTCTGGGTCAGTTGGTCCCACAGGGGACCCTGCCGCGGTCACAATGACGTCACCGAGCAAAGTCAGTACGCAGAAAAAGGGACATGTGGCCTCTCACTTCCATCTAGGGGAATGTCAACGTGCATCAGCGTCGTTTTTTTTTTTTTTGCCCCGTTTGTGAGAAGAAACACACAGGGAGGGAAGGGAGGGAGAGATTTGCATTATGGGTACTGTAGTGTTCCCAGTACAGATGTGTAGGTCACATGGAGGTGGTACCTACTTGACATCGTAGCGGTGCATGAACATGATGTGGTCCCTGTAGGTGCGGTTTACATCCAAGTCAATCTGACGGATGTCAGGAGACACACCCCTTGCCCTGAGCTTGAGTTTCTGATCACAGGAGAGAGGTGGGGGAGAGAGAGAGAGAGAGAGGGGGGGGGGGGGAGAGAGAGAGAGGGGGGGAGAGAGAGAGAGAGAGAGGGGGGGAGAGAGAGAGAGAGGGGGGGGGGGAGAGAGAGAGGGGGAGAGAGAGAGAGAGAGAGAGAGGGGGAGAGAGAGAGAGAGAGAGAGAGACGGGGAGAGAGAGAGAGAGATGAGGAGGTATAAGACCACGTACTCATCTGCTAGGCAAACATTTTATGGAGTTCTCATTAAGCTCAGCTCAGCTGTACCCAAAAAGTCTCTCTACGCTCTCACACACACACACACACTCACACACACACACACACCACCATAATTATGATGGAGCTCTGTGAAATCAAATAAAGCTGGTGTCTGCTCACTTGGTTATTAATCTTTATGAAGCCTGTGCTATAATGAAGACGGCTACGCTGCATAGATTTGATAAATTAGGAGAGAATAGTTGAGTAGACCACAGTGTGTGTGTGTGTGTGTGTGTGTATTTAGTTTCTACGTGACTCGGGACAGTGGAGGGGGAACGTCAGTCGAGAAGACAAACTGCTGTGGAGGTTTTCCGACTTGCGTTCCCCTACCTCGTAGAAGTCCTTCTTCTCCTCCTTGATTTTGGGAATGTCGAGGAGCAGACACCACACCTCTCCCCGGAGCTGCAGGGGAATTCCCTTATAGATCCGCCGCACCAGCTGGACGGGAAAGGGGAGGGAAAACATTCTAAGAATGGCTTCAAAGAGCACCGACTTCTTCACCGTAGCAACCGCGCCCCTGACCTCGAACCCCCTGAGCAAAAGGTTCTAGGTTCAAAATTCTCGTCCAATTATGTTTCAGCTCAAAGGATAGTGGTTTATATATAAATCCAAACATTTGATGACATATGATCAGAAAGACAGTGTCACAGAGGAGAGAAAAGAGGATTGGTCGAGGAAAATGGGAAAATGTGTGAAGAGAGAGTGAGAGTGTGTGTGTGTGTGTGTGTGTACGTGCGTGCACGTGTTCAACACAGAGAGAAAAGTACACAGCGCAAACACAACGGTAAAGTAATTCCATAGGCAGAAGGAGATGAAAAATCTCCAGGACTCAGGGTGGAAAGATTAAGTCTTAAAACCCAAACTGCTGGAACAGCAAAGTTAATCGCTGCTGTGAATTCTCCTTCTACTGCTATTAAAATCAACCTGCTGGAACGGATATAAAGCAGAGAGATGGAAAGTGTGAGAAACAGATTTGTGTGTGAGTGTGTACAGTACATGTGTGTTGTGTGAAGCGGGGGGGGGGGGGGGGTCCTAAATTGGAAAGAAATGGCCTGCGCTGCTTTGTCTTCCAGCATCAGATGGAGAGACCTCATTCTGTAAATGATACTCCTGTGTACCATTACAGCTCTCACACATACGAATCCATCACATTTAATCTATGGTCTCCAGATACTCATCGGGTGCAACGTGTGGAATGAGAGAGAGAGGGAGAGAGAGAGGGAGAGAGGGAGAGGCAGACACATTGATTTGAAAGGATGTGTTCAGGCAGCAGGTTATCAGTGATGGGCAATAATGAAGGCAGTGAATCAATTGATATACAAGTAAGGTTGTATGCTTAATACTGCCTGTGTGTGTGTGTGTGTGTGTGTGCGTGTGTGTGGGTGGGAAAACAGACGTGCGGTTGAGAGGCCTATCAGGTCTGTTCCAGATATAGACACTCTGAGCTCGTAGGTTCTAGGGCAACAGCCCTCATAATTAGGCCCTGATGAGAAAGTCAATGAGTGCATCTGTTTGACTAATCATCCTTCACTGTGTGTGTGTGTGTGTGTGTGTGCACATGTGCATATGTGTGTGGTTGTAAAATGACTCACTTCGTGAGTTTAGTAATTGTCTGTTTATGTGAATGAGTGTGTGTGTGTGTGTGTGTGTGTGTGTGTGTGTGTGTCTGTCTCATCTAATCTCTCTCCAGTGGAGAGGTCTCTCCTGTTCACTGCACTTCCCAAATGTTCCATTTGTCCCATCGATTGACTGTCACATCATCACCTCAGCGGGACCCAGGCTACGCACGACACTACACCTGCCTCCTATCTGCTCTCACCTACTTCATTATCCCTCCTGCAGCCTGCCACACAGAGGCTAGAACCTGCCTCAGAGATCCTGCAGTATAACCTGCCACACAGATACTAGAACCTGCCGTATAAAGGCTAGAACCTGCCTTAAGAGATGCTACAGTATAACCTGCCTTATAAAGGCTAGAACCTGCCTAAGAGATGCTATACCCTGCCTAAGAGATGCTACAGTATAACCTGCCTTATAAAGGCTAGAACCTGCCTTAAGAGATGCTATACCCTGCCTTAGAGATGCTACAGTATAACCTGCCTTATAAAGGCTAGAACCTGCCTTAGAGATGCTACAGTATAACCTGCCACATAGAGGCTACAACCTGCCACATAGAGGCTAGAACCTGCCTTAAAAACAGATGCTAGAACCTGCCTTAAGAGATGCTATAGTATAACCTGCCACACAGATGCTAGAACCTGCCACACTAGAACCTCACACTATGTGTGCTATAAGCTGTGGTATGGGCTGCATTGCAGCTGCAATTGTTTGGCTCTGGTTCCCGCAGGCTAAATGGCCCCAGCAGCACAGGCAGAGCAAACAAATGGAGGCATTTCAACCGTAACCTGTTTACCAGCTGAGGAACGAGCAGAGGCACTGACAGACAGAATACAAATACCCTCTGTGAGAGAGAGAGAGAGAGAGAAGGAGAGGAAGAAAGAGAGGGGGAGAGAGATAAACTAATCCATGTCTTCAGTTGTCCATTGTCACACAATTCTACACTTCTTTAAACAGAGGAGGAGAGAAAATACGCTGTGACATTCCCACAGCTGTGGCTCATTTCTCAGATCCCCCCTGAAACCACCTCACCACACAACTCAAGGACACCACAACGCCCGAAGGCCTTTACACATTACCAGGATAAAAAGATTAAAAAACTCAGGCGCTCACGGGGACAGCTATAACCCAGACCCGCCTCCCTCTAACGCGTCCTTCAGGGAGGCCGAGCGAGGGAGAACGCGTGAGACTCCCAAACATCTGTTACTGACAGAGGAGAGGAGAGGAGAGGAAAGGAGAGGAGAGGAGAGGAGTGAGTGAGTGTGGTGTGAGGAGGAGAGGAGAGGAATGTGCAACGTGATATTTGACAACAGGAATGAGAGCCGGTCTAAATGTAACTGGCAAGAAAAGGGAAAGAGAGGCAGGTGGATGGGAGGAGACAGGGAGAGGGAGAGAGGGAGAGGATAAGCGGGAAAGACAAGGAGGGAGGGAGAGTGAGTCTCACCTTTTCACTGTTCTTGTACTTGTCCCAGCTCTTCAGCATCTTCAGCCATTTTGTGGTCCTCTCCACCTCTATGTGTTTATGCTGAGCGGATACAGGAAGTGACAGGGTCATAATTCCTCATGCTTCGTCGCAACAATGTCTTTGAAACAACTTGCGGTCTTACAAACTCAGCTTCACAAATGCCAAGGTTACAGTGGCTGTTCTAACAACATCGACAAGACCTTAAGTACATTGTGTGTGTGTGTGTGTGGGGGGGGGGGGGGGGGGACTAGGACCTCATCAAAAAAAGGAATTCTCAGCAGCAGCCACCTTTGTATGAAAAGCAAGACAGTAATTGTTATGTGTTTGAAACAGGCTTTTTGCTCACTCTCAGCCGTCAAGGATATTATATAGAAGACGGTAGAGGCGTGCGTCTGCAGCACCGAGGCTCTTAACGAGCGTAACTCACCCTCTCTTCCACCGAGTCGTAGGACGGCAGTTCATTCTCACTAAAGGGAATGAAATAGAAAGGTTTATTTGACATAGACCACATACTGTATCTGTGCTGTCAACATTTGAAAATGAGTGGTCATCATTGTTCGCCCATTGTTCAGGCTGTAGATAAAGCTGTGTATGTCTGGCCCTTTCATTGTGGCGAGATTGACAGGTAAGTTGCATCACTCTGCATCAGTATCTTGTTATCTAATTCCGAATGGTTATCATCACGTATACAGACTCAGAGATGGACACGATGTGATGAGATGTCACTGTTGTGTCATAAAGCACGCTCCGTGTCCTGAATATGAATATGACTTTCCGGCATTCTTTCCGAAGGATGTTGACACGTTCGGTAAATAAATGCTGCCCTGGCCGCTGTTTGTTTAACCCTCCCTGACACTCATCATCAAAGGGAGGGAACATTACGCAAGTAAGCAGCAACACAAACAGGAAATAACACATTAAGACCATCCTCCTCCATCTTGGCTCTGCCCGCCAGGCTCCCGTCACGGTTTCAATGCCCCTATGGCGATCCGTATGCGTCAATGACAGCGTGGATCCGACTGTCTGTTTCCAGGGCCAAAGGAGTTGCACCACAACTCTGGCATCCCTTCCTACCAGTATCCTTCATTCTATGATGGTGGCAGCTGATCTGACAGGACTGGATAGGTTCAAGTGTGATTAACACCGCATTGCTTCGACTAATCCAGCCATGTCAAATCAGTGATGACCTCAAGGTGAAGAGGGAGGAAGGATGCTTTTTTTTTTGTTTTTTTTTTTTGTTTTTTTTTACAGTGTTATAATAACGGGGCCTTGGTCAAGTAAGCCTGGTTCTGATCTTCCCCGACCTGTCTGTCTGTCTCAGATCAGTACACAGCCCACTGGCCCAGATGATGATCTGCTTCTCCGCTGTGGAGATTTTCTTCCTCACTGATCTGTGCACGGGTGGATAAGTCAAAGCAAGACGGTTTTTCCCGATGCATTGCTTTAACCAATCAGATCTGTGATGACTGCGAGAAAGGAAGGGGGACAGAGCCTCGGTCTCACCCCCCCCCCCCCCACCCCCCACTTCCTGTGTGGCCGCCACGGGACTGCCCTGACCCCTGACCCGTACAGGAAGCACAGAGAGCTCTGTCAGTCTGTTATTGGGACACATTCTGTCAGTCTGTTCAGTTGACACATACGAAAAATATCTCCCTCTCTCTCTCTCTCCCTCTCCCTCTCTCTCCCTCCCTCCCTCCCAGTGGCTGGAGCTCCAACACTGGTGCCCTGTGATTGTGGCTGCAGCCGGCTGCTTCCTGCCTGGACCGGTCCACATGTGCCAGCCTATATATAAGTGCTTTAGCACAGTGGTGTTTAAGAGCCTTGCCACCCGACGGCTGGCCCTGCCAACCAAAGCCACACACACTCACACACACACACACAACACAGCAGGCTACAAAGAAAGAGACTCTACTTTAGAGAAAAACTCAACTTTATAGGAGCTCCTTCTACTCCAGCTTCAAGGCAGGGCCACAGTTGAACTGGTGCTATCTGAAGCTTACTACAGTCATGTGTCGGAACTGAAGGTAGATTGCTGTGTAAAAGAGGAAGTTGGTGGTGTGTGTGTGTGTGTGTGTGTGTGTGTGTGTGTGTGTGTTCTTACTGTAGGAAACCGAAGCGGTCGATGACTTTGTACAGGTGGAAGTTTGCATCCTCCCACGGTTCCACTGTGGCTCCCTCCTTTCCCTGAAATCAAAAAGCATCATGGGTGACGCTGGGTTAACAATTAGGTGTGCACATTTTTAGGTGTGCACATACACATTTTTAAAAAGCCGTCCTATGGGGGGGGAAAGTCCTCTTTCCGATACAGCTCAAATTCGAATGAGTAGAAACTACCAACGTCTTGCATGATAGCTGTATTCTTCCTAAACCTCAGCACTAACTCTCTCTCTCTCTTGGAAAACACGTCTCCGTTGCCCTTCAAAGAGTTAGTGGTGATTGGTGTGTGTCTGAAAGGTCGGCCTGCAGAGAACAGGTCTGAAATGAAGCAGCACCCCACCACCTGGGTCTCGGTGTGACTCCAGGTCACAGACACACCGGCCAATTCATTATAGACTATCGAAATGGAAGAAAAGAGGTAGATAGAGAAAGGGATGAAGAGACGGCAAGAGAGAGCAACATAGAGGAGGAGAGGGCAGGAAGGAAACTAGAGAGAGAGAGAGAGCGCGCGCTCTGGTCTGAAGCCCAGCTGTTGAGGTGATGGAATTCTAAAATACATGTCTTCTCTCCCCTCCTTCTTCACTGGAGGTTTATTCCAAACCCAACACAGCTCCCTCAGCAGAAGCACCGTCAAATAAATAGAAATAAATCACAACACACACACACACACATCTGGGATGAATAAGGAGGCTGTTCCTCCTCCTCCGGAGGCCCAGCACACTGACACACACACACACACGCAGCGCCTGGAAGACACGTCAACAGAGACTCACACAGTGTAAGACTGTGTCTAAAGCCCATGTCACCTGGTAGCTGCACGCGCACACACACACACACGCACACACTCCTGAGAGCCATTTCTCTCAGCAGTTAAATCAATGTCAGAGTCAAATTCAAGCGTGAGTGTGTGTGGTGTTCCACTTGGTCAAGCTTTCTACTGTATATGTTCGGTTTTACATCTATGACACACTCCGTCACAGTTTGAATGAGTGTGTGTGTGTGTGTGTGTGTGTGTGTGTGTGTGTGTGTGATTTCCCCAAGTCCAGTAGTCGAAGGAAACGTGAGGGATACCGTATTATAACGTCCTTGAATGAAACCCCACCCCACGGACATCAACAGGTTGAATGAAACCCCACCCCACGGACATCAACAGGTTGAATGAAACCCCACCCCACGGACATCAACAGGTTGAATGCCAGGTCTGTGATGTGAATAGGGACTCCGTCTTTGTCCCGCGTCGTGACAACAGACTTCATTAAAGGGGGGTTTCCTGACAGCGATGATGACACTGATTTGGTTCTGATTGGACCCGTTTCACCTCGCTAAACACAGAGAATAGACTCCGCTTGTGATGGGGTTAGGACTAACTCAAACATCAGAACATAATTAAACTCAGTGTCAGAGTGCCCGCCTCCCCCTCCCTCTCTCCCTCTCCTCTCCTCTCCTCTCCTCTCCTCCCCCTCTCCATCCATCGGTCGCTCCTCTCTTAATCAGAAGGCTTGATTACTCTGCCTGCTGGACTAAATTAAAAAGGCTAATTTACACACCAGGCACGATGGCAGGCCGTAGAGACAGGCAGGAGAGAGGTGACACAGTCAGTTGGAAGGGAGGGCGTGAGCAGACACACAGACACACAGACACACAGATATACAGACACACAGACAGACAGACAGACGTTTGTCAGAGACACAGCAGATACAGTAAACAAACTCCACCTCAGAAAAACAAACAAACAGCACAAACAAACTCTGTGGGAAATCTCGCTATGGGCGTCATGTGCAGCGTTCCTCTGGCACGGAGGGAGAGCTCTTCCATTGGCTGTTTACATCACGGGTAGGGGGGGGGGGAGTCTTACCTTGTCATATTTGGCGACAATCTCGGCCCGCTCCTGCTCAAGCTTCAATGCAGCATCCTGCTCTGTATCAGACGCTGGGAGAAGAGAAAACAAAAGGAGGGTTGGGGGGGGGGGGGGGGGGAGAAACAGGGATGAAAAGAAGAGGGAGAAAGGAGGAGAGATTAGTCTTACTGTATCGATTTCAACTGTGTTTATTATGCGTAAGTTGTTGCTACATTATAGACTCCATGCAAGGTCACACAGATTGTTCATCACTTGTGGTTACTGTGTTACTACATTCTATCCCGGTGTACTCCTTCCACACTGGGCCAAGGTCAAGGAGACACACACACACACACACACACACACACACAATGGTGAAACCAGAAACCAGCAGGAATGTATCACCTCACTCGCTGGTATGTGTCACACAGAGTGGAGAGGCAGTTTGAGAGCAGTGAGTGTGTGTGTGTCTGAAAGCGTGTGTGTGTGTCTGAGTGAAGCCACTTTGAGCTCAAAATGGAGGCCATTGTCAAAGAGAGACATCACTGTGTGACAGAATGACAGAAGGAGAAAGGCACCCTGTGTCTGCAGAGCCTACGCAGTGTGTGTTGGTGTGTGTGTGTTGGAGTGTGTGTGTGTTGGAGTGTGTGTGTTGGAGTGTGTGTGTGTGTGTGTGTCTGCATCTGCCATTGTGCCCGACAGGGGATAAACAAAGAACTGTCACGCTAGATCAGGATGCAGAGATGGTGGAGTGTACAGCCACACACACCTCACAGCTAAGCCACTCCACCAAGTCCTCACCACATTGACACTATTTCACCAAGCCGCTGGAGCTTCCCTGCCCCAATAACACCGTCACTCCACACACACACACCCAGACACACACACACAGACACACACACACAGACACACACACACACACACAGACACACGCTTCCTGAATCAGCGACCAATAGGAAATTGGAAACACAGGTTTCATGATAACAAAGCTGGCAGACTTTACTGTAAGTGAGGTCCCAACGGTGTTTGATTTGGATCACGGTTAGAATCACGCGCAGTAGTAACGGTGACAAACCAAATCAACAGTATAAGGCTTAACAATGTACTGAAGCAAAAAAGACACTGCTTCTGCTCCTGTACTTCACCAACAGGTAGCTCCTGTGGTTTGAGCCTTCAGAAAACAGGAGAGATATGCAAGGTATTCCATGGAAAAAAGCTTAGTACTAAAGCCTCCCCCCTGAGGTGAATATTCAGTTTGTTACATTCTGAAGCTGTCAGGTCCTGATGGAAAAGAGGATTGTGTGCGTGTTTGTGAGTGTGCGTGTAAGTGTGTGTGTGTGAGAGTGTGTGTGTGTGTGTGTCTGTAAGTGTGCGTGTAAGTACGTGTGTGTGTGAGAGTGTGTGTGTGTGTGTGTGTGTGTATGAGAGAGAGAGATAAAAAGAGAGAGAGAGAGAGATGATGCATGTTTCCAGGCGAGGACCCAAACACCGGCATTTCATCGGCTTTGATGTACCTGCTCTGAGCCGCTGGCTGAATGCACGTCTGTCAGACAGGCAGGGTGAGGGAGGATGTGCAAGTGTGTGTGTGTGTCTGTGTGTGTGTGTCAGTCTGTGTGTGTCTGTGTGTGCGCGCGGGCGCGCGTCACTCATGCTAGATCCATGCTGAGAATTAGGGTAAACCAACAGCTCTGATCGAGTTACACAAAAAAAACTAAAAACAAACAAGGACTTTTTTGACAGGAGGAATTGAGCAAAAGTGATTTATCACCCTGTACTGTAGGTGAGTTCCAGCTGTATGTTTGCTGAGATTAAACCAGTGGATTAATCTTATTGATCCAAACTGTTTGATCAGCTGGACCAACACAGTGTGATCTGATGACCATGTCACTGGGAGTGCTTTACAATGAAAGGCCTCATCAACGCATACAGCCTGTCCTGCAGCCCAGCCTGTCACAGCTTTAGTGAATGAAGCTGTCGTACAGAGCACTGACTGGGCGGAAGGAGGACTAAGTCTCTCCATTCACACGGATGGCAAAGCTGTAACAGCCAATCGGGTCGCAGCGTTTCAAACCTTCTCCACCACGCTGCGGCTTCGCCTCCACTCAGGAAGAACTGAGGTCCCAGAGGGAAGGGCGGCGGTTTCACAGTATTAATAATTCCGCTTTTTCTTTCACATTTTCAATAGTTCTGTATTCGACAGGAAGTAGTCCACTCCAATTCCTCCTCGCTTCCTCCCCCGGTCTCCTTGGTTCCACTGGGGGAAGGGGAGGGGGGAGGGGGGGGGGAGAAGAGTGGTGCGGCTGACCGGAATTCCAATACGTTCGAACAAATGTGCTCTTCTTCGGCAGTCCGGAATGTTTATGACAGGATGGTGGAAATGCGTGTCACAGTGAAAGGCATGTCACCATGAACTGCCAATGGCACACAGAGGGGGGGAGGGGGGGGGGGGGGGCGGGGGAGGCTGTGGGATGGGGGACGACATTGTACACTGTCTGGAGTTCAAACAAATAAACAAAATCAGTTTATTTTTTTTCCTCCTTTAGAATTCCAACCGGGAGGCTGCAGTTCCCATGGTGCAGCGGAATGGAATTCTGGGTAAATGGGATTCAGTCTTTTCCATGCTAAAACCCCAGCCTTAGCTCTGATGACCCCGGCGGCCATATTAGTATTCCAGAGGGCCGGGCATAAGCTAAATGCAATTAGACTCTTTCATGCTCTGGGAATCGCTCTGGCATCCGTGACTGTGTGTGTTCTGGAGGGGGGGAGGGGGGGGGGGGGGGGGTAGGGGGTCTGGGGGTGCTCTTCAGGGACCCTGGGTGTTATAGTGTTGCCCTGTCTGGGCCTCCTAGGTTCTGGCCTTGAGACTTCAGGGCTGACATAGGACCTGTGGTGCACGCACGCACGAACACCTACACCACAGGCGGGATAGGAAGGCCATCACTCTCACTCTTCGTCCCTGTCAACATCTTTTTCTCCACTTTTCTCCTGATGAGACGCCCCCCCCCCCCCCCCCCTCCCGCCCCCCCCCTCCCCCCCAACCTCGCTGCCCTTCTACCACCCCCTCCTGCCCTTTTCCACCTCTTCCTCTCTCTCCTCTCTCTCGCCCCCCCCCATGGTGAGGGCTGCGTAGGCTGCAGGTAATTTCCCTCTCCTGCTGAGATGAAAAAAGCCGTCCCCGCTCGTCTCCCGTTCGCCCGAGTGGATATTACCCTGTTCCCCCTGCTTTCCCCTTCCCTCCTGTCCTTTACCGCCTCCCTCTCTCTCCTTCTATTCATCCATCCATCCATCCATATCACACAGAGAGAGGTCATTACATTGTGCTACAATGCAATGCTGTCATTTCACACACTGGAAGGCATTAATAACAGTGATTTGAGAAATGATGACAAATCCCTCTCCTTCAAGGACAATGCTTGGAGCCTCCATGTCATAAGAACAGCCATGACCCTCTTATCTGAATAACACTGTCATCATAATAATAGTAATAAGATAAATAATAACATAACAACACTGTGAATCTTCCTGTGTTAACTACCTGCTAGAACAGAGTCTCTCTCTAGGTCTGTATTCCTCAACCAGGCTGAATGACAGTGGGCCACATGACAATAGTCTTAATAATAGCTCTCCTTTCTTGGCCTTGGAATGAGACCTTGCTTTTGTTCTTTATAATAAGGACTCCTCTCTCTCTCTCTGTGTGTCTCTCTCTCTCTCTCTCTCATCGTAGTTCCTATCTGCAGAAGGGAAGCTGAATGGTAATAATTGAAGGCTTGATTGGGGAAGAAACTCATTTCCTGTCCTTTGTTCCCAGCTCAACATTCACTTTGTTCATACGGTTTACTTCCTCTCCCTCCAGCAGCCTGTGCTCAACCAATGAACAGGCCCCAAGGCCAACTCTGATGGACTATGCTATACAAACACATCGCTTCAGAGACACACACACACACACACACACACACACACACACACACACACACACACACACACACACACACACACACACACACACACACACACACACACACACACACACACACACACACACACACACACACACACACACGCTTTTGTCGACAAAACCACTAAAACTCAACCACACGTTAGAGAGCATGGCATGGGCATTCTATTAGTACAGTATTTCTTGTCTCCAAAGCAATTTTTAGCCACCCACACTGAATTTGAAAAACGTTCACACGCATTCGGTCATGTTTAGACCTGTATCTACTGAACTGTGACCCTGCCACACTGACCACAACACCGAGCCAAAATACCAACGGCATCTATCCTCGCTGCAGTTTTCTACCACATACAAGTGGACAGGGAGTTACACCGTAACCTCATCTGTGTCTCAGCCAGGGTTCGCTGAATCTCACCTGACAACCCATCACCGCTTCACCGTACACCCAACACCCTCAAAACCAAGTATAAAATACAGTATAAAAACACCTTGAATCTAGTTGTGTGAAGGTGTTCTCTGAATTCAAATGGAAATCGTTTTTTGGAAGAAAAAACACCCCCCCCCCCCCCCCGAATGATTTGGAACAGTAGGGTGCCAGCCCAGACACCGAACACAGCCAATAACGGCTGTTGCCTCAAGCTACTGTAGCAGACGTCCGTGACATCATTTCTTACCTCTCTTCACGCTCTCGATGGAATCCTCCAGTCGAGTCAGAGCTTTAGTCCGCATTAGTGTCGGCCTAGTCTAAACACACACACACACATATACACACACATACACACACACGGCTCTACCCATTCCTACACCACCGGCCCTGCCACACCACGGCAACTACTCGCCACGGCAACCATCCACGTACCAATGAGAGACCAGAGGAGGGAGAGAGAAAGAGAGAGAGAGGGGGAGAGAGAGAGAGAGAGGGAGAGAGGGAGAGAATGACTTCAGAAGCGAGTCACTCAGAAAGTCAGCGAGAAATTCTTGATCAGAGTTGACGCACTCTCGCCGAGCAGAAGTGAGATCAGAGCGGTTGACTTGGAGGGCCTCTGTCACAATGAAGCTGTTTGTTTACTTAGAGAGAGAGAGAGAGAGAGAAGGAGAGAGAGAAGGAGAGAGAGAGAAGGAGAGAGAGAGAGAGAATGACTTCAGAAGCAAGTCCCTGCTCTGTCCCACTCACAACATTCCACACCCAAACATAAACAACAACAGAGCCTATTCAATACATCAGACACAGAGACAGAGAGAGAGAGAGAGAGAGAGAGAGACAGGGGGTGGGAGAAAGAGGAGAAGAACAGTAGAGCAGTAAGGGACTGAGAAGGGTAGAGAGAGAGCCACAGCATAATAAATATAATAATGATAAACTGTTTTCATTAAACTTTGATTAAACTGCCGCGGTAACGCTAATACCCGGAACAAGTATACTCCTAAGGCATATTTGAGGAAAGCGATTGGGAGGGAAGAAGAAGTAGTAAACAAGAATAAGGAAGAGAGATACTGCTCACATCTCTCTCTCTCTATCTGTTCCCTCCATCGCTCCAGGAAATGCTGTATGTACCCTGGGAGGGGGAGGCTGATGTGAGTGAACTGCTGTTATCATTGGAGAAGCAGTGGGGTCATCCTGCAGGGCAGCCAGGCTTTGAGGTGCTCTCTTCCTCCCTGAGAACACTCTCAAAGGTTGAGCAGGGACACACATAATACACACTCTGAACACACACACACACACACACACACACCCGAACACATACACACACTCCCCGAACACACAAAACTCCGAACACACACACACACACACGGCCTTGACTGCCACTCGGCATAGTTCAGTGAATCATTTTAAAGAGCAGAATAAACGACTTTGAGATGAAAGTTTTGTAAAACTGAGATCTCTCCCTCTAAATCCCTGTCTCTCTCCCTCTAAATCCCTGTCTCTCTCTCCCTCTAAATCCCTGTCTCTCTCTCCCTCTAAATCCCTGTCTCTCTCTCCCTCTAAATCCCTGTCTCTCTCCCTCTAAATCCCTGTCTCTCTCTCTCTCTAAATCCCTGTGTCTCTCTCCCTCTAAATCCCTGTCTCGCTCTCTCTCTAAATCCCTGTCTCGCTCTCTCTCTAAATCCCTGTCTCTCTCTCCCTCTAAATCCCTGTCTCACTCTCCCTCTAAATCCCTGTCTCACTCTCTCTCTAAATCCCTGTCTCTCTCTCTCTCTAAATCCCTGTGTCTCTCTCCCTCTAAATCCCTGTCTCGCTCTCTCTCTAAATCCCTGTCTCTCTCTCCCTCTGAATCCCTGTCTCTCTCTCCCTCTGAATCCCTGTCTCTCTCTCCCTCTAAATCCCTGTCTCTCTCTCTCCCCCCATCTCTCTCTCTCTCTCTCTCTCTGTGTGTTAACGATAGCTGCTGGGGTCCGGCTTCTCGGGGTGTTGCTGTCGTTAAGTTGTCCCTCTGTCCCCTTCCAGTCTTCAGAACCGTATGAAAGTTCTGCCAAGCAGTTTGGCAACTGTGTGTGTGGGCAATCTCTGGCACCAGAAAGCAAGACTAAAACACAGCCGAGGGTTTCAAACACCCCCGTAAGGAACATTAGTGAGAATAAAACAACTGATAACTGTTTCATTCTGCTCTGCACTCTTGTAACTCTGACTGAGCAGTGTCTGTTCTGTTACAGTAGGTGTGTGTGAGTTGTGTGTGTGTGTGTGTGTGTGTGTGTGTATCCCAATGAAGGTGTGAAACTGTAGAAATGGACACACGCACAACTTTTGCCATATTTATTTTTGTGCTTGACTGAAAATAAATGTGTAGGCTTCTTTGAGGGCCAAATCCAACCATCAGGCCCATAGTTATACACTCACTGGCCACTTTATTAGGTACACCTGTTCAACGGCTTGTTAACGCAAATATCTAATCAACCAATCACATGGCAGCAACTCAATGCATTTAGGCATGTAGACAGGGTCAAGACGACCTGCTGAAGTTCAAACCGAGCATCAGAATGAGGAAGAAAGGTGATTTAAGTGACTTTGAACATGGCATGGTTGATCTACTGGGATTTTCACGCACAACCATCTCTAGGGTTTACAGAGAATGGTCCGAAAAAGAGAAAATATCCAGTGAGCGGTAGTTCTCTGGGCAAAAATGCCTTGTTGATGCCAGAGGTCAGAGGAGAATTGCCTGACTGGTTCAAGATGATGAAAGGCAACAGTAACTCAAATAACCACTCGTTACAACCAAGGTATGCAGAAGACCATCTCTGAATGCACAACACGTCGAACCTTGAAGCAGATGGGCTACAGCAGCAGAAGACCACACCGGGTGCCACTCCTGTCAGCTAAGAACAGGAAACTGAGGCTCCAATTCACACAGGCTCACCACAATTGGACAATAGAATATTGGAAAAACGTTGCCTGGTCTGATGAGTCTCGATTTCTGCTGCGACATTCAGATGGTAGGGTCAGAATTTGGCGTAAACAACATGAAAGCATGGATCCATCCTGCCTTGTATCAACGGTTCAGGCTGGTGGTGGTTGTGCAATGGTGTGAGGGATATTTTCTTGGCACACTTTGGGCCCCTTAGTACCAATTGAGCATCGTTTCAACGCCACAGCCTACCTGAGTATTGACCGTGTCCATCCCTTTATGACCACAGTGTACCCATCTTCTGATGGCTACTTTCAGCAGGATAACGTGCCATGTCACAAAGCTCACATCATCTTAAACTGGTTTCTTGAACATGACAATGAGTTCACTGTACTCCGATGGCCTCCACAGTCACCAGATCTCAATCCAATAGAGCACCTTTGGGATGTGGTGGAACGGGAGATGCTCATCATGGATGTGCAGCCGACAAATCTGCAGCAACTGCGTGATGCTATCATGTCAATATGGACCAAAATCTCTGAAGAATGTTCCCAGCACCTTGTTGAATCTATGCCACAAAGAATTAAGTCAGTTCTCAAGGCAAAAGGGGGTCCAACCCGGTACTAGCAAGGTGTACCAAATAAAGTGGCCGGTGAGTGTATATAACAGGCCTATATAGAGCGTACCAGATCAATATTCCCCACCAAATATCAATCAATCAATATTCAGTAATCAATTAGCAATTGTGTAGAGCACACCATCATCACCTGGTCTAATCTAAATAAATGACATCCAAAGAGCTACTTTAAGAGCAGTCAGAGACTCCCTAATGACTTCTACAGGGCATCCACAATCCCAGGAGAGCAGTTCTGATTGTCAAACTATTAAGGGACACTCTGGATGAAAGCCTTGACAGACACACACACAGCCTCATTGTTCCTGTCTGGTTGGAGCCTGACGTTTTCTCTCTCTCTGCCCCACCCCTCTCCCTCCCTCCCCCCCCCTCCCTCCCTCCCTCCCTCCCACCAGTTTGACAAGCAGTGTGTGTGGGTGTGTGGGTGTCCAACCTGTCTTTCACTTCAATTCTGTAGGTTTTTTTGTTGCTTCAAACACAACTGAATGATGTTAGCACATTCAACTTACCACACTAGATAATATCTCCTGATCGATCATTGGTACAATGATTGGCCCTACTACTGAGCAGGGCTGTCATTCCTGTGACCCATGACATCACCTCTGGCACCACTGTCATTACCCAGGCAAGACGCGACAGGTCATGACATCATAGCAGAGCATAGCATAACACAACAAAGAACTGGCCCAGTGACAGGATTACACGACAACTGTACACATACACAAACTGTCACGGCGAGTTTGAGTGTTTATTTGCAGATATCTGTGAGTATAGGCCTGTGTGTGTGTATGTGTGTATGTGTGTGTGGGGGGGGGGGGGGGGGGGGTGCTGAACACTTTGAAGTCCTGGCATATTTTACTGGATCTAATAAAAGATCAGAAAGAAAGTTACAAATATAGCATAGTCTTCTCCACAGGAAAACATGTCTTACTGTGAGATCAAAAAGGCATCAAGTCTTCTTGAATATTCCGGAGGCCAGGATATGAATCTCTTCACTCTGGCTGTTCAGACGACAAACTATTAGCCTCGATGCTAACATGGCTTTGATATCAGTGGGCTGATGTTAGCATGCATCCTGCTGCCTCACCGAGGGAGGCCAAACTCTACATCTCTCCCTCCTCTGACAATGTGTTAACATGCACAACCACACACACACAGATACCGTGCACACACACACACACACACACACACACACACACACAGACACACGCACAAATGCACAAATAGCACACACACCCAAATAGTGCGCACACACACACACAGACACACACGTTCAAGTACTACAGCAAAAACAAATCTAATTTTTTCAAGCTGCTGGCACATCATTTGAATAATTGAGCGAGCCTCCTCTCCCCTAGTTGTTCATTATATGACTGTTGAGAGGAAGGAAGAGGAGAAACAGACCTCGTGAATAACAGCCAGCCATAGACGGAGAGTAGTAAGAAGCCAGGGCTGACCAGTGTGGGTGAGAACCCTGCGGTTTGGCAGTGGAGCAGCAGGCTGCATTAGACTGGTTAGAAAACCCTGCTCTATAGGGCTCTGGTACCAACCCTACAATACACACGTGCACACACGCGCACACACGTGCACACACATCACATCGACTACACACAGCACCTGTCATCACCAATCTTGTAACTGTGTGTGTGTGTGTGTGTGTGCGAGCACCCCATTTGTGCATGCGTGTGCATGTGTGTGAATCTGTGTGTGTACGTACACTTGTTGGAATGTGTGTCCGTTTCGGGCCATCTCTAAGTGTCTTTGCATTGATCCAACTTAAAAGGACCATGTCCAAAGAGAATTTTTCCTGAGGGTCGATGGCCAGAGATTAAAATGGCAGCGGAGTGGAGGGCGGAGGGTCCTAAACTCAATGTTCTCTTTGTGCAGGAATCAGGAGATCGATCGGGAAACTCAACTCTGTACAACGCCGGCTGAGTGCCTCTGCCTTCAGCGCTGATGACATGCTCTTACACAGGGAACAGGCCATTGTACCGTCATGTTCAATATGGGAACACAGACAGACAGAGAGACAGACAGAGAGAGACACACACACTCTCTCTCTCTCTCTAAAAGGGCAGTGAGGTGGTGAGAAGTGTGTAATCTGTGGTTTTAGCCCTCGGCTGTGTAAAAAGGCTTCGATAAACTTGGTTCAGAAAACAAAAGCAAGCTTTGTTGTGAACATTAGTCAAGGTGACGAGATGGGATGGGAGGAGACGGTTAATGTGTACAGACACAAACAGACCTGGTCCAATCAGCAGACGGAACCAGATAGGTCTGGGGTCACCAAGTGTTCCATTACCCCAGGGGACCCTGCTTGATTATTTATCATTCACTGGACACCTGCTGTGGTAGCGCAGACACACACACACACACAACACTTCCCATAGCAACACAGGTACAGTAGTGCCCAGGGAATCTTTGATCTCCCTCACCCCCTCTCACACAGATGCCTGCACATATGGGTTCAGTCAGAAGTCAATGACTTATTCATTTTTACTGAGAAAAGCTCAACACAACAGCTCATGCACACACACACACAAGGACAGACACATAATTAAACAGACACACACACACACACACACAGACCAACAAACACAAACACACACACACACACACACACACACAGACAGACCTCCGTATCTGGCCACTGCTCTGCGTCGGGAAGGAGACACCAGCTCCCGGACGATCTGAAACACCTGCATGCTCACAGGCGGGTGGAGGTGGAGGTAACAGGGTGTACCACAGGGTGAGGGAAGCCCACTGTCGCCCTGGCACCCCCGACAACCTCATCCCTCATAGAGTCCTCCTTCAGCCTCATCCCAACGTCCACGATCCCAGATACTAAGTCCTAGGTTTCAAGTCCAAAAGGTTCCAGTCTCGGGGAGGGGGGGGTCCACTGAGCCAAAATCGTGCCCCAGTCCCAGTGCCTCGTTCTGGGGTCCAGAAGCAGTGGCAGACCCTCAAAGCTCTCTGGCTGGCTCCAGGCTCCCAACTTCAGCCCTCCACGGCTAGGCTTCTGCTATCAGTCCTGTGTGCTCCTGTCTCAGCTCCCCAACCAGCCTCTCTCCCTCTCAGTCTGTCTCAACAGCAGCTGCACATCTTCAACACGCTCCCTCTCTCACTCACTCTCTCTCTCACTCACTCACACACACACACACACACACACACACACAGGCGTACACACTTTCTCTCCTGCCCTTCTACATGTGAGAGGCACACAGCACAGATCTAGCTGTGAGGTGCACACACATACGCTCAGAGAGACATGCAGCCCCGCTCTCTCTCCTCCTTAATCCCCCCCCCCTCTTCCTGCTCTCCTCTCCTCTCCTCTGTCTCCTGTTGACGGTGGGCTCAGACGCAGGGCCAGGACAGTAGCTGCTCTCCAGGTAACGCAGTCTTCCTCTCGCTGTCTCACACGTCCAGGTTAGGTGAGGTTGTAGATCAGCGCAGGCGTACACAGACCAGGCTCCTCTCAACCCTGCTGCTGAGAGTTGGAGTGGAGGTCGTTCTGCTGGTAGCGCTGCTTTTCTGAGAATCCCAGGCTCTGTGGTGTGTGTGTGTGTGTGTGTTTGTCCTCAGTCGACTCGCTCTCACACACTCCTCTCGTTCAGGCAGAGGCAGCAGCAGAGGTGAGAGAAACACACACACACAGGAGTCCAGCTCTGAAGAACACGGGATAGATAGATAGATCTCTCTCTCTCTGTCTCTCTCTCTGTCTCTCTCTCTGTCTCTCTCTCTCTCTCTCTCTCAGCAGCAGTACTTCATAGAGATGCCACCACTCACGCGCTCAGCTCAGTCACTGGGGTAAAGCAGACAGTCTGCCCAACTCTCTCTCATTTCTTCTCTCTCGCTCTGTTTCATCTTCATCTCTCACTTCTTCCTCCCTCCAGCCTGCTCCCTCTCAATCACACACACACACACACACACAGTGGTTCTCCTCATCCTCCTCATTCACAGACAGCCCCTGCCTCTCTCTTTCTCCCTTCTCCCTCCTCCTCCTCCCTCCTCCCTCCCTCCCCCCCCCCCCCCCCATGATCGCTCCATGATCGCCCTGAAGCCTGGAATATGAGCGGAATGGGTAAATACGGAGTGTACAGAACAAGGTGTGTGTGTGTGTGAGAGAGAGTGAGTGAGAGAGAGAGATTGTGTGTGTCCAAGCGATTGGTACACAATGATTTGTGCCCAGTAGCATCAATGCCACTGTCAGCTTGAGGTTCTGCCCTGTCACTCTGTCTTGATCTACCCCCCCCCCATGATATCCTCCCTGCCACACTTCTTTTACTGAACTTGTGAAAAGATGACACACAAAACACACATTCACGTGAAGGTGTGTGTGCGTGTGTGTGTGTGTGTGTGTGCACACGCTCACACCATTACCCCCTGTGTCTCAACCCAAGGACACAGTGCAGTGTGCAAAGTGGAAGCTCTAATGGGCCAATAGCAACAGCAGTCAGGTTCATTCTTTATCCTAATGGCGTTTCCCCGCAGACACACACACACACACACACACACACACAGACCTCTGAATAGGCACTTGCTTGGTGTATGATAAGCAGGATGATAAACACACCCATTTCACCTTTAAGTGCACATTAATGACACAGGACACACACTGGGTCTTAACATCAGCGGTAAACAAACCATTTTGTCTTCCCTGTGTGCCATAACAAAGCCGTGCATGCAAGTGTCTCTGACCCTTTTGAGGCATTGAGTGTGAGACTGTGTGTGTGTCTGCAAACCTCCTAAGGCATTGAGGGCCAGAGATGTCCGAGATTAGATATGTCACGGTGCAAGGGTGCAGACCGAGAGGTCACGGTGCAGCGGTTCTCTGGTAAACCAAAGAATTATACGTCCTGTAAAGTTATCGGTTCACCGAAGTGACTGCTGAAACTAGTGCCCCAAGCGAGGAGCCAAGGAGAAGCCGACAATTTCATAAACTATTTTTAATTGACACGTTATGATCTATGATCTAGCAATATCAGACGACATCTGCGCTACTCTACTTGTTGCTCAAGTGTTCCAGTGACCCCGCGGAAATAATATCCGAACGGGTGCTGCAGTATGAGAAAGTGACATTTTACAACGGTTTGATCATCGCATGATAGCATAGTACACAATAATAACAACATAATGTCTGCCCTAAAGCGAACTGCAGCTTGTGGAAAGAGAGAGAGAGAGAGTAGCAGATCAGCTCAGCAAGAACGGAGAGATGAGGTAAATATCAAGAGCTTCTAACCCGGACCAAGTCGTGTTTTTAAAACATCTGTATCAACTCTCACACCGTTTGTTGTAGTCATAACGCATTCTCTCTACAGTCCAAATGAAGCTCTTATCTGGATCATGGGCAGCTTGTAAACACACGACAGGGCGGAGGAGCGGGGGAAATGTTTTAGCGGTATTTTGATAATAGGCGCGACACATAACGCAACCTATACCAGAATAAAGTGACGAATTTTTCAAGACAGGAGTCTGGGTTTTTGGTTTCAACGGGATTGGTAAAAAAATAGCAAAATAGCATATAGGCTGTTGAGTAGGCTCTACGACAGAAGAGTAACTTTCTCTTCCATGCCATCCTCTACTTTGAATAGTTAACAGACTTCACGGCTATGGTTTGACAGACTGGTAGGCCTATTTGTGACTGTCTGAAGATTAACAATGACAGCTCAAAGAGGCACAGTTATGTTATAGGCTATACTGTAGGCTTAGGGGATCCCCTGTATCTTTGGTGATGTACACTCACTGAACACTTTATTAGGAACACTATACTAATACTGGGTAGGGCCTCCCTTTGCTCTCAAAACTTTGTGGCTTTGATTCCACAAGATGTTGGAAATATTCCTTTGATTCTTGATGACATGATTGCATCATGAAGGGATGCACATGGTCAGAAACAATACTCAAATAGGCTGTGGTATTCAAGCGATGATTGATTCGTATTAACAGGCCCAAAGTGTGCATAGAAAACATTCCCACACCATTACACCACCTCCACCATGAGAAGGTGTACAGGTGTTCCTAATAAAGTACTCGGTGAGTGAATATATGGCTACCTTTCAGGATTCTAGGCTCTAGATTGTAGGAAATGGCTCTCACAGGTGTTTAAAAAAGACAAAATGGTCCAGTGACCAGAGAGCACCTCCTCAACTCAGTTAAAATAGAAATATGTGCATTAAAACTAAAGATTTTATTTAGATTTTCATCAAAATCTCATACTGTGACACCCCTAACACACACACACTGTCCCTTTCACCTGTAAATGCACATTAATGACACAGAACACACAAAGTCTTCAAACCAGCAGTAAAAAACAAACCATTTTGTTTTCCCCGTAAGCCATTACAAAGCAGTGCATGTGAGTGTGTCTGACCGTCTTGAGACACAGAGAGAGAAAGAGAGAGAAACTGTGTGTGTTTGTGCGCAACCGTCCAGACCTCCTAAGGCATTGAAAGACAGAGGGCCCAATTACAGCATTTCTAGATGGACTATGCTGCGCTGTTGCTATGCTCAAACGCAACTGTTGCTAGGCTATGACCCAGGCATACCGGGGCTGGAATGTGTATGGAGCCCCTGAAGCCTCGCCACCTCTGTGCTACTACCACAGACACACACTTGTACTTCCTGATCGCCGGGCCTTGCAGCATTTAGCATCATAGTAGAATAGTGTGATCGGTCAATCCATCGTACACACCTGTGGCATGACAAAGGCCCCAAGGGGTTGAGAATGAATGAATGAATGAGCAGGACACGCAACATCCCTGATGTTAAGATAGATAATCAAAGTAGTCCAAAAGGAGGGAGGGAGGGAGGGAGGGAGGGAGGGAGGGGGGGGTGGGGGTGGGGAGGAACAGAGAGGACCCCTTGGAGTATGGATTGATCTCCCATCGATGGCGGGGAAGATAGAGGGAGAGGTATTGACGTAGCCGTCTCTCTCTCTCTACGACAGCCCCCCCCCCCCCACCACCACCAGCCATAGTCATATGAGAGGGAGCCATACATACACACTTCAAATCAATGGCCCCCTCCAAGGGGCTGTCTGTTCACGCCAGCCTGATTGGAAATAGACAGATAAGGCCTCCTAAGCTCTGGGAACATCGCCTCTTCAATCTAGCAGCTGATAAGAGCTCACCCCTATCGACAGTCTTCAATCACAGAGGCTGAACCACAGCTGTCAATGTGAGTTCTGGGCCTTCGACCGCGACCCCAGAGGAGAGAAGACGCTCCATAGGTTAAAATAACACACAGGCTGTCTCGGGAGAACTGGGAGGATGGGAAGCAGCGAGGGTGTGTGTGTGTGTGTGTGTGTGAGAGAGAGAGAGAGAGAGACAGAGAGGGGAGGGGGTGGTAGACAGCCGAGAGGGACTGAGAAAGCGAGAAGAGAGAGAGAAGATATTAGAAGAGATGGAGATGGGGGTTGTAGAGAAAGAGGACTTCAAATGGTGTGTGACAAGGTTTTTTCAAAAGCCCCCTTTTTCACTTGACTCAAATCAGTCAAGAGCCGTCTCCAATTTTAACGGCATTCACCACATGAATAGAGCTCTTTGATTGCAGTCTGCTAGCCAGAAGTAACTTGAATTTCCCCAAACACTCCATCTCCATTTCTCTCTCTCTCTCCCTCTCTATTTATTTCTCAACAGGTTCGCCTCAGGTCGCTCTGGCTGACAGAGAAGCTAATACGCAAACAAATCACACGCAAACAAAACAACAGTCAAAACACCCACTCCATCTGTTGCGGTAATGGCAGCGTTCTGTTGCGACCGTGATTGAATTAGGCTGGGTGCTGATTGCCCTGTGCATTGATTCTCATCGCCTGCTGTGGCTCGGTGAGTTCTGACGGCCAGGGTCCTGCAGCCGCCGCCGATGAATGCCAATGAGATCCATAGGAACTTGGACACACACACACACACACACACACACACACACACACACACACACACACACACACACACACACACACACACACACACACACACACACACACACACGCACACGCTCTCTCTCTCACACACTCACACATACACACACACACACACACACACACACACACACAGACACACTGTCTCTCTCACACACACACACACACTATTCTTCTCGAATAGCCCTTGGCAAAACCAGCTTCCTTCCTCCTCTCCCCACCGCCACCACTGATCTAGTAGACCATGACGGGTGCAAACATCCCGGTGGGAGAACCTCTCCAGTTGTTTTATCACCAGCGGTGTTGGACAACAGGACAAGAAGGGGAGGAGGCCATCAGAGACTTGTATTGAAACGGAGCCATTTAGCTTGTCCCTGGTTTTCTGGTGGCCCTGTCTCCTTATCTCCTCCCCTGCACCGATCGGAGAACCCAGGGATGGTTGAACGTGATGTTTACAGCACGAAGCCCCCCTGTGTGTGTGTGTGTGTGTGTGTGTGGGGGGGGGGGGGGCAGAGGCTGAGAAGCAGTAAGGGGTCTACTCATACGTCCAGAACCACAGCAGCTTTCTGTTCAACCCAACCCAGGCAACCCCCTTCTCTTCTCTTCTCTCCTCTCCTCTCCCTTTCCTCCCTTCTTCCTCTGCTGTCCTGGCACGGTGCCACAGGGAGTGATGGAATGGAACACAGGGGAAAGAAAAGAGACTGGAACAACATCACTGCGCTCGCTCACACTTCCTGTTTGCCCCCTGTGTCATTTCCTGCTCTCTGTGTGCAACTTTCCAACCAATCAATCACGCGTCGGCCAGGATTCCACTCCAGCCTGCCCCTACTGTACGGTGTGTCCCAACACTCTTCAAAGTTACTGGACCTTTCCTAGTTTCCTCTCCCCCCCCCCCGCCTCCTTGACCGTATACCCCCCCCCCCGCTCTCCTCACTCATTCCAGGTCTCCACCTCGGTCCTAACCCAACCCAGGCCCTGCCCCTCAGCCTCTCCCTGGTCTCCAGAATGACCCAGGCTCCAAGGCATGAAGAGGCTGCCTACTGTTTCTCAGGGAGGTGAGAGATCTGGGAGGGCAGAGGGAGAGAAGAACTTTGATAGGGAGAGCAGAACCAACAATGGTAGGTGTGTCTGTGTGTGTGTGTGTGTGTGTGTGAGAGAGAGAGAACGTTCCCGGGTGTTGTTTACAAGGCAGAATTAAAGTCAGCAGCTGGTGAAACAGCGGTGGGCTGGGACAGAGTGGCGAGAGGAGGCAGCCATGATGTGCGGGGGCGGGCAGAGAGGGGGGAAGACGAACGACACGCAACAAACCCCCCCCTGACTGCGGCATAAGCATGGGCGTTTACGAACGCCACCTAAGACGACTCCCCCTCCGGGCGCGCGGCCATTCATACGTCAACATGGTCGATAGGGTGTGTACACCGCTTGACATTGGTTGATTGGCTGCGTGTCGAACGTCAGTGGTTATGTGGTGAATGTGGATTCGTAATAGTCAACAGGCTGTGTGTAGTTTGTCATTGGCCGTAGGGGGTGAGTGTGTGTGGTTTGTTATTGGTCATAGGGTGGATGGGTGGGGGTGTGTGTGTGTGTGTGCGATTTTCAAGAGACAGAGTGAGCTCTGGATATTTATGAGCAGGCTTGTACTCTGCAGTGAGTGCATATGTTGGGCTTTCTGTTTGCAGTGTGCCTGCAACACACACACACACACACGCACACGCACACGCACACGGGTGCATATTCTGCAGTATAGATGTACGATCCCTAACCAAATACTGGATTTGCATCAATAGCCCAGCATAGAAGTGCTACCATAAAGACAACACACTTGTCTCTTCCATTTGAACATCAGCCATGTTTTAAGAAGGCTGGCAGAGAAAACATTAACACAGATTGAACTCAGTGCTCTATTCAACAACAGGCTCTTCACTTAACATTAAACATTAAACATTAAAGCCTCGAGCAGGGGGGAAAGGAGTAAACACGGGATCTGAATAAAGACTCAACCTGTCCTTAAAAAACAGGCGCACACACACACGCGCGCGCACGTCACCTAAGTCCTCAATCATAGCCAATGATCCGTCTAAAGTCCACAACATTAACTATTGATGAGTGAAACTTTATGAGCAGCGGGGGTACAGCCGGGGTACCGCTGCTCCACCACTCGCCATGGCAACTAAATACAGGGGAGCCATGATAGGCTAACACAGCCCAGGAGAAAAACAGGGCAACAACAGACCCTCTGTGCGTGCGCGTGTGCAGGAAAGTGGGTGTGTATCTCTTAGTTAGCGAGTGAGTGAATGTGTGTGTGTGTGTGTGTGTGTCTCGGAGTGCATTTGTGCTTAAGAGTGGATGTCGCCCCCCGCCCCCCCCCCCGCTCCACTGGTGGCTGTGAGATGCCTTGAGGATAGCTGTGTGGATCCATTTCCTCCTGCCGCTGTGTTTACTGGGAGATGTAATCATATTCCTGCGAGGCTTCCTTCCTCTGGCCTGACACTCCTGAGCCCCGCACAGACAGAACGATGGGAGCAGCCGCCATGTCAGCTACATGGAGGGGAGGGGGGGAGGGGGGGGGGCACAGGGCACAGCATCACCATGACTGTGGAACACAGGGTTCTAGATGAGAGGGGAGAATATGCTGGAGCACCACATTCCACAAGAGAACTGGCATCACATCACACATTCCACAGAGCCTCTCTGCAAATCTTCTTCAATAAGAAAGGACCAAGTGTGTTTTTGGGAGGTATACATACACACACACACACACAAACACAGACACAGACACACACACACAAAATGAAGGAGAGAGAAAGAGAGAGAGAGAGAGAGAGAGGAAGCCTGGCCATTGGAGTGGGCGAGGGAGAGTAGGTTCCATTGTGAAAACAGAACTGAGGCTTGGGCTTCACGGGGGAGGAACTGAGATCAGAGGATATGAGAGAGAATGTTGTGGCAGGACTACTGTGACCACAGATACGAACACATCATTACAGCCCAACTACTACTTTGCTATGGCCTTGGAGACACACTGTGCAGTAGAACCACTGTACTAAAGCCTACACACACACACACACACACACACACAGACACACAGACACACACACACACACACACACACACACACACACACACTTCAGCTGAACTTCAGCTGTGCCATACCATAGATATAAACCATTTCAGCCCGTTTTAGGCTACGACTATAGTCATAAAGCTGTCCTGCCTGTCAGAAGTGATGTCTTTGTTTTCTGGGAGATAAATAAGTACACATTCTGTTACAGAAAACTACAAGTTGTCAAGCTGTAAACCTACTGTACCACATGTACGTTCAAAATCGCTTTACAACATGCTCAGGTAGAAACAAACTAGTCCAACCTGTACTACAGACAAATGGACGTTGTCCCCCAGGCGCTCTGCAATGGAACAAACAAATACCAATCTGTCTAGTAATTAGCCTCATGTCAGTCTAGGAGTCTCGCTGTTCTTTAACAGATACTGTCCTATTCGGGAGGACCGAGTGATGTTAGCAAGCCTGGGCTCTCACCTGAGACAGACTGCCACACCGTGTTAGCGGATTGGAGCATACTAGGTCCAACGGTTAGCCAATTAGTCTGTTGGGCCTCACTTAGGTACCTGCATTTGCAATAAGATCCTCATTCTGCTAAACCAAAGTCCAGACAGTGTTAGCATATTAGCATGTCACGACCTGTTGTGCTTCAGGGCAGGCTAGTGTTAACAGCCGTCTGCCAGAGAGCAGCAGTGAGTAGGCTACCTCGTCTGTGTCTCAGAGGCCAGCAGATGGAGGCCAGATGAGGCTTTGGAGTGGAGATAATTACCCTGCACCACGCCCAGCCACTGCGTGCCCAGCTACCGAACGACATCAGCTTCCCTCTGACACGAAGAGAGGGAGGAAGTACCAGGTGTGCGTGTGTGTGGGGGGGAGATAGAGAGAGATAGAGAGAGGCGGGTGAAAAGGGGGGAGGGCAAGTGAAAGATAAGCCACCCACGCTTCGGCAACACTCTCGGTGAGAGAGGGACAGGAGTGGACACGAGTGAATCCGCCGTCCACTCTGACCTCCCCTCTGTTCTGTGGCTAGGGGCCTGCAGATAGCTTTGTTTATGCAATACCACAAAAATGTTCCACCAACAGCATTACTCTCTCTCTCTCCCTTCATCAGCCACCCATCTCTCCTCCATCTCCACATCCCACACGTGTGAAGTGTCTGGATTCCTTATTCCTTGGGGTGGTGGGGGTGGGGGGGTGGGGGGGCGGGGGGGGGGGGGGGGGGGGTGAAGGGTGTGTTGTCTTCCACCGCGGCGAGGGTTACTGACCCATACTGGTCATACTGGATCTCCACCGCCTTCCTCCAATCCGCTGGGAGACCTCTACATTGATCTAAAACACCCACCTTCACTCAAAAACCTGTAACCGGGCAATCTGTGTCTGTATAAACGCATGATCCTATCATATCAACATCATCCCCTCCCCCCCCCCCCCGCCCCCTCTCCATCCGGAATGATTCATCCGCCCTCATTAGCTGACTCGTTAGGGAGATCAAACCCCTCCCACCCCACAGGGTAGCAGGGTGGGGGCGGGGGGTAATTAAGGATAATTAGCTCAGGATATCAATAACATCAACCAGAGGCAGCGATCGCAGGAGAGAGAGTTTAGCAGGGGGGGGGGAGAGTGGACATAATAAAGCCTTTCTACCAAAGCATTATCCCTTCATGCCTGCTAAGCACGTTGGGGTCGTAGACAACACTACGTGACCATATCAGCTTCTCCCATGGGACTTCCGGCTGGCTGTTATTTAAGTGGTTGGGCTTGTTTGTAGTTGTTGTTGTTATTGTTGTTTTGATGCGGACCGCCTCTGT
>NC_139674.1:5666418-5683918 GCF_951799395.1 Argentina silus
TGCCACAAGTTCAGCACAGGGCAGCAGAACACTTAATGACCAGAAGACAAAAAAAAGACAGAAACAGTCTCAAACGCAATCACCCTCATCTGCCTCCCTCTCTCTCAAAAATGCAAACAAAGAGTCTCAGAGAACATTTTGGAATTGGGCCTGAGAGTCTAGAACCTTGGCTATTGCGCACAGCGCATATAAGCTTGGAATAACAACAACAACAACTCAAACCTGGCCTTGGTGGGAGTGAATTTAATGAGTAAAACATGTTATTATGTGATTGCAGCGAATCACACAAGTGTTGATGAATGCAAGGTAATGCAAATGGCTACGCGTCTGGAGTCCCCCCCCCCCCCCCGATCTTTTGTATAAGGTAAACAAAGGCCAAGTTTGACGCGTTGAACTTCCGAGCATATTCGGAGGAAGTATCTGGGAACTTAAGAGAGTCTATGATTAGGTGACGGTCATGCAGGTTTGCACTGTATCTGAGACTGCAGGTAGATTCCAATCGAATAACTCACCTTCTTCCCTCTGACCTGGTTGATTCATCCATCTAAATGACTCATGCATGTTGCTCACACCTATCCAGTCCTGTCAGAGCCTTACTGGTCAAGACCTGGTGGGCCTGGCCTGAGGAAAGGAGTGAGTTATCTGTCCGAGAGTGGAGGCTGCCAGAGAGTCTTAGCCTTAAGGCTGTGGCCTGGGATTAGTCAGACCATATGTTCACCTCTGCCCTGATCCTGGACACAGCCAATCAACAGCATCGGGACCAGGACCGAGGCAAGACAGACGATCAACAGTGAGGATTGAGGCGACAGAGGCAATCAAAAAGGCTCCACTGAATTATGGGGTCTGCAGTATCTCTGTCGTGGACGGAGGAGCTTTGGGTGCCACGCTGGGGTCAGGACCTGTGAGGGAGCTGGGGTGTGGGTGAGGGGGGCAGTGATCAGCAGATGGACCCCCCCCCCCCCCCCCCCATCTTCTCTCCAAGGACTGAGAGAGATGCTCTGCCAGAGATGAGAACACATCACCAGGCTCTGCCAAAGCAGAGTCCGTCCGTCCGTCCGTCCACACACACACACACACACACACACATCTGGTGTACTGTGTGTGGGCCGGCTGCTCCAAGGCCGGGCAGAGAAGGCGAGCAGATCACTGTGCCAGCGGGCATAAGCACCCGCCAGGGACTGGCACCCGTATCTCTGTGCCAGAGCCTGGACAGGAGCAGTGGAATGCAATAATACTGCCCTTTTCTGTGTGTGTGAGCTGGGATGTGTGTCGAGTGTGAGTGGTTGTGGGTGTGTATGTGTGTGTAGCACAAGCTCTTTTGTGTTTTCTTTAAATCACTATCAGAGTAAGTTGACCTGTTTGTGTGTGTGTGTGTGTGTGTGTAAATGGGAAACCGAATACTCCTCCCACTCAGTGCCCACAGCAGCATATTGTGGACTGTGTGTGTGTGTAAGAGAGAGAGAGAGAGAGAGAGACAGAGAGAGAGAAGGAAGAAAGAAAGAAACCGAGAGACAATCTCATAGCAAGGCCTCAGTTGCTATGCTACAGAAGCCCAGCTGGGACCTGTTTTTGAAGCAAAGTCAAAGAAAGTCCTCCAATAACACAAGACACTGCCCAGCCTGACAAACAGACTGCTCTTTCAGAAAAAGCACCCGCATAAACTCCATCTCTCCGTGGAGAAGCTTTACTGTACAAGAGGCAAGACGGCTCTTGTGTGTGTGTGTGTGTGTGTGTGTGTGTGTATGTGTGTGAGAGAGAGAGAGAGAGAGAGAGAGAGGGGAGGAGGGGCAGATGATAGGGGAGAGGAGATGAGATAATGTGTGGCTGCTGACCCTGGCTACTGCAGGGCAGCTCGGTTTCCTTACTGTCAGGATTCCAGGCACACAGATTCATTGCATTGTCCGATTCAAGAGAAAAACTATGAAAGGGAACCTGTTTGAAACGGCACCATGTTATCATGCACAAGACCAGTCCACGCAGGGGGCTCCCCTGGCCTAACGCAACAGAGTTTGTTGGTCTATAGAAAGACTTTTTTTTTCTCGTCAATACAATCTTTGCCAAACTCTCCTTTACTAAAACACCTGAACTGTTCCTAAAATACTGCTAAACTTTGTCTGCCCTTCAGAGGGATTGCTATTCACATTTCACAATAACCACGGAGAGGGATTCCTGCCTGACCACTTTGGCTGTCAAAATGATCGGTAGAATACTATGTCAGCAATATTCGGTATGTAAACCAGCGATTCTAAGGTGTAGCTGTTAGCAAATGGCGTCTCTTTGATGCTAGGGGCTGTCACAGGTATGCTGCAGGCACATTCATTCCGCATCGGGCCGTTGGGTGGGCAGAGGAGAAATAAGAAGCAAGCCGATGTGAGGAGGGTAGAGCTGCGAGAAATGCGATACTCGGCGACAACGCGGCCAGCAAACCCAGTGATACAATGGATCCAAATAGAAAGCTGATAACGCGTTGCCTTTATATTCTGAGTCTGACCCCATCACAACATGCACCGCTGTCTTTTTTCACCATAGTAAACCTGGCCACTATTTGTCCGTGCAGTACGGGACTGGGTGATTTGTTTTTCCTCATACTGGGGTGGCAAGACAGGCAGGAGGAAACTTTCCTTCGTTGGTGGCATAATAACATTTATCGGCTCCCGAGAATGTATTACCATGCATCAACGCTACAACGTATAACTAGTGTTCTGTGTAGACCTACATTGTATCCGCGGCAGTGTTTTCGAGCCGTAAAGCCACGAATGTGTTAAGCCGCATTATCCCGAAGCGGGATAGGATTGAGGCACTGCTACAAAGGTAACTCTTGTAGCCTATATCCTTCTACCGTGCTGCTCACCGCTACGCTAGCACCCGACGCAGTCATAGGCTATTTGATCACCATATTCACTCAGTACAACACACAAGCACAGGCACCCCCTTTACGCTCAACATATCATTCAATAACTTTCCAATTAAGAGCGTTTAATTCTACAATGATCCCCTTAAATCAATTACAGGAGAAATGTTGAAAACCACACGCACGTCAAATGAGTGAAAGGCCAGTAAAACCAATCGGAGCGTTGGAAGTTGGGTCTGCGACCAATAGGAGGGCTTGATTAGTGTTTCTGCATAGTCTGTCAACATCGATTCTGCTGCGGGAGGCTGTCTGGGGGTTTGGCTAGGTAGGCCTCGAAGAATAGAAATAAGAATAAGTTTGGGGCTATAAAACCATATTCCTGAGTGTAAACAAAGCCCCGGAATAACACTACATACCGAGTCGCTCAGGCAAGCACAACAATATCCAGGCACGTGTCCAAGTTTCATCGCATATGACACTTTCAAAGCCGCAGTCCGCGTAGCGCTATTTTAGCCAGCAGGAGAGGCACTGACAGATGCATATTGTGAAGTTGACAAGTTATATGTCCCACAAAAATCAGAGAACGGAAAGGACAGGTTTACCTTGTTCTAAACTCGACGTGTCTGCCTTGTTCACATCGCTGCCAGTGTTTTCCCGGCCAAACTAGAGTAGAAAATGTCCATTGTCCCGTACCAGGAAATCAGACCTCTTCCTACAGAGCAGAACACTTCTCAAACTCACTATGGAAACCCCTGCAGGGCGCTGTGCAATCGATCCCACTCCAGGTAGCAATGCGCCGCCCGACGGGTTTATCTCACCGGCCATGTTGGATCAGAAACGAGGTTGCGGCACTGAGTTTCAAATAGGTAGGAAATAGAAAATGCCCTCTAGTTGTCACTTGAATCTTTATTTAATATGACAAAACTAGGGCTTCATAGTCTATAAATGCATTTTAAAAGGCAAGAGCCAATAATGAATAAGCGCGCACCCTTGTTCTTGGGGCCGGTTTCACAGACAAGGTTTAAACCTAGTCCTAGACTAAAAAGCATCCTCAGTGGCAATTTGTCATTGAAAGTGTGAATTAGTCCAGGACTAGGCTTAAGCTTTGTCTGTGAAACCGGCCCTTGATGTCCCAGTAGTAATTAATTAGGCATATTGCACTTAATTAATGCTTTATAAAGCATAACAACAATAAGTCTGATATATCAGAAGTAATTCAAAGTTTTTCAATATGTTTGACTTCTTTCACAGAATAGCCTCCAACTTCAGAGGCTAATATAGATCTTACCAGCATCTCATAACCTCAGGTTACTCTGAAGTTCTCTGCAACATACTGCTCTTATCTCTACCAGCCATCAACAAAACCAACCAACCTCTATTTACCCTTAAGTGAGAAGTATCAACTGTGTTACACTTGACTGCTCTCAGGCTTGTTTCACAGTCAAAGTCCACAGGTAAATTATCCACTTTCTAGAGTGTTTATACATGCCACTTTCTGAGAACAACAGAAACCGTTTATAGAGGGGAGAGTCTGATCAAGGGCTTGTGCAGATAATCAGATCTATAAATCACCTCAACTTTCAAATAACTGTCACAAACAGATCCATATGATACAAGGATAATTGAACGCCTCGCTGCACACTACATTCAGACTGATCCTATTCCACAGATACATACCACATAGGTCCACTTAAACCTGAAAATCAGCTCATGTGTTCCAGTTCACAGTTACCCACTTTTCAAAACAGGAACGTCAGATATCCACTTTCCATGGCGTCTAGATACTGAATGTCAATATGGCCGACTCCTGATAATTGCCTGTCTGGTGCAAACTCCATTTAAGTGCAGTGCATTTCTAATTCTCCAGTCCTGTTGCAGTTCAGTGTACACATTCACAATGGTCCCTGGTCCTGCATTGTGTGTTAGCAGTCACCTCAAATAGATAGGCCTCCCCCTACAGACCATAATACCACAGTAATGTGGACCAGAGCCATCATATGCAAAGGAAAGATGTCTATGTCTAAGTATGAAGGAAAAACAAGACACAATCAATAGGTAATGAAAAGGTTTGGTGTTCATTGCCTACGTCTGTACCAATTTCACATGTCTGCATTCGATCCTGAAACAACAGGCAACAATCTAGCCAAGTGATTTATTTATGTGTTCATTCAATAGTATGTACTGTATGTTTTTCGTTGTGTTCACTTGTTGAGTATACGTCTGGCATTAATGATCCGCAGCCCTATTCGATTAGGGAATAAATTAGGGAAGCAGCACACTGTAGAACTCACAAATAACACAATTCCACTCGACTAGATTCGGGAATCAATAAGCCTTTTACAACACAGAACACCCTGTTCTTATTGCAGCGTTGCCTCTGAACAGTTATGTGGCTGAGTCACAGCTAGTAATCAGTTGACAACAGTGTAATCTATTTTATGTATCTCACACTGCTACAGACCTGTGTCAGTTACCTTGTTAGTGTCACGCGTTATGGCCCATTTGTTAGATTAATGTCACACCTGACAACGTAGCAGTGGTGATGAGAGTGACACTCCTGCAGTTCTCCCGCTGTGTGTGTTGATTTCATGGCCTATTAGGCCTGTGATTGCGGCAGTGGCGTCTGCAAACCAATTCTGCCCCAGAAGCACCTACCCAAGAAAATAACATAGTGTTTGATTACACTCACACCACTGTGTTTTCAGTCTGTTATGTATTTCAAGTTGTTTGAAACAAATAGGAAAATAAACATCATAAAATATTATGATATGTCGCATGAATTGTAAAAGCCCGTTATATTCTGATATGATTATACACTCATAGAAAAAAAGAGTTTGAGTCGGAATGACAAAGCATTCTTTGGCTGTCTCTGTAGGAGAATCCTTTGAAGAACCCTTTTTTGGTGTTTTGTAAAACCCTAGGATTCTACATGGAACCAAAAAGGGTTCTACATGGAACCAAAGAGGATTCTTCAAGGGGTTCTTCTACAGGGACTGCCGAAGAAACCTTTTCTAAGAATGTCTGTCGATGAAGTCCTGGTGGACACAGAGGGATATGGGTTTCTGGTAAACAACACAAGTTTACCTTCCCAGCAGGGACAGGAGGAGGCACCCCTACTGCCTCCCTCCTAATTCCCCCTCTCTCTGGCATGGATCCACAGGCACTCAGGGAGTCGCTCAGTGTGAGCCAGGGATCAAACACCCCTGAGGAACCCATGGTGCATCCCAACCTGGAGAGCCTGCTGAGAAACAGCCCTAGCAGGATACATAATGTGAATCCTGGATACATAATGTGAATCCTGGATACATAATGTATTGCATGCATAGAGTTCTAACTAAATTAAATGCCATGTACATTTCACACCTCATCCACCAGTAATGAGTACCTGGCCTTAGGTGGCAGTACTCCTACTTGTCCTCTGTGCCTCAGTTGGTAGATTATGTTACTAGCAACGCTAAGGTTGTGGGTTCATTTCCCGCTAGGACCATATATACAAAAGATGTATGCACTCACTGTACCGTACACGCTTTGGGGAAAAGTGTCAGCTAAATGGCATATATTATTGTTATATCCAACCAATTATGGGTGTCGTGCATATTAGCTATATGTTAGACACTGTCTGATGTAAAAAATAATAAAAAAAAGAGCAACAAATCAAATAGTGTCATATGTGTTGATGTGACTGTTCATTGAAAACCATGCTCTTCCCCCTGTACTCACAAGATGGCAGCAGAGTATTGCATAAAGCTTTAGCAATGTGGGAGGTCTTTCGAAATTATTTAAAGGTTAAATCTGGGATTAGTACATCCATTTTCAGACTTTTCAATTAATGATATAGCCATTGGTTCTTGAAGAATATAATTAAATGCCCCATGAACTTATATAAGCCTTATATAAGCTTGTTTTACTCCATTGTTTGTAAACAATGTTATTGTAAACACACACTATATAGCTTCAAAACTAATTATTCAAATTGGTTCAAATGATCATTTTGATCTCATGGATGTTCAGTCATTGCAACCATAGCTCAACTGGCAGGGACACTGCTTTGTTATTTTTTGAATCCCAGATTGCCCCTTTAAACTTTGTCATGTTTTTATACTTCCTCCTTAAACCGTTTTTCATTGTATATGCTCTGTGTGTAATTCATGTTGTAAATGTTCTTTCAAATACATATAAGACATGAAGGTAAAAAATAACACCCTTTGATCAGCACTGCTACGGCTCTGTAGTAGCTGCATACTGATGCCGATCCATATTTATAATTCAGTACCTTATTTTACATTAAGACACTCCAGGCTTTGTTTGCTAAACCCCAGGGCAAGTCTTTATTAAATTATGTTTATCTCTAGCTCATAAGAAGTTTCATTAGATGATCTTGAACCAAGACCCAAATGCCTCTTGTCTGACGATCCTACCATCCCATCAAGTCATATTTCAAATGGTACTCCAGAGTCACTATGGCTGAAACCACAAGCAGATTGGCTCTCGAGATAGATATAGGATGAAAATCAACATACCTGTCCTGTTTGCTATTTTAATGGTGCTGTAGAATGTCCCATTTGATTTTATCAAGTCCAGTGAACAGCATGGTGGGAAATACTTCTCCAATAGGACAGGCCAATGTTCATCCCAATGTCAATGGTTAATCTGGGACTGCTGCCCTCTAGTGCTTTCAGAGACACAACACACATAGGGGTTTATGTTGACCCTTACATTGGCTAACCTGTAGAACATGTGAAGATCTCATTGTAGACTGCTGGGCTCCCACTGTGCCATTGGTTTGGTACCCATCATATAGATGCAACACAACTGTTGCATTGATCCATTGCAAGATCCATAAACCTTATTATGAAGACCAATTAAATGAGGGGGGTGATCCCAGCGACTTGAATACTTACCTCCTTGTTTCAGGGCTTTCTTGCTTAGCGAAAATAGTCCCTGATCAACTCTGAGATGCAGTCCTTTTAATCAGTTAATAGCATTTTAAATGTGCACCAGTCAGGTCTGGACATAGCACCATCTCTCTCTGGATAAGAAAGAGCATTGTGCAGCCCTCTATATTGACTTCTCAAAGGCTTTTGATACTGTTGACTATGCCCTTCTAATACAGAGGTTATCTGCTGTTGGTTTGGATGAATCTGTCTGTAATTGGTTTCAAAATTACCTGCAGGATGGGACTCAATGTATTTTATTACATTGGAAATCAGTACAGTTTTCTCAATATTAATAAAGGTGTTCCACAAGGTTCACCTTTAGGTCCACTGCTGTTTACCATTTGTTGGTTTGTCCTTGAACAACTGGAAATTGCATCTGTATGCTAATGATACTGTTATTTACTCCTGTGCCTCCTCAGTTCAGCAGGCTATCCTTGTCTTTCAGCATGGTTTTGATTCTATTCAAAAATCGCTTATTGATGTTAAGCTGGTGCGAAATGAGGACAAAACCAATTGTATTTTTCTAGATCCGTTTGAGAGTTAAGCTTGTTTTTTGTACAGAAATAAATCGTGCTTCACCTTTGATAATAGGAGGAGGATTGTCTTCATTGATTATAGATAGATATTTTATTGTTGTATTTATTGTGTAAATTGTGTGTAATTGTTTGTAATGTAGGCTAATGTATTGTTATTAATGTAATCTATTGTTTGTAGTAGGCTAATATAATGCAATGTCATTTTAAAGTAATGTATTTTAATGTAATGTTTAATGTAATGGCTCCCCTGAACAAGAGACTATGGTCTCAGTGGAACACCCCTGTTAAAATAAACATTTAAAAACAAACAAATCATATAGGACAGAACATTGGCCATTTAAAAATGTGAGCTCTCTTTTCAGTCAGAGTCAACCTGTCTGTTAGTCTGTTTGTCTGCACCAACCCTAAGCTGTATGTGTAGTGCCTGTTAACGTAGAACTGGGATGAGATATCGCCGGGGTGGTAGATTGAGTTGTGTTTCCTGTGTCTTTCTCGACGGAGGTGGGGGGCCAACAGCTGCCTCTCTGGGTGATTAATCTTCATTAGTCTCATCAAACAATCCTCTTCCTTTCTCTCTTTATACCACTTCCCCCTCTCCTGTTCCCTCCATTTTCAGCCTCTCCTCTCTTTCTCTCCTCTGTGGAACGCACTGTATGCCTCCCAGTTACAGGAAGGAAGCTTTGCTGTCACCATAGGGTGTCTGATTGAGAAAGTGCGGCGGTTCAGTGTGTGTGTGTGTGTGTGTGTGTGTGTCTGTGATTCTACTTCTCCTGAACATTTGAATAATAGAGCAGGTCTGTGTAATGGTGAGTGGTAAATATGCCTGTGTTTGGTAGTGTTCTCTCAGATGTTTGGTATAGTATGAATATAGTACAATGGCGTAGTTTTACCCCACTTTCTACTGTACACCATTATGCACACATATGTCATTTAAACACAACCATAACCTGCTAGTACTGTCTACCCAGTCACCCTCAGTTATCGTGCTCTATGGAAACTGGACATCTCTCTTGAAGAAAAAACTGTGGCCTACATGGAAAATGTGATGAATAGATTGTCACTATATTCTGTGTTAGTGCTATGGTTTTCATGGTTAGAGGTTGTGATATGTGGCCTGGATTTTACTTTACCTGTAGGAAGATCCTACCTCAAAGGTGTTGATATTGGTATCTCCATGTGAAGTTGGAATGCTCCTCCTACCTGGATGGTCCTTTTTGATAGAGACCGGTCCATTGGTCAATTCACGGACACAAGTCCGGGACAGATTACGTGTGTGTGTATGTGTACAGTATGTGTATTTTATTCACCATCTTTTTCATTTGCTTATGAGAATCTTGCAAAATACAATGTGCGGTAGCCAGGGTTACACTATGTGTTTATTTGGTAATGCCATTGTAACATGGTCAGACACATAAACCTCAAATGTGTCTCAGAAAATATTCTTCGTGGAATTGATTCCACAAGATGTTGGAAACATTCCTTTGAGATTTTGGTCCATGACATGATGACATGATTGCATCACACGATTCCTGCAGATTTTTCAGGTGCACTTTCAAGCTGTGAATCTCTCGTTCTACCACATCCCAAAGGTGTTCTATTGGATTCAGATCCGGTGGCTGGGAAGGCCACTGAAGAACACTGAACTCATTGTCATGTTCATGGAACCAGTTTGAGACAACTTTTGCTTTGTGGCATGGTGCATTATCATGCTGGAAGTAGCCACTAGAAGATGGGTAAATTGTGGCCATGAAGGGATGCACATGGTCAGCAACAATACTCAAATAGGCTGTGGCATTCAAGCGATGATTGATTGGTATTAACAGCCCAAAGTGTGCCAACAAAACATTCCCCACACCATTACACCACCTCCTAATAAAGTGCTCGGTGAGTGTGCACGCATATATATATATATATAGCTATTTTGGCTTTGGATTGTAACTATTTAAAGATGAAAGGAAAGGAAGGAAATGACACCTACAAGAGAAAATACAAATCTGTCCCGTTCCTCAAATGATAGGCCATATGTTGATAATAGTAGTAATATCAACCAACAGTTGTGTTCTGTGTGCTTGAGTCATTTATTGGACACCCTGCCTGAACACCACAATCAATATGTAATAATAGGCTTGGTTGAGTATCGCACTGATGGAAGAAAATAAAAAACCCTTGATGCACAAGAAAGAACACATACCTGTAGAATCATTACCGTTGTTGTTTTCCTCAAGCACCAACCAGACTTTCGATCTGTAGATTAGGTCCTAATTTTCGTGGGTTGATGATGGAAGGTAAATATAGAACCACTGGCATGACATAATATCACGTGCATAAACATTCTGGAACAACACAGTACATTGGGTTTCGATAAACCGTCAGGAGACTGAATGCGTATCCAAACGTTTGTACGGAAGGTGTAAACTTTGATCTTTAACTCTTCCCTTTCCTCTTTTTCTCTCTATTTTGGGATGCAGTAGTGACACTGACACAGTACAGACGTGGAGTTGGACACAGACATAGTGAATAGACCACGCCCAGAACAGTGTACAGCACAGGGTAGGACAGCACAGGCCAATCCCTGATGAGGGAACACTCACACTGGCCATTTCCTCATCAGGGACAACAAAAGGACCCGCCCTCTGTTAAAACCATTAGACCAATCACTGTCAGACAGAGCCACATCAGAGGGTGCTCATAGGCCGGTAGGCACTGAGCTGAAATTGTGATGCTTTCATTTTTGTGAGAGGATTAAGTAAAATGATAGTTTGTATTCTTGTCGGTTTTTTTTCAGATAACTAGTTACTGACTGTCACAGAAACTTGGGCTACACAGTAATATACATACACACACCTTTATGTATATTTACCATGTTTAGTGAGGACACCATAGTGAGTTGTCACTGGGGATGAAATCTACTATGTGTAGAACAAAAAACAAATACGAGAGAGAAAAGAAGAGAGAGAGAGAGAGTGAGTGAGTGTGAGAGAGAATAACAGAGTGAGAGAGAGAGAGAGAAAAAGAGAGAGAGAGAGAGAGAGAGAGGGAGAGAACGGTGACACATTTGGGGTTGTGTGAAACGTTACAACATCAGACAGGCACTGGAACACAACAACACACAGAGAGAGACGAGTATTAGGAAAAATGGTTTAATATCGGAGACAGAAGCAAAAAACTGCATCACACAAGAACATACGTTTACAAAAATAATTCTGACTGCTTCAGCTACACAGTTAGTTCACAGAGAAGGACAGAGAAACCAGAAAAATCTAAACAGCTAAAAGCAAAAACCTCTAATTAGTTTATCTCTTTATTAAACTAATACATTAATCCACTGAAGGTGACTAAATATTTCTATTCCTAATTGTCTTATCATGTAGACGCCACAATACAGAAGTAAATGAAACTTACCGCTTTTTGTATAGACAAACTGTTATAACTATTTATAAGCCAAAAAGAAACCAACACTCGCCTACCCTCTTTTCAGAAAAAAAAGAACAACACTCAAGTGAGGAAAAAGAAGAAGTTAAAGAAACCAAGCCAAAGTTCTTCTAGAAAATCTTATATCAAAACCCAACTTTCTTGATGCCAGCTAGAAATCATACTCGGGAACCATTCAGAGTCAGGCCACATCACGAGGCCAGACAGGTTTTTTTTCTAATAGTTTTTTTGTTGTATCCTTTAATCTCCAGTATAAAAAGTTTCACTGGTACAAAATGCATAAGTACAATCAGTTGTAGAAATAGGAAAGCCTGCATTTTTTGTACTTTTTAAATCCCATCCAACGACAGATTTCGAAGTGTTGTCAAACAAACATACATCACGCTTACAGAATCCACTGAAATGCATTGACTTTGGCTTCTCTCAAGACAATACTTAAAACTATTGAAATCCTTTAGAATCAAACAAAATTATATTAATCTACAGACAACAAGCTCTTTACGCCACAGAAAGAGAGAGAGAAAACACACAAACATTTTCCCCAAAACTTGACATAATAAGCCAAAATGCAAAGAAACTACAAGTTGTTGTATTTTTTTTTTCTTTAAATTTCATTGTTTGATAAATAGCACTTAAGATAATTAAGAAAGAAAGAGAACAGAGAACTGAACAGTGACAAGATTTAAAGATTTCAACAAGCATCAGTGATGACAGCCCCTGAGGTGAGGAACTCTACAGAAACTCCTGTGGAAGGCCCTCTTGTGCTTAAACATCCAGCAGACAGCTGCTTCAGACTAAATGCTGTGCCAACTCACTGTGTGTGTGTGTGTGTGTTTGTGTGTTTGTGTGTGTGTGCACGCACACACGTGTGTGAAATTTGGCAATTTAGAGGTAATGTGGACGGTTAAGTGCTGTAAAACACACAAATGTCCGTATACGTGTCTCAAAGCATAAGCTGAGAAATAGAAGCCCTGGGATGAGCAGGAACAACAGAAACTAGAACCTACATGATCGTAAACCATGATGTACCGGGGGGTTTTGCAAGTAGCAAATGAAAGTCATGTGAATGAATGTGAATGGTTTTTCGAGTGCAATCATGTTCCTCCTATGAGAGGATTCCTGAAAGACCTCAGGATTAATACTGCAATACTGTCTGATGCCGAGGTGAAGAATCACATGCGCATACTGGATGGATGACAAGGTCATCTAGGTCTATTAACACTGAATACATTTTGTGTGTGTTTTTTTGTACAGGTAGTTATGGCTATGTTTATGGCACGACTCATGCTCATTGCATTAGGATAAATCTGGAAGCCTATTCGGTTTGAAAAAAAGTTTGGCATTGGTTTGGTCATTTGACACAATAGTGAAAGCTGCATGGCCTTCCTCTTGGCTGAGGTTGTTGTTTATCTTTTCTGTGGACTGTAGAAACTACTCTTTCATTTGAGCCAATAACATTTTATTTCCCCGGTTGGCACTCCAATAACACTACTTCTTCTAGCCCTGTATTTCAAATAAACCTGGTTAGCCTGTAAAACACCAATGAAACAGATAACAGGAACTTAAAAGGGCAGCTTGTTCTTCCCTTGCTCTTCAACTTGTCAGAGGAAGACTGCCATTTTGCCTCTCTACTCTGGTTGTTGGACAAAATGGTGGTGTTGTTAGCCAGAGGTTGAGACACGGAAGGTACCGTAACCATAACATAACACAGGAACACAGGAAACAGTAAACCTAGACTTGGCACACACCATCGACTCACACAACTAGACGGTCCTTTAATACTGATACAACACTCCCTGGTTAAGGCGACTGGTGAGTTTTTGTATAAAATAGTGCTGCGTTCCGCAGACCGTAAACTAGGTTTCCAGGGAAAGGAGTTGGGGCAGTTTCATAGAATACTGAGACTGACAGCATCGTGTCATGTAAACGGGTCGACTATGAGAATGTCGTCAAAATACTTTGGCATCTCAACATTGATTAGACCGGTGACATTACAACATGTACATTAGGGCAAAATGTAACTGTTTTCAGAGTGACGCAATCATACTGCGGCAAAATCAAAGGGCTGAAACCCGTTCTCTACGATCTTATTGGGTAGGTTTGCCTTTCTCCTGTCTTTGGGTGGGTCTGCGTATTTTTCCACCCGGCTTGTGTGTGAACGGGTATGCAAGTCTTGCCATTTGCTTACATCATAAAAGCAAACGCCTTCATGTTTTAGGCTCTCATCTGAGGTGGCACAAAGACAACCACGAAGAATGACCACCATAGTCTGTGACAACTGCATCTAAGAACAACTCAGTTTTGAATGATTATTTACGTACTGTAAGTTCACGAAGGGTTGTGATGAAGCTGAAAATAAATCTCTGAGTTTGGCTCTCAACTCAACGCTGAACTGTGCGAAAGGGAGTGGGTGAGATGATCAAGGACAGCAAAGAGTGTGTAGGCTGAATATACTTTACGTGAGGGTGTTTGATAATCGACAGCAAATGTGAGTGCGTTTATGTGTGTGTCTGTAAAGGCTTGTGATAAGGCTTTGAAGAATATTCTGTACAATATGTGAGAGTGACAAATGTGTGTGCATGTATAAATGTGTGTGTACACTTATGAAAAGACTTGTGGGAAGGAACATGGAGACTGGACTGTAGAGGCTTTCACACTCAGGGGCTCTCATACACAACAACAAAAGTAAATTCAACTGTGAGGTCTGCACGAGTGTGTGTGTGTGTGTGTATGTGTGTGTGTGTGCGTGCGTGTATATATGACACATGGGCACTTTTTACATCTTCACAAAAAAAAAGCAAAACATGAACAGTTTCAGGCAACAAGACCACATAATAGCAAGTTAACAAACTCTTTTTTAAATCTATATTTTAAATATGAGGGATCCATACAAAACACTTAATAAAATACCCATGTTATCAAATAATTTCACAAGAAATACACTGATGCGCTAGGCAGGAAGTACCTTCAGAATTTGGCACTAAACTCCACTGATCTTGTCTTTTTTTCTTTATAAGACAAAAAAATCACATTTTGCTGAACAACAAAACACATCTAAATATTGTTTCCCACGATAGAAATAAAATAATAATGACATTGATGCTTCACAAGCCGACATGTTATATATATATATTTATTTATATTTATATATATTTTTTAGGAATTGTATATAGCTAATTACCCAACAAGAAATTTAGCAAATAGGGACTCCTTAAAAAAAAAAGAAAAAACTATTATAGTAAAATGAAAGGCTTTGTCTATTGTTCAAGTAAACTGATTTTTTTAGTCTTCTCTTTAAAAACATGAGACACTTAAGACCGTTAGACTTGTGATGAAACCACAACTAAACTCACGAGAAGCACCAACGTTAACGCAGGTTACAGGTATTTTAGTATTTTTTTTTCCTCTATACATTTAAACAGTAGAAAATATAGGTCATTTCATCATGTGCATTTAAACCACGGATTGTCTATCTGTGAGTCAGTTCAGCAAAAGGTGACACAAGTAGGTAGCATTTCTCCCCCCAAACAGGGCAAGTCTTTTTTTGTTGAAATTTTTTTAATACCTTAAACTACTCTAGAAAAAAGTGGTTCTATATATAGACTTTAATGAGAAACAGAGCCACTTAAAATGGCCTTATCAAAAAACTTTACACTGCCTGAAAAATGTAAAAACCATTACAGAGCTCTGAGAGAGTCTAATATTGATCAGACAGTTTTTATTCAAAACTGTTTGGAAGTAGTCTATTTTTCATAGAAACCGGCATCGTCTGCTTCTGGCCTCATATTGCTAGTGGTGCCAGAAGCAAGAGGGCATGCCAATCCCTGTACTGAACTTTCAAGTTTACTTTAAATGAAAGAAGGAAAAACAAGGAAACCCAACATAAAGAAGGAAACAAAACAAAACAAATCTAATGGAAATAATTTTGCCACAGGTTTTTGTTTTTTAAAAAGAATGCTTGTTTTTGTCTGTAAAAGTTATCAGTCTTTTTGTATGAATGCAGCTATACTTTTTCACATTGATTAATTTTCTTCTCCCCCTTTCCCTTTCCCTCCCTCCCTCCCTCCCTCCCTCTCTCCCTCCCTCCTTCAACCCTGATGTCCCCTCCCTGCCCTCCCAAAAATAGATCAAAATGAGGTCACATGCAAAAAAAAAAAAATCCAAAAAGGTCAAGCTAAGTTCAAAGTTCAAAAGGTCAGTAGGCGGAGACCAGGTTATGATCAGGTGAGCTCAGAAAAGACATCAGAAAACAATGACGGGACGATGAGACTTTTTTTGTTTTGTTTTTTTTGGACGCCACGGAGACATGCTAGGCAAACGATGGGCTAACAGGCATGGAGATGGGTTCTAGGGGAAGAAAACAGGGGAGAGGAGAGAGTTACACACAGAGAGCCAGGGCACCACACCACTACAGCATTAAAATCAGGAGAACAACAACAAACAACAACAACAACAACAACACCAACAACAACAACAACAACAACAACAACAACAATGCAACCACCAGGTCATAACAGCAACACCACTCACTGCACAATTGGCAATTTTTATAATTTTTTCTTAATTAATTAGATTTTTTTTTGTATAAAATTATATACGTTTTGGATTAACATAGACAGAAACAATGCGCGCGCACACACACACACACACACACACTTAGAGTACAAACACGCAGACACACTCACTGCTGCGCACACACGCACACGCACACACACACACACACACACACACACACACACACACACATTCACACAGCACCCAAAGCTATATCCATCAGTGTCACATGCCCCAGAGGAGGCAGGAGGATGGATGGCCATTTGGGAGAAACTACTCAAAGTTTTTGTACAAACGAACAAAACGTAACATAACAAAACACTTGGAACAAAACGAAACGCAAGGAAAGGTAGAAATTTGACAGGTGAAGTCCCACTACTGATGGAGAGAGTGATAGATAGATAGAGAAAGAGAGAGAAGAGAGCTGATCACGGACGGATGTGATGCACAGACGGAGGAGTGTGAGGGTGAGAAGGTGAAGGGAGCGGAGGCAGAGATGTGAACGTGGTTCTGTTCTAGGAACAAGAGAATTCTAGAGTTCCGGATTCCACAAGACTACTCGACAAGGTTCTATTCTAATGGATGCTGTTCTTTAGGAGTCCAATAACTTAACAATAGGCAATAAATAAAGTAATTTTTTCTGAGGCAGTAAAAATTTTGTATAAAAATAGAACTGCTTTTTTTACAAATAAAATTTACAGGCCTGTGGCTTTCTGTACTTTGAATTTTTTTTTTTTATCTCTCAAGAAACATCAAGTATTTTCAGTTAAACCCCTACCCATAAACTCTTTTGTATAGCCTTCATCAAATTCTGGATGATATTTTGAAAAAATGCTCTACACAATATCCCTTTCAACAAAGACCAATGTGATCTGACCCAGAAAAGTATAGTCTGAACTAATTTTTTTTTTTGTTGTGTGAAATAAAAATAATTCTTCACAGAAATAAATGAGATGTTGCTGGAGTGTTTGTAGAGGAGCATATGCAAGCTTAGGTTGCCGTTGACTACAGGTGAGAGGCCACTACGTATTTTTTTTTTTTTAACCCTTTGCTCCCTGGTGTCAGTGAGCATAGAGGGGTCAGAAAAGCAGCGGCGGCCCACAACAAACACCAGGAGGTCAAGGGTCATGTGCATATTGGTGCGCGTGTCAGAAATGAACCATTACAGACTTCTTCATCAGGCCTCCGGG
>NC_139674.1:5691418-5693918 GCF_951799395.1 Argentina silus
TCTGCAACTGCAGAGCACTCATACCTGAAGAGAGGAGCCAGAGAGGGTGTGTCAAACCTGGGGCGCGAGGCTGGACCGTGGACCACACCTTGGCCACCGCACGGGGGACCGTGAGCTAACCGCGTGGAGAAGACCATAGAGAGCATCTAACCTTGACCAGGTGGATGAGCCTTTTTTTAAAAATGTATTATTATTATTTTTTTTAATAAATGACTATCACCAGAGCCTACCAGGAGTGTCTAGGTGCGTGTGTGTGTGTGTATGTGTGTGTCAAGATATTCCCAATCCAAGGTAGAAGTGATTCACACAGACATGACTTACAGTTTGGCAACACGAGAAGGACAGTGCTGACTGCGGCCTGGTCAACGAACCACAGCTGTGGCTGACCTGATGCGTCGCCAAAGGTGCGTGACATCATCATTACGTGCCAAGGTCATAAGACACCCTCTTTGGGCTATAATATTACTATATAATAACATGAAGGTTTCTACAGTTTTTTTTGGTGTTATTATTACTAATTAGCCCTGTAACATTAGCATATGGGGCCATACTTAAATCATAATTAATGACAGCATGCCAACATCTGAGTGATGCTTAAACTAGTGCTATAAAACATCTTCAGGGGGTACTTAACCTGCGTTGTGTGTATGTGTATGTGTGTGCGTGTGTGTGTGTGTGTGTCTGCATAATTGTGTGTATGCATCTGTGTGTGTGTGTGTGTGTGTGTAAGTGTGTGATTGTGTGTGTGTGTGTGTGAGTAGAGAAATACGCTGTAGATCAGATCGTCCGCTGAAGGGCTGTTTGTCGTGTTCGCAGACAGCTGGACGAGGCTCCATTAAAGCAGGCTAAACCACCCTGCGGAGCACCATCCACGGAGCTCCAGGACCAGCTCCCAGACACAACCCTAACCTCACCGCTGACTGTCTGTGGAAACCTCCGTTCAACTCTGAACTTATACACTACAGGAATCTGTCGGGACGAGAGGTGGACACTCAGGTCAATGCGAGGTATGTGGCGTATATACAGTCTCCATGTATATACAGTCTCCATGTATATACAGTACTATGAGTAGAAACACAAACACACACACAGAACATCACACAAACGAGACACCAGAGAAGAAGAAGTATCTGAACACTTTTGTGCCTGGCTGGGGCTCCTCGGTGAGTGGTTTGAGTGGTGGGTTCGCTAGGGGGGAACATACAGTACGTTTCCACCTAAGAGCGACATCATCTCGCCAGACAGCCGAACCATGCGCGGCTCGTAAGAGCAGATGTCATGATTCGACTGCGAGGTCTGTTCTGTATCCTGATTGGTCCGTTTTGACAGCGTGGAACAATCTTCTTCGTCTTCTCCGCTCCGGAACAGCCGGATCAGAATGTTCCGTTTCTGTTCCGGGGTTGCCGTGACGACCTGCCTTGACAGGAGGTGCGGTGCGTGTGTGTGTGTGTGTGTGTGTGTGTGTGAGGGAGCGTGTGTGTGAGTGTGTGTATGTGTGTGTGCGCGTGCGTGTGAGTGTGTGTGCGCGCGTGCGTGCGTGTGTGCGTGTGTGTGCGCGTGTAAAACACAGTCTTTAAGAATGCCGTCTGTGCAGTGAACAAGAAGTCTGCCTCCACCAGCTGTCTTTAATTGTCTACCAGTAGCGCGCGCGCCACAGAGGATGGGTACAGGACACCTACACACACTCTACCCACACCCCAGGTCTTAACCACCAACTAGAATCCCTCAACGTGACATACTGTTACAACAACAGCCACTGTTTAACAACATGCCTGGGAGACCTTCACAAATCCAATCTTACTTCTATCTTATAGAGCCATTTTTAATCATATTCGTCGTCGTACAAAATCTAGACGTAAACCCTTCAAATAGGGCGGGGGGGGGGGGCTTTTCCCTCCCGAGGCTGACAGGATACAAGTTCACAGCTAGCATGATACCATTTCACACTACCGCTCACCGGAGACAGGGTGAGCCACGGCGAGGGCTGTGTGCTACGTGCTAGGACTATCCTCTGTGGTATTGTATAACACACTGAATTTTTCCAGTCTACTGACGGAAGCACTCTTGAGTGGCTTCGTCACTCCGTGGGTTTTAAAGTGGAGCACGTGACTCAATCAGGATTGGCTGAGCGGAGAGACACTGATCTAACTCTGCACTCAGCTACACGCACGCACGCATGCACGCACGCACGCACGCAGGTAGGTCCATAATGCCACTTCATCATGTACAGCAGAATGTAATCATAATCACTGGAGAAGTAATACTCCATGAAAAAAGAGGCACCCACAAAGCAGGTTCACCATCTCTTTGTCTGGGTAGTTCTTTCCTGTAACTAAACTCTCTGCCTGTTGAGGTGTGATACGCAAACCCACACACACACACACACACACACACACACACACACACACACACAGAACAGATTCAGAGAGAGAATGTCCTGAACCTGGACACACCAGGTGTCTACAGTGTCCGGGCTATGCAGATGGGAGGCTGTGTTGGA
>NC_139674.1:5698918-5703918 GCF_951799395.1 Argentina silus
GTAAGCGTGTCTGTGAGAGTGTTTGCCTGTGTGTGTGTGTGTGTGTGTGTGTGTGTGTGTGTGTGTGTGTGTGTGTGTGTGTCTGCAGCCTCCATCTCAGTTGTGATGGATAGGAGCAGAAATAGAAATCAGTGGTGATAGAATACAAAGGCGAACCACTTCCAACCACAGCTCCAAATGAGCCTTTATAGGAAGAATGAATAATATATACACTACCACAAATCAGCTGCTATGGAGCACATGAATACACAAACCCCAACAAATGAGTCTGCCCTACTTCTCTGCATAGAGAATATTCACTGCTCCATCAGACAGAAGCCTCTGCCTGTGCCTGTGCCTGTGTGTGTGTGTGTGTGTGTGTGTGTACTTTCTTGCGAATTACCTGTCTCGTTCACATCCACTTTCATTATTGTTCTGACATTCACATAGAGTGTGTGTGTGTGTGTGTGTGTGTGTGTGTGTGTACCTGAGTCCTGAATGTCAGAGCATAATGAGAATGGATATGACAGTGACAAGGCCATCAGTGAATGGAACACTCTCTCTGTCACAAACAGATCCAAGCACACACACACACACACACACACACACAAACACACACACAAACACACACACACGAATGCATGTATGCACACACACACACACACACACACACACACACACACTATTGGGGACAGTGGGGGACAATACAGTCGAGACAATAAGCAAACTCTATTTACCAACCCTCATTCGGACCCAAAGTAATTACTTTTAAATTGCAGACCGGGGAACATTAATGGACAAAACTAAAATGGATGCGGCAATTTAGGTCTGCCCAGAGCTAGACAGCATGTTTTTCAGATGGAAATGAAGCATTTTCCTATTGTCCTCTGCGATATCGCTGCATTATGGTTAAGGCTTTTAGTGTTTACAACATCCATTGTGTAGTATGAATGTTTAGAGTGAGGATAATTCCAATAAATAAGGAGGGTTTAATGCTAAAACTGTGGGGGGGGTGCAAGGGCAGTTTTATTACACACACACACACACACACACACACACACACACACACACACACACACACACACACACACACACACACACACACACACACACACACACACACACACCACACACAGGCCAGACAGCACTTTTCCAGTCAGGGTCACAGTACATCAATAGGAGAGATGATTATCATGATCATCCATGATGAGAGGGCCACTAAGGTGAATGTCAATGTCCCTCTATCTTTCATATGGTGTGTGATTATTATCACCTCAGACACACACACACACACACACACACGGACATGCACACACGCGCACACATGCACACACACACACACACACACACACACACACACACACACACACACACACACACACCTCTAAATCACCAAGGGTCTGTGATTCTCTTCCAATCACAGGCCTGTCAACAGCATTACATGTTGACAAGGGTCTGTAAACTAACAAAGGTCCTCGCTAATGTTACCATGGCAGCCGGGGGTGACCGTGTGCCTGCCTCTTTTGACACGGGATGTAATGGCCCAGATAGGGCTATACTTTATGTGAGATTACAGTTTTTATGTTAGTGATTTTTGGAGAGGAGTGATGAGTTTTGAAAGTGACTTTTTTTTTCCCTTTGTCCTCCTTTGAGATTTGGCAAAAGGGACGAGGATGTGACAGTGGACGACTCCATCATCACACAGAAATAGGAGAGAGAGAGAGAGAGGGAGAAAGAGAGTAAGAGAGAGAGAGAGAAAGACACAGAGAGAGAGAGAGACAGAGAGAGAGAGAAATAGAGAGACAGACAGAGAGAGAGAGAGAGAGACAGAGAGAGAGAGAGAGAAAGGGAATTGAAGAGAAAGGGCGAGGGTACAGTACCTCCATAGTCTGAGACTGGTGCATGGCTTTGATTGCATTCTGTGCCATAGCCCTGGTAGAAAACGTGATAAACGCACAGCCTGTAGGGAGGGAGGGGAGGGGGAGGGAGGGATGGAGGGACGGTGGGAGGGAGGGAGGGAGGGGAGGGGAGGGGAGGGGCGGGGAGGAGGGGGACGATGGGGAGAGGGACAGGAGGAGGTGGAGCGGGAGGAGGAGGAAGAGGAGGAGGAGGACGAGGAGGAGGAAGAGGAGGAGAGACAAGAAAAAACAAAACAAGACAAAAGGGTTGGACACATTGTTGTTATAAACCCAAAACAGAGATTGTACAGTACAGAGAACAACAGGCTTACAGGCAGACAACAGTGTTTCTCAGTCGCTAAGGAAAAACAACAGCCAACAGGCAACGAGCACAGCGTCATGACAGCGACCCCATCCACAGCCATGACACGCCATCGGTGACAGCTCCAATCAGCATGACAGGTTTTTTTGATTGGTTTGTTGTTGGTGGGCCAATGGGGATGGCTGTTGATGACTTGAGCGCTGAGATGAGGTGAGGTGGTTGAAGCTCTCTCTCTCTCTCTCTTTCTCAAATCTCTCCATCTCTCTCTCTCTATCTCTATCTCTCTCACTCCTACACGCAAACAGAATTAGTCATACCTGAGGTATCCTCCCTCCCTTCCTGTTTTCCCTCCCTCTGTCTCCACAATGTAAATCGATTCAATTTGCATTAAAGCAAATTTCATTTTGGCCTGCATTGTGTGTGTCTGATTGGAGGTCCTCTCGCTCTCCTCTCCTTCTACCCCTCTCCTATTCTAGGACCAGAGGGAGGCGATATGTGGGGAGGGAGGAGGGGGGGTGGGGGCGGGGGGGGGGGGGGGGCAGGGGGGTGGTGTGTGTCACCATCAGTCTCTCGCGGTTGGAGCATGAAAGAAATCACATAACAAATCACACAAATTGAACCAATTGTGAGATGGATCAGGGGGGGGGGGGGGGGGAGGGGGGGGGGTGTCTCCTGGGGTGTCTCTCCTTTATTCTCTCTCTAATTGACAATATTCCTAGCCAATCACAAACGGATGGGAGCCTTGAACATAACTAGGTCTCGGGGGGGGTATTTGAAGGTTTTAGATAGGTAGGCTGCTAGTCTTACGAAAGATAATGGTTGTGTTCTGCCTGGCTGAGCCTGGTTGACCGATGGCGCTGGTTAGGAGGAGAGACTTGAGAGACATACAGGAGCAGTGTCCATGGAAGAGCAGCTTCAACAACCCCACAGGCTAGCACGCTAACACACACGCTAGCACAGCTATCCCCAGATCAACTCCACACACACACACGCACGCGCACGCGCACACACACACACACACACGCACACACACACACAAACACACACACACACACACACGGGCTGGCTGGCTGGCTAGGGGAGCTGCCTATAGCCGACTGCTACACAGCTGCTAACAGACATTGGGAGGCCGTCAGATCAACTAGTCATGACTGTGTGGAAGGAAGAAAGGTGGGGAGAGGGTGAGTGAGTGAGTGAGTGTGTGTGTGTGTGTGAGAAAAAGGATGGAGGGCAGGAGAGTGAGTGTGTGAGAGAAAGGGTTGAAGCTAAAAGAGAGTGAGGGAAAGGAGGACAGAGGGTCAAATAGAGGACGGAGAAGGGTTAGGAGAACCTCGTAGTTTCCAATGTCCTGCTCTACATGGCGTTAGTTCAGATAAGGCCAAAAAGGGGGTAATCTTGAAGCAAGTGGAGGAAACTTGGATCAGGTCTCCACAGATCTGTCATCCAACATCTGGCAACGTTTCAGAGAGTGTCCTGTCCTCTGCAGACAGAACCTGACCCAGATGGGATCCAGATCAAGAGAGAATCCTCTGGTCAGGGTGACCCACTCGATTGGTTCCTCTACTCTCAAGAGTCTCCGGAGGACTCCCAGTGCCTTTGACACAGGCTAGTTCCTCCCAACTCTCCATGTATACACAGCACACTGGCCGGCATTCACCACAGCCAATTGGCTATCTCCTTAGAGGTCAGAATTCTATTTTCCATCCCGAAAATATATTCTGTTCAAAGCCTTTCGTTTGATCTGCTCAAAGCCCCCTAAATAAAACCCCTCCTTAGAGCCCGAAACATCGATTTATTAATGTCAGAGCTAAGAAATCGGATAAAAAGCCTTCCTTCCTTCCTGTCTTTTTGTAGAGATGGGACACGCGGCTGAGGCTATAAATACCTCGCGGGCCGCATTCTGTCGTCGACATGGAGGAGAACAGTCCTTTAATGAAAGTAGGGTAGCTCCCCAGACCCAGGCATCCACCAGTGGTGTGATCCATATTTTATTAATAGTGGGGTGGCGGAGTACAGTTCTGATTGATATGGCGGTTTAATAGCAGTGCCGCTGCGTTGCGCTAGGTGGGACTCGGGGCCGCAGGGACGCCCAGGCAGACCCACTTGAAGGCCTATTTATCTGCAACCTCTTTCAACTGTTTATTTACTGCGCCGTATTGAACTAGCAGTACAGTGGCCTAGTCAGACAGACTAGAATGCTACGTGGCCCATATTAGTTTATGTTTAAGTAAAGGAGGCTAGGCCTGGGAGATTCAAATATTCAAACGCTAATCTTTTAACAAAAGGAGAGGAGCGGAGGAGTTGGGAGAGGGGGGGGAGGGAGAAGGAGAGGGAGGGAGGAAAGGAAATGGGTGCAGAATAGCTGGGAAAAAGAGGACAATTCAGTGTTGGGTGGATTCTTGGGCAGGTTGAGGACAGAAATTGAGAGTGAGGGAGCATGAAGGGACAGTGAAGGCCTGTGAGTGAGAGAGGACGAGATGAAAGAGCACGGTGTGTGTGTGTGTGTGTGTGTGTGTGTGTGTGTGTGTGTGTGTGTGTGTGTGTGTGACTTTCTAGAGAGGAGGCGGATTAGAGGCACCTTGAGAAAAGAAGAGACGTTCAGAAATAAGACAGTCAACAATAACATCAATAACAACAGTAACATCCACAGAAAAATACATGACTGACATCCACATCCACCTGTGTGACGGTGACAGTGACAGCTTGTGTGACGGCAGGACAGACAGTTTGGTTTTGAGAGACCCCCACCCCCATCTCCTCAGCACACAGAGACCACAGAGGGAGGAGGAAGGGGGAGAGGA